>NC_086317.1:121497392-121812392 GCF_036172605.1 Pelobates fuscus
CTCTGTTTTTAATCTTTCAAGATTCTTTTCTTTCAGGAAGTGTTCCGGAGGATTGGAGCAAGGCAGATGTGGTTCCTATATTCAAAAAGGGTTCAAAATCCTTGCCTGGAAATTATAGACCTGTGAGCTTAACTTCTGTGGCTGGTAAAATATTTGAAAGGTTATTAAGGGATAATATTCAAGAATTCCTTGAGAAGAATATGGTTATCAGCAAAAATCAGCACGGTTTTATGAAGCACAGGTCATGTCAAACTAACTTGATTGCGTTCTACGAAGAAGTAAGTAAAAGTATAGATCAGGGTGTTGCAGTGGATGTGATCTATTTGGATTTTGCCAAGGCATTTGATACAGTTCCACACAAAAGATTAGTGTTCAAACTCAAGGAAATCGGTCTCGATGAAAATGCTTGTTCTTGGGTAGAACATTGGCTTAAAAACAGAATACAAAGAGTTGTCGTTAATGGTAAATTTTCAAGCTGGACAGAGGTGGCAAGTGGTGTCCCTCAGGGGTCTGTTCTGGGACCCCTTCTATTTAACATTTTTATAAATGATCTTGAAGACAGCATTGAAAGTCATGTTTCAGTGTTTGCAGATGACACAAAACTTTGTAAAATAATACAATGTGAGCAAGATATTACTTTGCTGCAGAAGGATTTAGATAGACTGGAGGACTGGGCACTCAAATGGCAGATGAAATTTAATGTTGAAAAATGCAAAGTTATGCACTTCGGCGTAAAGAATACACAAGCAACGTATACCCTTAATGGAAGTGAATTAGGGATAACAACACACGAAAAGGACTTGGGAATTGTTATAGACAACAAACTATGCAACAATGTGCAATGTCAATCAGCAGTGGCCAAGGCCAGTAAGGTATTTTCATGCATGAAAAAGGGCATTCATTCTCGGGACGAGAATATCATTTTGCCTCTCTATAAATCACTGGTAAGACCACATATTGAATATGCTGTGCAATTTTGGGCACCTGTTCTAAAGAAGGATATCATGGCACTAGAAAAAGTGCAGAGGCGGGCTACAAAATTAATAAAAGGAATGGAACATATCAGCTATGATATCAGCAAATTTAAACCTATTTAGTTTAGAAAAACGTCGCCTGAGAAGGGATATGATAACATTATACAAATATATTCGGGGCCAATACAAACCATTGTGTGGAAATCTATTCACAAACCGGACTTTACATAGGACACGAGGCCATGCGTTTAGACTGGAAGAAAGAAGAAGGCAAAGGAAAGGTTTTTTTACTGTAAGAACAATCAGGATGTGGAATTCTCTGCCTGAAGAAGTGGTTTTATCAGAGTCCATACAGATGTTCAAACAGCTACTAGATGCATACTTGCAAAGACAGAATATTCAAGGATATAATCTTTCAATGTAGGGTAATAACTGCTTGATTCAAGGATAAATCTGACTGCCATTCTGGGGTCAAGAAGGAATTTTTGTCCTAGCTTGTTGCAAAATTGTGCTTCAAACTGGGGTTTTTTTTTTTTTTTTTTTGCCTTTTGGATCAACAGCAAAAAACAAATGTGAGGAAGGCTGAACTTGATGGACGTAAGTCTCTTTTCAGCTATCTAACTATGTAACTATGTAACTATGTAAATAAAACTATTACAATCTGTGAGATTTTAAATAATTGTTTAGTGAATAAGCAAGTGCGCTGGATTGTGAATGTTGTATGTTTTTATATTTATATAATTCTTTTCATATATAAATCTTTAATAATGTTTTTTTATACTTTCATCTTGATACATTCGTGAAACCATTTTTAAATTTTTTTATTTGTTTTCCTGGATATGAATGATGGTTACCAAGTTTAAAAAAAAAAAAATATATATATATATATAGTGTTCAAGTAGATAGATATAGATATATATAATTTTAAAGAAAAAAACACAGACTTTTTTTCTCTGAAAAGGCAGCATTTACATTGCTAAGTCTGCAGGGAGAGGTTTCAGACACTAGAACCACTATATTAAGCTATTATGTAAACAAGTGTAACTGATTTAAGTTCTCCATTTTGTTTCAACAATTAGGGGTATTATCTTTCGCAAATTGTGAGGGAAGACACTAAAGGTGCTGGAACAGCTGAGTATAGAAGAGTGGAATAATAGTGGGTAAGTAATATTGGTATTGGATGCAGTTTTTTTATACAGTTTTTTTCTTTTTTCATAATACATACAGTTCAGAACAGAATGATGCAACTGAAATAACTCTCTTATGGAGATGGCTAGACACTGCTGCTCAGCTTTTGGAGACAACAACTAGACGCTCATCCAGAAAGGACAAGGAAATTAGAGCTACTCGTTTGTCCTATTTACAACATCAACATATGAAACCACATCTTGCACTGATATTGGTATGTCCTGCTCTAGAAGTCACTGAGTGGAAGGGAGCAGCAGGGGTTGCGGAAAGGTAAAATGGTCATAGGTTGCAAGTCTGTTTTCATCAATAACTGGATGCAAAAGTATATATAATCTGTTACGACTAGACTAGACAAACTTTATATAACAAATAAAGGTCTAATATATACAGATTGGACAGGATACAAATCACATTGTAAATCTAGAAGTGGTCACATGTTCTTATATGGGAATGGTCCTAACAGCTGGACAAGTCATACGCAAGAATTAGTGGTGGATTCTTCTATAAAAGCAGAGTATATGTCCATAGTAGAAGCATGCAAGGAAGCAAAATGGCTTAATGAACTTCTTCTGGACTTGGGAATGCCAGAGTCAAATCCCATCTGACTGATAGAGGACAACTAGAGCTGTATACAGCTGATGCACACAGAAATTGTAAATGCACACACCATGCACATTGTTATTAGATGCCATGCCATAAGGGACGAGTACAAGAAAGGATTTAATTGGAAGCAGAGATTACAGCTATTAGCTTTGACAAAACCCTTGCCAAGAGACATTTTTGAGAAACTATATTTGTAGGAAAATTTAGTAGGTTTGAATCAGGTACCATCAAGAAGGGGATTATTAGTAATATTTGACAGTGCCTACTCTGAAAGTGTTGGAGGACTTACTATCGCTGATAACATTTGTCTGTATGTCCTCTATGGTCTCTATTGTGCTGTAGAGGAAGTGTGTTGGGTTCTTGTCTTGGCTCGCTTCCTGTCTCTTTCTCTTCCTATGCAGACATTTTACCTGTCATATCTTCATATGTTGGCCCTGCTGCTGTGCTAATACAACTCTGCTAAATACCAACAAAACAAATCCAATTATGTATTGCAAATAAAGTTATGTATTCATGTTCTCGTGGATTTTTTTTTTTACATAGCAAAGTCAAATCGCCAATGTTAGATACATTGGTTTCTCAACTGAGTAAAGAGAATGGCAAATTACAATATGACAAAGAGAAATTTCAGTAATAAGGTTGCCTAACTATGTACTGCTAGTACCTGGGCTGAGTCTTCTGTGTCTGATAAACTATATACTGACAGTAACTATGGCATGTGAAACTGACTAACTATGTAATGATAGTAACTATAGAAATGTAAGAGGAGCTAGAATTACTAGTTATCAAGGTCCTATTGTCAAGGGGATTATTTTATTGTGTGTCAATCAAACATGTGGCTAGACTTATCCTGTCTCTCTCTACTGATTAAAAAGCTTGATTCAAATTCCTAACTCTCATGCCATGTCCCCCTTGTCAGCCCTTGAAACACAGACACACACATACACACAAAAACCACATATATGCAACACTCTCTTTTTATACACACACAGGCACCCTCTATTTATTTATTTATTGAAAACAAAACAAAAACGTCCTTAAAACAACTGTGTCAGCTTACAGAGAGCCATAGTTTTGTGGGCCTTATTGCAATTTGCAAATTGACTACTTGAAATGATATATTTTATATTAGCAGGAAAGAAATGGAATTACTTAGGAACACTGATTATCATTATACAGTGCAGTATGTTCTTTTTTTTTTTTATAAGGGGAAAGATTTTTTTTTTCCCATTCAAACATGAAATGCTGTTTAAAAGAGTCAGGCTTAAAGGTTATGTAATTATACCTATTTAATATCTGGGCAGGGGGCTTTCAGAATCTCCTCTGGGACCTCCTCGTCATCAGCAGGCACACTGCAAGATTAAAGTACCTTTTCAGGCACTACAGTGCAATTCAGGCTGTCACACGGCAGGGGAAAAAATCCGAATCAGGTTCTATTCTTTAATAGAAAGCAATACTGTAGTTTAAATTAGCAAGCAGCTGCTGAACTGCTATTTAAATGAGTGTTTGCACTGACATCCCCCCCCCAAAAAGTGTTTTGGGTTTTTTTTTTCCTTCATTTTAATTATACTGTCAGTGCATCATGCTGCTCTTCAAAAACCTTCTGATTTGGACCTTTTAATAGAAAGTGACAATTTAAACTGCCATAGTAGATGCATACATAGTGCTTAGTGTTATTACTCAACCAATGGTGCTGCTGGATAAGGACCAGGTTGTTAAGCGGAGAAAAAAAGTGCATGTAAGGCGAGGGGGAGGGGGTGGATTTGGGTACCAGTGAGAAGCAAATCACTATTCAAGAATACAGCACTTATTATAATGACCTTTTATCATGTTGAACTGATTAGCTGTTGAGGTAATATATCATTTAGTACAAGCGACATTGCAACTTAATAATTAATGTCCATTTGTTGTGAAGTGAAAGCAAATAATTAAAGGCATGGCAACCCTTTCAGTACCAGTAAAAAAAAAAAAAAAGAAGAAGAAAAAAAGCCTGCATGGCATGACAATTAATCTGGATTGACCACCCATCGCCCTCTCCTCTGGAAGCCATAGGGAAAAGAAGCTGGCTGATATGGTTAATTGCAGACTTACCGTAAATCATATTTTGGCTTCCTCTTCGCTGACATTTTTAAGAAAGTGGGAAAGGCAAAATGTCAAGTGGCTGAGTTTTTCGCTGGAAAAGCTTGGCAGCAGATCAGACCTGGGGGTTAAGTGATATAGATAGAGAAGGGAAATTGCACAGTAAATGAAAGTGATATGCATAATTAGCTTATGTACATTAAATGTCTACTTTACAGTCCCACCTAATGATCCATATAAACCACATCCCATCCTACTGCTCACTGTGTCCCTTTTCTAGCTACATAGTGACCAAAAGGTTTCTTTAAGTAAATCTGTCATGTTCATTGAGTTTCTATGTGTTACTCCAATGTAAGTTGTAGAAGAACATCAAAAATGGGAAAAGGTTTCGTTTTAAAACTGATTTATATTCACCGAACAGTAAAATCTTTCCTACATATCTTAACCATGACAGTGATTCTTTCCACAGACAAAGCCCTTGCTGATACACTGATTCAATATAGCTTAATCTAATAGCTGGAACACAGCATACCATATCTACTTACTAACATAGACCACCTTATAGACCACAGCTACTGGAATGTAATAAATATCCAGGGTTGAAGAGGAAGTTAAAAGAGAAATAAAGATGATCAATTCAAATTATAGTTTACTAAAATTCATAGATATGGCAACATGTATATGTGAGACTATAGTCAACAGTTTAATTTCAAGGCATGATGAGGAGAATGCTGCTATCAATACTATGCTTATTCAGTAGTGATGTCCTGAACGGTTCGCTGGCGAATAGTTCCTGGCGAACATAGAATGTTCGCGTCCGCCACCGCGGGCGAACACATGTGATGTTCAGTCCGCCCCATATTCTTTATCATTGAGTAAACTTTGACCCTGTACCTCACAGTCAGCAGACACATTCCAGCCAATCAGCAGCACACCCTCCCTAGCAGACCCTCCCACCTACTGGACAGCATCCATTTTAGATTCATTCGGAAGCTGCAACCATTTTATTTTATTTTTTCAATTTAATTTTTTTTTTCAGTGCATATAAATGTTAAAAGCAGATACACCCCCCAGACACTCTGTGTTACTGCAGATACTCCCTCCAGACACTCTGTGTTACTGTAGATACTTCTCCAGACACCCTGTGTTACTGCAGATACTCCTCCCAGACACTCTGTTACTGCAGATACTCCCTCCAGACACTCTGTGTTACTGCAGATACTCCCTCCAGACACTCTGTGTTACTGCAGATACTCCCTCCAGACACTCTGTGTTACTGCAGATACTCCCTCCAGACACTCTGTGTTACTGCAGATACTCCCTCCAGACACTCTGTGTTACTGCAGATACTCCCTCCAGACACTCTGTGTTACTGCAGATACTCCCTCCAGACACTCTGTGTTACTGCAGATACTCCCTCCAGACACTCTGTGTTAGTGCAGATACTCCCTCCAGACACTCTGTGTTACTGCAGATACTCCTTCCAGACACTCTCTGTTACTGCAGATACTCCCTCCAGACACACTGTGTTACTGTAGATACTCCCTCCAGACACTCTGTGTTACTGCAGATACTCCCTCCAGACACTCTGTGTTACTGCAGATACTCCCTCCAGACACTCTGTGTTACTGCAGATACTCCCTCCAGACACTCTGTGCTACTGCAGATACTCCCTCCAGACACTCTGTGTTACTGCAGATACTCCCTCCAGACACTCTGTGTTACTGCAGATACTCCTTCCAGACACTGTGTTACTGCAGATACTCACTCCAGACACTCTGTGTTACTGCAGATACTCCCTCCAGACACTCTGTGTTACTGCAGATACTCCTTCCAGACACTCTCTGTTACTGCAGATACTCCCTCCAGACACCCTGTGTTACTGTAGATACTCCCTCCAGACACTCTGTATTACTGCAGATACTCCCCCCAGACAGTGACACAGAGCAGAATAGGGACTGTTTCCCCTACATAGGGTCACTTGGCAGATATGGATTTACACCTATCCTAAGGATCCCTGATACACACTGACACAGAGCAGAATAGGGACTGTTCCTCCTACATAGGGTCACTTGGCAGATATGGATTGACACCTATCCTAAGGATCCCCGATACACATTGACACAGAGCAGAATAGGGACTGTTCCCCCTACATAGGGTCACTTGGCAGATATGGATTGACACCTATCCTAAGGATCCCTGATACACACTGACACAGAGCAGAATAGGGACTGTTCCTCCTACATAGGGTCACTTGGCAGATATGGATTGACACCTATCCTAAGGATCCCTGATACACATTGACACAGAGCAGAATAGGGACTGTTCCCCCTACATAGGGTCACTTGACAGATATGGATTGACACCTATCCTAAGGATCCCTGATACACACTGACACAGAGCAGAATAGGGACTGTTCCTCCTACATAGGGTCACTTGGCAGATATGGATTGATACCTATCCTAAGGATCCCTGATACACACTGACACAGAGCAGAATAGGGACTGTTCCTCCTACATAGGGTCACTTGGCAGATATGGATTGACACCTATCCTAAGGATCCCTGATACACACTGACACAGAGCAGAATAGGGACTGTTCCCCCTACATAGGGTCACTTGGCAGATATGGATTGACACATATCCTAAGGATCCCTGATACACACTGGTGGGGGACCCACTGTCCTTCCCCCTGCCCCCACCCCTTCGTGGTGGGTGGGGGCCATAAAAATAATAAGGGGGGACCTACTGTCCTCCCCCCGCCCCCACCCCTGCGCGGTGGTTGGGGGCCATATAAATAATGAGGGGGGGGGATCTACTGTCCTCCCCCCGGCCCCCACCCCTGAGTGGTGGGTGGGGGCCCTAAATAAAAATTCCCCCCCCAATAAAAGGTGACTAGGGGTCCCCAAGCCCCTAGTCACCCACCCCCCACCCCAAAAAAAGTTACCCCCCTTATTGTTTTTATGCCCCCCACCCACCGCGCAGGGGTGGGGGCCGGGGGGAGGACAGTAGATCCCCCCCCTCATTATTTATATGGCCCCCACCCACCGCGCAGGGGCGGGGGGAGGACAGTAGGTCCCCCCTCATTATTTTTATGGCCCCCACCCACCACGCAGGGGTGGGGGCGGGGGGAGGACAGTAGGTCCCCCACCAGTGTGTATCAGGGTCCCTGAGGACAGGTGTCAATCCATATCTGCCAAGTGACCCTATGTAGGGGGAACAGTCCCTATTCTGCTCTGTGTCAGTGTGTATCAGGGATCCTTAGGATAGGTGTCAATCCATATCTGCCAAGTGATCCTATGTAGGGGGAACAGTCCCTATTCTGCTCTGTGTCAGTGTGTATCAGGGATCCTTAGGATAGGTGTTAATCCATATCTGCCAAGTGATCCTATGTAGGGGGAACAGTCCCTATTCTGCTCTGTGTCAGTGTGTATCATGGTCTCTGAGGACAGGTGTCAATCCATATCTGCCAAGTGACCCTATGTAGAGGGAACAGTCCCTATTCTGCTCTGTGTCAGTGTGTATCATGGTCTCTGAGGACAGGTGTCAATCCATATCTGCCAAGTGACCCTATGTAGGGGGAACAGTCCCTATTCTGCTCTGTGTCAGTGTGTATCAGGGATCCTTAGGATAGGTGTCAATCCATATCTGCCAAGTGACCCTATGTAGGGGGAACAGTCCCTATTCTGCTCTGTGTCAGTGTGTATCAGGGATCCTTAGGATAGGTGTCAATCCATATCTGCCAAGTGATCCTATGTAGGGGGAATAGTCCCTATTCTGCTCTGTGTCAGTGTGTATCAGGGTCTCTGAGGACAGGTGTCAATCCATATGTCAAGGTGTCAATATGTCATATGTCAGGTGTCAATCCATATCCATTGTGATTTAGGAATGTTAGGTGATTTCTGCCCTTTATGGATTAAAAGCAGACTCTGCATCAACTGTGTAATTTTCCATGGGAATTTTGCCATGGATCCCCCTCCGGCATGCCACAGTCCAGGTGTTAGTCCCCTTGAAACAACTTTTCCCATCACTTTTGTGGCCAGAAAGAGTCCCTGTGGGTTTTAAAATTCGCCTGCCCATTGAAGTCAATGGCGGTTCGCCCGGTTCGCAAACGTTTGCGGAAGTTCCCGCTCGCCGTTCGCGAACCGAAAATTTTGTGTTCGCAACATCACTATTATTCAGTAAACACATTCTATTAAACCAATTTAACTCGCTGATGCCTGTAACAGATCCCCTGGTATTGCCTGGCCAACAGACTTAAAACATTATAACCACTGGATTTGTTACTGTTGTTATATTTCACATATGAATGGGAAAACGAATGACACTGCTAGCCCATTTGTATGAACAAACAATCTACCGAACCAGAGACCACCCAGCCCAGGCGTGTGCCGCCAATTAACTCCTTGTCTCTGTGCCAGACAGCAAACCGCAAAAGTTAAGTGGTTCACTGGGTGGCCGTCGATTTGTATGTACGAACACGTGGTGGCGGCCATCTTGTTTTGTCGAACGCGTCCATCGGTGTTTGGTCGTCGAGTGTCTGGAACTATTTTTGGACACTCAAACTCCCGAACACCACTGAGACTTCCAGGACCATTTAGTTTCGCACAGATTTATACGAATAAGATGGCGTTCGGTAAAAGAAATCCACGAACGAGGCGGCACACAACCAGCAAAGACACAAACAATAAGGTGTAGAGTCCTCCAAAGACTTGCAACTGTGCATAAACCTTCTATTCGGCCACCACTAACCAATGCTCACAAGCAGAAACGGCTGCATTGGGCAGAAAAATACATGAAGACTAATTTTCGAACAGTCCTGTTCACTGATGAGTGCCGTGCAACCCTGGATGGTCCAGATGGATGGAGAAGTGGATGGTTGGTGGACGGCCACCCTGTTCCAACAAGGCTGCGACGTCAGCAAGGCGGTGTTGGAGTCATGTATGGGCTGGAATCATGGGAAGAGAGCTGATCGGCCCCTTTAGGGTCCCTGAAGGTGTAAAGATGACCTCTGCAAAGTATGTGGAGTTTCTGACTGACCACTTTCTTCCCTGGTACAGAAGGAAGAACTATGCTTTCCGTAAAAAAAATCATCTTCATGCATGACAATGCACCCTCTCATGCTGCAAAGAAGTAAGAAGAAAGTAATGGTGTTGCCTGCATCCTTCCTTGACCTCAATCTTATTGAGAACCTTTGGAGCATCCTCAAGCAAAAGATCTATGAGGGTGGGAATACAGTTTACATCCAAACAGAAGCTCTGGGAGGCTATTCTGACATCTTGCAAATTCAAGCAGAAACTGTCCAAAAACTCACAAGTTCAATGGATGCAAGACTTGTAAAGCTGCTATCAAATAAGTGGTCCTATGTTAAAATGTAACGTGACCTGTTAAAATGTTTAAAAAGTTGAAATGTTGTTATAAGTTTGATTGAAATAGCATTTGATTTCAGTAAATATGCTGCAAACACAACAAATGACAATTTTCAGTTCTTTACAACCTATAAAGTGTTTTGAAACTTACTGTGTGTAATAATTTGGAACAGTGTATTGTACGTTTTTTATGTTTAAAAAAATACTGTTATCATTAGGAGGTTTGTTCAATAAAATTTGAATTGTACTCTTAATAACATGATAACATGAGAATTATGCTGACTGTTATTTACATCAATTATTTAGGTAAATGAGAAAAATATAATTTGCATAATAATTTGGAACAGGGTGTATACTTTTGATGCTATGAAAATTTAGTAAAAAGTATATTTTTCGCTTGGAGATAATTGAGTTGATACAGCAATTAACTAAATTATCTCACAAGCAGAGGGGAGGAATTTACTGTAATGAATGGGAGTGTTTAACTGTGTAAATGTAAATGATGGTTGTTGAGTTTGTGTTTTCGGTGCCCAACAAGGTCCACATGGGTGGTAACCTTTGGAAAAAGTTGTATAAAAGAAATGCTTGTGTGCCCATCAAATCAGTTCCTGCTTAACCGTTAATACGTAGCCTTGTCTCGTTATTGAAGGGAACCTGCATCTAGCTAAATTACTAGCTCTTGTAACAGCTCTGCTACCCTCTCTATCCTAATCCAGCTGATGGGACATCTGTACTACTCTGCCTCACAGCCTCTCGCCAGGGAAGGACGTCTCCAACGGCAGACACCCCTCTGACAACCTGGGTGGCCGTTACAATGCCTATTATAATTCTTAGACACAATGGAAAAGTATAGCCATACAACATGTTCTAATCTCTTCAATACCTGCAGTGGGGGCTGTGTTGTGGGTGTATTCAATTTTCTTAAAAATGCTTTAACACGGTGCCAGAGGTCCCAAACTTCATAACCAATTCCATGAGAGGAAATGGCTATAGTACCTCCAGTGTCCCTTTAACATAAATGGGACCAGTGGATACCCAGTCTCCTGGTTAGAAGTAGTAATTCGAATACAATCCCTAGTTAGCTAGAGCTCCCCATGTCCCTTGCCTCTTAACACAAAAACCCACCCCTCGAACCTGAAATGTAAAAATCCCTACATACTCCCCATCTCCTTAATAGGTTTTAGGAAGAGGCAGTATAAGATAAAAATAAATAAATAAATAAAGGCTATTCAATTCCTTCTTTCCTGTTGACGTCTTGATGGAAATTAAATAAAATGAAAAAAATTCAACTAACAAAAAGCATGGTGAAAAAAAAAAATATTGAGTTAAAAATAATAGACACCATGCAGCCTGTTTGCTGTTCACCAATTATAATGCACCCACGTAAGTATCACCCTCTGAACACTTAAAATGCTGGTGGATTTTATAGCTTTCAGTAATTATTATCATGCCCATAAGTTATTGCTATTTAGGCCTTCTTATGTAACTTATGTATGTTATTCTCATGTACTTAGAATGGGACACATGGTCTTAACTGGGTACCATAATGTTTTACAATTGAGGAAGAAAACACTCTTGGTGTTTCTAGGTTCCCTCATTTTCCATACTCAATAAATATAATGATAGACTCAAAGCACCATTATAGGTTTTTATGGAGTGTTTATTTTGGCAAATTGGACCTGGTAATTTTTTGAACCCCACTGGGGTGTTTGCCAAGCCTAGGGATCCAATGGCCAATATGTATATTGAATGCAATCCTTACTTACGTAATTGGCATACAAAGTGAAAAATATCAACCCAAGAGTGAGCAATCCATATACAGTAAGCATTACATAATCATAAAGAAATGCAAAACTGCATATATTTTATACTATCATGCATATTCCTCCCTAATTAATAACGAGCAGCAAGTAACATACGAGTAGGTGACGAAAGAGAAAAAAAAATTCAATTAAAAATTTTACATAAAACTGTGTTAATCTAAAAGAAATATACTCAATCAAATTTTTCAAATAGTATCCACTATTTAACTAAAAATCTCTGAAAAAATACTACTGTTTTTAACATCAAACTGTAAAAGTAAAAACAAAGTAACTCATAAACTTTGAAAAGATATAAATAGTTTCAAATGGAACTTTTGGAAGACAGCCAAATCACACTTGCAAAAGATTCATTGAAGCAGTTAGAATGTTAATTTGTGCTTTTTTAAGTAAATGGATAATGCCTATGCTTAACAGCAGCTGGCAGAATCAGATTACCCATAAAGTACTTTATCTGACACAGCAAGGGGCTGGGCAGCAGCACACATAGGTAAGGGGCATCAGTTTGCAGGTGTCGCATTACCTCCTCACGGTGCCACATCCTCCCTATGAGGCACGTGTTCTGGACACCAAGCACTTCAGCTTTTGGCCTCCAACATTCCACACATGACCTGACGTTGTGATGCCTCGTTCTGACATTGTTCATGACGTGGAATGCTCACACTCTGTCCCTTTATATATTGAAAGTTACATTGCGCCTTTTTATGACATGTTATCTCCTTATTGACCACAAAAAGATATTTCACACTATAACCACTTATAACAAATATATAAATGCGTTTATTCAACCAAAAAATGTATACATACAAAAAAACAACAAAACAAAGTGACAATAAATAGGCAAAATGAATCAGCAATAATAGTTACCAAAGTTCCATAAGCCTACTAGGAAAGAAAATGAGCCTTCAATACCCCCAACGTTTCAGCACCTACTGGCTGCCTTTTTCAAGGGTTGTTGTTATGTTATCTCCATATGACATCACACAGACCTGTAACCAATTACTACACAGCATAGGGTAGTTAACTTCCTGGTTGTTCCTAGTTCCTTGTCCTGTCATGGTTTCCCTATAGTCGAGAGTGTGTTATATTATAGTACTTATTCTGTTTTCTGTCCTTGGCTTGTTTGACCATTCTTGATCTCTCTAACCCTGACCGTGGCTTGCTTCTCAATTCTGTGTACCTCTGTTATCCTTGTCCACAACTAGCTAACGTTTGTTCTGTGTCTGTTTGCAGACATTCTGACGTTTTTCTCAGTACTAGCCCGTGCTAGTGCAGTGCTAGGATCGGTACGCCTCCGTACCTTGTTTCAATCTAGGTGTGTGTGTTAGGGTCAGTACTGACACCAGGGAAAAATGACAAGTTTATTCACCATAGAGTGAGTTTTTAGAAAAACAAACTAAATGCAAAGTAGATCTCAAATTTTAGGTCAATCTAGCCAAACTGAAAACCTAATTTACATGGTAAATTTAGCTATTGTGGGGAAAAATTTAAATTTCCTTTTGAATTTATTTTGAATTGCAGACAATTCACACATGAACAAATAGCCCTGCAAAAAAACATTACACAAGGGACAATACGTTCTACTTATACAGGACCATGTTTCTGAACATGCTGCATAAATCCCCGAGCTGTAATTTTAAGTTAAAGTGAATAAAAAACACAGTAAGGGTTTGTGGAAAATGTACAGAAAAAATATTACAGCAAGAATCAGAGACCATGGGTTGTTTGCAAAAAAGTGATAATACAATAATATGATCATAAATGTGTTATGTCTATAGTATATGCAGAATCTTTTATTCTATTGCAATTCTTTTAGCTCTGTATGGCTTATCTGCATTGGACTCATACAGGAGGAGGGGTTGGGCCAAGTGGCAATATATTTAGTCTAATAATGAACTAAATATAATATATACCCCCCCAATGCCTAAGCAAAAGGTTAAATAACACCATGTTAGAATAATGTATATCCTTTATCGGAATATTACAATAAAGCAATCAGAGCCTTTGTATACCAGGAAACACTTACAATAACAATGATTACATGTAAAGATCTGTTAAATAAACAGAGAATTTGCTGTATTATTGATGACTATATTTAATATCTAATGAATAATAAACCTGTATTTATAGTTAACATTTACATATCTATTATTTCCATTTAGACAAAAGCAATGACACAATGTGTATTGTCTCAACATCATTACATTGAGGACAGATAACTAAGACAGATTGTGGATTATGAAATAAACACCAAATTGTTGTGAATTTAAAACTAAATTGTAAAATCTAAACTAAAACAGTAATAGTTGAGATAGATACTTGTTTTACAAAAAATATTTTGACCTAAAATCTATAAATCACTTTTCAACAAATTCACTACATTTTATTCTGCGGTGAAACTACTCCTAATAAAAACATTATTAATTTGTTTTAACATTGTTATTTGTTGTATGTGGCACATGATTTAAAATCTATGAGTATGGTTATTTGGTCCTCACCCTGAAAGAAGACAGCTCAATAACCTCATTTACTGACATTTTCACTGTAACAGCGACTGCAAAAGTTAGCAATATATTTGTATTGACAAAAAGAGAAGAAAAATGAGCTGCACACCAATCACGTGAAGATCCGGGTGCTAAACTGGACCAAGCGCCATCACCAGCCCCAGGGAGTAGATATGATTGTTAGAAAGAGGATCCAGGCACTCCAAGTATCTTCAATTGTATTTATTAGGATAAGTGAGACACCGCAACGTTTTGACCCCTGAAAGGGTCTTTGTCACGCTCTTTCTACCACTGATATATTTGTATTGAGTCATGTATTGAATCTCAACTTAGAGAAAGGGAGTCAGTTCATGGCAGAGACTTGCTTTACTCAAGCTTTAAAAGGGAACAGTAGTAGACGATATGTTGATGTTTTCACTAAAAGACTGTGTGTGAGACAGGCATAGTTCTGCATAGAATTTTTTAACATGACAGGAGGCTTCATATTTGCTTAAGTCTCTCTTTACTAGAACTCCACAGCAGCACATTAACATAGAGAGAAACAACCAATCAGAAAAAAGTAAGGAACAATAAAAGTCCCCTCCCAACCAACTACTTCCTCTTTCTTTGCTGCTCCACATCAAGCACAGGTCAGAGTACCACTGCCTCCTATTTCTTTATGGGTGGTTGTGGGATATACATTTTATTGATTGATTTGGTGTATTCTATTGACTCATTTTCTCTAGTTATTGTTATTTGGTTCTCTGTATTTCCCCTCTTTTCTATTGGGGCTGAATGGGTTATTTCTCTTCCCCCTTTTTCTGTCTGGGCTACCTCTACCCTTTCCTGACTGTTTGCTACTTTGGGTTATCTCCCTTCATCCACGTGGTCGGCGGCGAGCGGTTCAATGAACCGCTTCCTGTTCTGCCTCGACCGCCGGGGCTGCGGAGTATGTGTCCGGCGGCCCCACGTGTAGCTCTCGCTCGCCGATCCCTTTGCCACGCGGGAGCTACCTCCGTCCTTCTATCACCCACCCACGCTCCCCAAGCCACAGGTAACTTTGTTAGGATCGCGGTTGCCAGTGGTGTATCCTGGTTTTGTGCTGCCTTAGGCAGGACAAAACTCAGGCGCCCACCCACCCCCCGCGCCATCCCCACCCAACCTTTCCCCCCGCCCCGCATTCTAAATACACACACACACATTCACTGACAGATACGCATACACTAGCTAACAGAAACACACACTCGCTAACAGAAACACACACACACTAACAGACACACTCACACTCAGTAACAGACAAACACACTCACTAACAGACACAAACTAACAGACACACACTCACTCACTAGCAGACACAAACTAGCAGACACACACACTCACTAACATACACACACACACACTCACAGGCAAACACACACTAACAGACACACACACTAACAGACACACACACACTAACAGACACACACACACACACACTAACAGACACAAACACTAGCAGGACACAGACAGAAACACTAACAGACACAAACACTAACAGACACACACACTGACAGACACACACACTGACAGACACACACACTGACAGACACACACACTGACACAGACACTAACAGACACACACACACACTAACAGACACAGACAGAAACACTAACAGACACACACACTAACAGACACACACACTAACACACACACACACACACACTAACAGACACACACACAAACAGACACAGACACACACTCACCCACCCACATTAACACATTTTTTTTAAATTTATTTTTAACACATTTATTTTTTTTTTTTTTAACACATTTTTTTTTAACACATTTTGTTTTTATTTATTTTTAACACATTTTTTTTTTATTTATTTGTAACACATTTTTTTTTTATTTAACACCCCCCCCTGCCTCCTTACCTTTGGGAATGCTGGGGAGGGGGGGTGTCTCTTCCTCCCTGGTGGTCCAGTGGCTGCTGGGCGATCGGGCGGCACTGCCTGGCGGGCGGGCGGCCGGCTGGCGAGGGAGCACTTCCCCTGAGCTGTCTGCTCAGCTCCCTCGCGCGCCTCAGAGTGAGGCTGGGAGCCGGAATATGACGTCATATTCCGGCTCCGCCTCCCAGCCTCACTCTGCGGCTGGCGAGGGAGCTGAGCAGACAGCTCAGGGGAAGTGCTCCCTCGCCGGCCGGCCGCCCGCCAGGCAGTGCCGCCCGATCGCCCAGCAGCCCGCCGGCATGTCTGTTAGCCGCAAGGCTAACAAGACATTTGCCTTGGGCATTTGGGGGCGGCTTTTTTGCCGCCCCCTGGAAAATGCCGCCAAAGGCAAATGCCTTGTTCGCCTCGCGGCTAATACGCCCCTGGCGGTTGCGGGTAACGTGGGCGGTTAGGAGAGGGCGGGCTGGCCACGTGTGAGCGACGGTTCCGGCCTCGTTTTCTTTTTCTGCATTTTCCCCACCCCCTCAGGGCCCTCCCAGTCCGGGCACCTGTGGGGGATTTTCTTTATTTCAATAAACATGTACAGTGATTCTATATAGATATAGTCTGATCTTACAAATGTACTCAATTTCCACTCAGTAGACACTGATTTATTGAGCATAGTATGACCAGTTATTCATTTTATCCGGATTTATGTTGATAGCTTATAAGGGCTTGTTTTTTGGGGGATATTAACATTGTGTGCAGCTGATTTAGGGTGGGAGGCCCACCCAGAGGGTATTCAAATTTCCCATTTATCTTAGGCCTCCTTTGCATGCCTGCATTCCAACCCCTTTGTAGGTCATGTTTGGCCATATTGCTGTCTAAGTTACTCCTCTCTGCTGCCCATCCCAAGGGTCTGACCTACCCTGAACTGGACTCACTATTGGCCTGCCTTGTCAGTGCCCTATATTAACTTGCTGTGTCTAAACTCACTATTGGCCTGCTTTGCCTGCACCTCCCTGTTTGGCCTGCTTTGCCTGTGCCCCACTGATTGGCCTGCTTTCTGTGTGCCCTATTAATATGACTGCTTTGTCTGTGCCCCTTGACTTGGCCTGCACTGTCTGTGCCATTACCTCTGGACGCCCGGCCTGGCGGTTACATACTCATGCTTGTGACTTGCATGCGCTGTCCAGCTTGCCTCTGCCACTATACGTGGTGCTGCCCCGATTATTCTACTGGTGACACTTGTCCTCTGTGCCCCTAGGTGCCCCTACTCCCTGATTATGGAGCCCTCTACACAAGAACAGAACTTGCAGGTGATGATCAATGCAGTGGTGACCGCCTCCGGTGAAAAGGCCCTGGCTAGAGCCCTTCCTCAAACACAACAAGAGTGGGGCTCTATAGGACCCCTCACACGGCAGACGACTTGGCTGAGTCAGACTCTCCTAGGAGAGATCAGGCAAATGCACAGAAGCGCTATTGGAAGGGTGAAGGCCCTGAACCACACTTCCGGAAGGGTAAGGCTCCGGCGAAGCGACACGGTCCGGTGCTGTGGGATTCACCTGCCCGATGCCGCCGCCTCTCAGTCGAAGGGGAGGAGGTCACCATACCCACCCCCCCCCCCGCCTATGGCCATCCTGGATGAATGGCGGGCAGACCAGTCCCCCTCGGATGAGGAGGAAGGTTGACGCGAAGACTATGGGGGCGAAGACTATGGGGACGATCCCATGTGGCGAACCAATGTTTGACCCTCGGTCCATTCGACATCCCAGATCCTCCAAATGGTCTCTACCCGACCACCTGGCACAGTTCGTGCATTACTGGATCCGCAGACCTGGGAAGTGCACAGGAAGTTACGGGCGGAATGCCCAAGGCCCATACTCCCGGTCAAGGTCGCCATGACCCCGGAATTCGACCCCATAATCGCCACAAACATGACGCGCACCAGACGGGATCCTAAGAAAGGGGTCGAGTGCAGCCTCTGCCTTGCGCAGGACAAACTGCTGGACATGCTGGGCCCCCTGCCTAGGATGCTCATGCTTGCAGACAAGGCTTATTTAGAGGGTGCTGCCATATGGGCTGGGCCCTGCGCTCTGCCTGCCTGCTGGGAAATACTAACGTTGCACTCTGCATGGAACGTAGAAAGGCGGTCCTCCTTCATATGGACAACAAGGGTCTCCTCTTCGGGGAACCCTTCATCAAGGAGCTTCACAGACATGTGAATTTATTCACCTCCCTGAGCAAAGCCCAGACCTCCATGAAGAGGGTCTTTCGCCCACAGAATTTCTGGGGTTTTGGCAGGACTGGACGACAGCGGGGTCGTGTCGCCAGCCGTTTCTGGCCATCTGGTCACCGACGATCCCATGGACTATCCTTCTTCCCATCCTACCATTCACGGTCCTTCAGCTCTTGTAGGTTGGACAGAGGTAGAGGAAGCCGAGCCCGAGGGCGAGCAAGGACGTCTACAGGTGAGAACAGTTTGACAACTTACCTGGGGTCTGCTGGGATAGGTGCTGTAGTATGGAATAGGAGCAGTAGTAGGGAATATGGGCAGTAGTGTGTGTGTGTGTGTTGCAATGTATGTGTGTGTGTGTGTGTGTATATGTGAGGGGGCAGTATGAGGAATACTATGTGTATGTGTGTGGAGGCACTGTGTGTTAGGGGGCAGTGTGTGTGTAATGGGTATGTGTGTGGGGGGTGCGGTGTGTGTGTGTTTCTGGGGGCAGTGTGTGTATGGGGGGCAGTGTGTGTTTGTATAGGGAGGCAGTGTGTGTTTGTATGGGGGGTAGTGTGTGTGTGTGAGAGGTGCAGTGTGTGTATGAGGGGGACAGTGAGTGTGTATGGGCGACAGTGTGTGTGAGGGGTGCAGTGTGTGAGATTGGTGGTGAGATTGAACTCTAGCTTGCAGCTCCTGAGGCTAGAGTCCACTTTTGCGAGAACTGGAGTATTGCCATGGTGGCAACGCTCCAAGCTCGTGAGAGGAAGTTCTGGCGGAGCTGCAGGTTAGAGCTCCCCCGGGTCCTCTCTCCCTCCCTGGCTGGCTGCTGTATTTCAGTGGCAACAGGATGTTGAGGGAGATCCCTGATCTTCCCTTCGTTCCGTGAAGGCACACTACAGGGCCAGCAGGAGAGTGCAAGGCACTGTTAGTATCTCAGGGAGGAAGGAAGCAATTGCATTCTGGGACCATTGCCTGGTGCGGGATTCCAGGCAAATAAATCCTTTTTTTAATAGTTAAAGGGAGGGGAATCTAAAGAATAATTAAGCCTTTAAGTGAACTGTGAATTTATGTAAACTGAAAATGGAATTGGATAATATAGGCCAGGAGATCTTTAAACTCATATAGTCTCAGTTTATTTTACCCTGGATTTTGCAATTTGGTTTTCAATGCAGTATGATTTGATGTTTAAAGATGTTATGCATTTAGATGCTAGATTGGACCTCCAAAGATACATTTATAGAAACATAGAAACATATTTACTATTTATCTATTCCACAACATTATTTATGTGCCTTTATGTCTCCCATAAAAAATGAATGTGCACTGAAACAACATAAAGATGGCCAAAAGGCAGGTACCCAATTGTTACTAAAGTATATTTCCCATAATATGTGTGTGTGTGGAGGGGGGTGGTGGGGGTAAAGTTCTGCAACATTGGGTAGAGGGGCTCCCCTTAAGTAGAGTTGGGGTATTGGACATAGATAATCATTATGGGGGATGAGGGAAGCAGCACAAGGGTAGGGAAGGCTGCCCACTTCCTCCGTGTTTAACTTCTGACATGTTGCACATTGGATGAGGAGGAGGCATGGACTTTTCACAGTTTTTCGACTTAGGTAGAAGGAGTCATCTGGACTCCCATAATCTGTATTTTAAGAGTCGATGTCACCATACAGGGATAGATGAAGGAGCTGATTGCAAAGGTGACTGCACACTCACTCTATCTTTAACCTTCAGTGGTGTAAAGGAACAAGAGGGACCATTTAATTCTGGTTTATAGCTGGCCCCGAGCCTCCCAGTTAGCTTCAATTGTTCATGTATTAACTATTTGCCTTTGCTTTTGACACCAGTGAACGTTAATTAGTCCAGAGAAATAGATTGCTAATTGTTTGGGAATTAATTTCTAAAAAATTCTCTAGCTATTTGAGGCACTTTTAAAGCCAGATGGAATGGTTCTAGAAACTAATCAAGATAAATGGATGTGCAATTTTGTAAACTACAAAACATTGAAATGCTAATGAAATACTTCTGTAATTGAATCTCTAAATAAGCCGAACATCTACCAGGAACTTTTTTGTGATTTAACACTTAAAAGAAATCACAGCTTAGTGAATAACCATGTAAGTGAGCAATTCTTTCAATGTAGGCTAAAGAAAGCAAGTGCTTAACCAGCACTGACATCTAGTGGCCCATTTTTCCATGCACAGTAACAATAAAACACGGGATGCTGTCCTTTTGATTGTCTAGTGCAGAAGGATGGAGATCAGCACCAAATCCTGTTGTCAGTAAATGGTGTTGTCAGCATAATTTATGTGTGCTTTTGGCAAAAGGGTAAAATAAAATCCCGTTACCTTATGGGAATCCGCACAAATCAATTCTCCAACCACTAGACTTTTCACCCCCAAAAAAACAAGGAACAAAAACATGATATGAAGCATAGAGTCAAATGTACCCCTCAGGCTACATAAAGCATTCTAGACTGACATATGTAACATGCAACCTGATAAGAATAACCACCACCTCTGTTACTTACAAACTATGGCCTCTCCATGTAATATCAGGGTCAGATTTTCAGCTGGTTTCCTGTTGCGCCTGTAAACTTTGAAAGAAATTGGAGAGACCAAATTGTTATTTAATTGTTTTGCTTGCAATACCATTTACCTTTGCAGCATTGATCCTATGTGAGCATGATGGGCAACATGTGGGTTGAAAGAGATACTCACCAACATTGGTGTTCCATAAAGACTGACATGGTGGTTATGGTAAAATCGCTGCTAGTGCATGAACAGCATAAAAGTGAAGATCTGACAGGAAAGATGGTCAGGTCTATAACAGTCTTTGTTGGACGGATATGGAATGCAATCTACACTTATTTATTCTTTAACACATGAAGGTTCTCAACATGTAGTGAAAAAGACACAAGCAACAAAAAAGGACTTATAGTGTAGTAAACTGTAAAATCCAAGAATAAAAACCCAGATCAGTGGCACCCCTCAAGTATAGGTAATAAATGATTGAACTGAGAAAACACAAACAGCAAAATTATATAGTGTAGTAACCAAAGACAACAGTAGACTAGAAGAAAAATATAAATGGCCACTCACATATATAGATTTTCTTGAACCTGCCATACCTCTGGCTGCTGCATTGCACTTGCAGTATCTAATGGGAACCACCACCTCAGAGTTCGGAGATCCATGCCACTGCACCCTCTTCTCGCTAAGAAATTAGAATTGTTGCACATGTTTTATGTTGCACCTGAATCAATAATCCAAGTGATAGCTGGATCTAAATTCCTTGAACAATAAAACAATTATTACTGTGTTCTCTTCTGCCATGCAGAGGCTTTTTACTATATATGGTGGGATTTTTTAAATCAGTTTTTTAGTGAGATGATATCCATCTCTACACATGAGATATTAATTATTTTTGCTATTTTTGAGTAAAAAAGTATTCCTTTGGCTGCTCTGATAAGCTGATTTGTTTCTTTTGATATGCTTATCAGTGCTTTATGTTGCAAATATTACTTTCTGCATTTTCAACTCTTTGTAAATGGACACTATTGTCACCATAACAACTTTAGCTTAATGAAGTGGTTTTGGTGTATAGGTCATGTCCCTGCATTTTCACTGCTCAGTTCTCTGCCACTACAGCATTAAGTATGTATGACAAATTCCCAAGGCGAACTCTTAGTCATTGGCATTCCACACCACTCGCGATACTCCAAAAGCTGTGGTATGATGATAGGGATTCATTTTCGGTAAGGAGACTGTACTTGCTCTTTTACACCCTATTACCAGTCTTTTCTCTTGGCAAATTGCTTCTTTAATAAGGATTACTCATTTAGTTTTCTGGGTCAAAATATGTTCAAAACATTATTCAAGGCAGTTTGATCACTGCAAAGAAACGTCTTCACTACCAGAAATGCCATCATTTGAAAAGAAAAGTCCAGCAACACTTTGGGAGAAATTTAGCAGTGATTTTAACTTTATCCAGTCTCCTGACCTGGATACCTCTGCTGATCCAAGTGGCAGACGTAAAAAACAACTACTAGCACAGTGCAAAAAACTAACCAAAACTCTTTTCACCTTTGGCCTCTATGATGGGTGGAGAACAACGCATCCTATTGACCATGACTAGCCCACTATACCTATACCCGCATAGATACTATTCTACTAGATCACATCTCCTAAGCACAAGTCTCTGCTTGTAGCAAAGGCGATATCTCCTAGTCAGACCACAGCCCGGTATTCCTAGATCTATTTGATACATTTCAATGTAACCCCTTAAGGACACATGACATGTGTGACATGTCATGATTCCCTTTTATTCCAGACGTTTGGTCCTTAAGGGGTTAAAGACAGGGGCACCTGTCGACTCAATGAGTCCTTGTTGTCAGATAGTTCCTTCACAGACAAGATAGAAACCGAACGTCAGGATTATTTCACTCTGATTGCAGATGGAATTCTATGGATTCCACCGTATGGGTAGCCCATAAGGCTGTGATCCATGGCCTTTTCATTAGGCGTAACTCCCAAATCAAAAGACAAAGGCAATCCACACTACTAGAAAGCTGTAAGCAAATTGCATTGCTCAATACTCAAAATAAATTGCAACCCTCTGACCAAATAGCAGCACAACTAAAAACCCTATATGACCAACTTGCTGAACTCAACGCTGCCAAAACTACATGCTTTTTACACAGATTACAGGCAACTTCAGATCACAATAGTTGAAAGGCAACAACATTTCTAGCCTCTAGGCTCAGGAACAAACATTAAGCAACTAAAATCACCCATTTAGATGAAAAGGGAGTTAAGAAACTAAACCCGCAGGATACCAGCTACAAGTTCGCTTAATTTTACTCCTATCTATATTTAATTATTTATAAAATATTTTACCAGGATGGATACATTGAGATTTTAAGTCTATTGACAATCTACCTCCAACGTTTCACAGTTCTCCTATACCCATCTACAGTTTATTCTATTTTGCACACGCTCACAAGTGGCCCTACTCAATAGAATAGCACATAAATTGACTATTTGGGAAAAAAATTGTGCTCAAAAGACAAAGTCTTCTCTATGTAAACCGATCTCCATGTGCTATAAACTATTACAAACGGACATTCGGTTTTATAATACATCCCAAGTCAAACATTGGGCTACTGAGCTAAACTACTCTATGTCTCGTATTCATCTGCACATAAAAATGTGGTTAATGGCATTTATCGTCCTGGCAGGAACAATTGTGCCGAGCAGCATTACCATCCTGACAGGAAAAGTTGTGCCGAGCAGCAATCATGCACATGGAAACCTGGTAATTGCTTTTGGGGTCAAAGGCCGGTTACAGCCAATCAGATCCACAGGAGGGGTATTTAAACCCAATTCTACTTTTGCTCATTGCCCTGTCGTGGTTTCATCCTGTTGGTCATCCGAGAGTGTGTTCCTGATCTTGATTTTCTGGTATTTGACCTTGGCTTCGTTTTGACTTCCCTGATATCTGGTATCCTTGACTTTTGGCTCTCCCTCATGGTTGTGTCTGATTCTGTGTTCCTGACCTCAGCAAGTATTTTGACTATTCTTGGATACGTTAAGTCCGACCATTCTAAGGTCTGGTTATACGTTATACTTATTCCTAGGTGTGACACAGTTCTGCATGCTGGATCAATTTGTAATCCTTACACTCTATCACACAATCCCAATGGCATAAAAAAATTATGTTCCAATTTATTAAATCTGCTACTCTCATAGAACAACAGAGGAAAATACTCTATAGATGGCACATGGTACCTACCAAACTACACTGTATTTTCCCTCACATGTCCTCCATATGCTGGACGTGTAATGATACTACACATTTGGTACTACACATTTGGTGTAACGATACCCTAGCATAGTTCTGGAACTCTATCCACTAGGTCATTTTAGATATAACGGAAGTCTCCTTACCATTCACATCAATGGTGTATCTACTACTGAACTGACCAGAAAAGATACCACTACACAAGCTGAAGCTGAAGAAGCCAGTTGCAGCACGCAAACCCAAGAATATTACTGAACTGAAGGCCATTGCTCATGAGGAACGCTGACAGAAGCTGGTGACCGGCTATGCATCTCATTTGCAGCAGGTCATAACAGCAAAAGGGTGCTCTACTAAGTACTAAAGGTGCTAGCCATGAAGGTGTTGAATAATTTTGAGACTGGAGAAATCATTATAAGTTGCATTTTCAGTTGAATTTGGGGATACCACTTGAAGCATTTGTTGTGTTGGGCTATTTCAATTGCTTTTGCATGATTTGTTTATTGTAAACAGTTGAAAGTCTGTAAATTTTGACAATAAACCTGATTCTCAATGGGGATAATTTTGATTACAACTGTAGAATTTGATCAGAAAACATTGATGTCAACATGATTGCAGCCAATCGGCACATTGGCATCAGAAAATAAATGTGAAAAACACATTAACAATGACAGTGACAAATAAAATAAAAAAATAGAAAAACTGCCACAACATATGCGATTGAATACAGCCTATTAGAAGCAATTTCTGGAGGTGCATAAAGACAAAGGATGGGGACGTAGTACAGACAGAAGAGCGTTGGAATTCACTTTGCTGTCACATTTCCAATCGCCACAAATGGAAAGGTGCAGGGAAATATCACATTTGTTCCCATGAACCCATTTTAACTGAAAGCCTAGAAAAGACTCTAGTTCACAAGCATTTGAAAATCTACTTAATTTATTAATGATGGTCAGCTTGTTAAGGATTTTGACCAGTTACTGCATTTCTGCCACACTGGATGTTTAGATACATTTCATAGCCTTGTTTTGAAGTACAGACCAAAACAGATACAGATTGAGTTCAGTGGAAGCCAGAACAATTCTTACAATTCTTGCTCATAATCACAATGTGAATCGTGAGCAAGCAACTGTCAAATGTTTTAAAGGAACGGATGACATTGGAACAAAGTGAAGGAAATTGGAGTATAGAGCATGTTCACAAAATCGATGGATTGTTTGTTCTGTTTATGAACCTCTGTCAAATGCTCACATAGAAGACATTCTTGTGAGTGTTTTCAAAATTTGTATGGATGATTTAGTAGTTTATTGGACTTCAAAATCTGCTACTATGCTTTATAGGAAAAACAAAAACAAGAGAGGAACATCACAGTTGTTTCAAGTAAAAATGGACAAATTCATTTTACTTATCAAAATGTAAAAAGCATATATTTTTTTGTAAATATATTCTTTATTCACAAGTTTTTCTTAAAGTTTAAAGTACAGTTACTTCAGTAAATGCATAATACAAGAAATTGAGAAAACTGTTCTGCTTTGGCATATACAAAGTTGGTCAAACAGGACCATTCTTTCTCACAAGATCATTTACGAGACTCACCGGTTTCCATTGCACAAACATTAAAATATGTAAAGACATGGGCGGGGCTGGACCGCCATGCTGAACGGTCGCACAACAGAGCAGCTCCTGCAATCTTCTCTACTTTTAGCCCATAAACACCGAATTAGTACCTACCTGACGACTGACAGCTGTGACCCAGTGCAAACAGACATCCTGGTTCTGAGGGGAGGCTTGCTGTTTAGTTCTAATCCCTTGGAGGGGTGCTCTCCGTCGTCTAAGATGGGGATCGCTCAGCCGGTGAGCGGGATGGACGGCCGCTGCCCTGCTATCCTGCCTACCAGCGTCATGCCAGAAGCACAAGGCTAGGTGGAACTGGCCCTGTTTCCCCCCTCTGGACCGGTGGGGGTGATCCAAGTCCTCACCCTGTGGCCCCTATATGTGCAAAGACACCACCACTGTTTTGGTGTCGACCCAGGGCTCAGAGGCCGCATCCAAAATGTCGGAGACCGTGTGTTCGAGCCACCTATGCAAGAGGTAAGACAGACGCACCTTCCTCACTCGACTCCACACGGGCAGACTGCCAGCGCGGGCTGGACGGATACCAGCGGATGCCTGCTATGACCCCACTTAGAAGCCGGGTTCCAGTCCAGGGACGAACCAGGTTATGGCGGAGAAACCGGAGGCACACCAAGCCACTGCATGCTGCACCAAAGCAACTAGAGGAGAGCGGCACTTGCAAATCGATCATCATCATCATGCCTTCCTATTCTTCTCCTGAATATGCATTTATCTCACTACTCAACTAAAATCACTACACATTGCCTTCCTCTACCTTAACAAAAATTGTGCAAAGTATCTCCATGCCATACCTATGTACTGTAAAGTTTGAACATTGCATGTCTGTTGATGCTGTTGTGGCACCACAAACCCGCCTGTAACTAACTGCACTGCAAAAAAAAAAAAAAATGTCAAGAAACAACAGTAGTGAGTTGCTACCTCCTGACCATAGTTTAATTGTTTACTTCAGTTTCCTATTTAGCGATATATATGAAGTTTCTAGTTTATGCCGTGGCAAACCAAGAAAAGTAATAAAACAAAACATAGGAGGGGAAGAAAATGAAAGTGGGGAGAGGGGACCCTATCAGGCTGTTATTTTAAGATGGTATATTGGTTCCTAAAGGGACACTGTAGGCACTCAGACCACTTCAGCTCATTGTAGTAGTCTGGGTGCTGTGACCTTTTTGCACTTAGTGCTGCAATGTAAAATATTGCATTTCCAGACAACTGCAATGTTCACATTGCAGCTCTAAGTTGCCCTCTGTGGCTGTCTACTAGACAGCCACTAGAGGGCTTCCGTCTTCCACACAGACTTTTGTCCGTTATCTGACGCTGGTCATCCTCTTGCTCTGCATGAGGACCTCTAGTGTCAACATTTCCCTATAGGAAAGCATTGAATAATTGCCTGATCCAGCAGCCAGAGACATTGGCGCTGGATTCAGGTAAGTGGCTGAATGGATTTTAACCCCTTCAGCACCAGGAAAGGGGAGGGGAGGGGAAAGGGCACGAGGGAGGGGGGACCTATTAAACCTATAGTGCCAGGAAAACTACTGTGGAAAATTTCCTTAGAATAAAATGCATCTCCTGCCAGTATGACTGAACCAACGTACTATCCCACGATAAGTGAACTAGTGTCCCCACTTCCTATGTACCTCACCAACATAACTCTGTGTGGGTGGGATTATGTATCTAGAGGTACCTTGGAGTACAATGCCAGCAGGAAAAGCATACAGGTTGATTCAAAGGCGGTTAGGTCCCTGAATTTTTTTTTTTTAAATTCTTTATTTTTCCGTGCAGAGAAAATACAATACGGTCCACTATGCCACGACAGCAGAGCCAACCAAGATATACATGCAGTTGTACAGTGTCATGTCACATAAAAGAAATGCACATTTTTCCTTTTTTTAAACTCGCTATTACATTTTAGTTACTTAGCTACCCTGCACATTGCTTGTGATCAGCTTTTTTTTCAAGAGAAACTGGAAGCAGGGGGGGGGGGGGGGGATTGGTTATTCAGGCTAATGTTTCAGGACGTTTCAATATAGGTTTGCTTTAGATCTAGCTTACATTAGGCAAGTGAATAAATTGTAGTTATGCAGACTTATGCTTATATGGAACAATAGCTTAACGTAAGGTGAGTATTTAAATAGGGAGATATACCACCAGGCAGCTTGTACGCTAGGGCCTCAATACCATTGCTAACTGCAGCCTCAGCTATAGTACCAGTGGTGGACATGTCCGTTTGGTTGTACCCATAGCCAGAGTCCCTGTCGTTACGGCCATCAGCAACTGGCCCAGTAGCTTCTGCTTTAGTTGTCGTCTGTCGTAAGGAGCTGGGGTATCTGTCAGCTTCGGCGTCAGAGAGGATGGTAAGCAGTGTCCTTTTTTCCGGCATTTAATGAGTCCTCGTAGAACACCTCTGAGTCCTTTACTTTCTTGGGACCCCCTGCAGGTCAGAGTGTCGTGAGAGGCAATGGGAATGCAGTCTGTGCTTAGTTGTGGGGAGATTCCCTGCAGGTCCCCCGAGCTCCCTTCATAGCCTCCCGGTTGCTGTATGCGTCGAGGTGTCTAGCTTCACAGACCTTCGCTTTCAGACAAGGATTGTAGCCCTGCATGGTCGGTGGATGAGGATGGTGTCCCTGTGTGTCCTGCCAGCCCCGATCAGTGGTAAGGCATGCATAGTCGGAGGTGATCTCTTTGGCATGGGCAGGTGGAGTAGATGGAGGCTGTATGGGGTTTCTGCCTGTCTTCGGGCTTGTTCCATGCGTTGCAGCGCGGCCGTCGGCCATTTTGGTGCCACCGCGTGGGAGCCTTTCTTCTGCGGCTTCAGGCCGCCCAGGCAACGTGTGCAAGGCGTTAGCCCACCTGATGGGGACCGGGATGACCCCCCCGGCCCACAGGGGGGGGAAACGGGACTGGGAAGGAGCCAGGTCGACATTAGGAGATCGGGACGGAGAGCAAGGCAGCGGCCGTCCGCCCCACTCCCCACCCGGGTAGGCCTCAATCTTCGAGCCCCAGAGTCTCTCACCAGGACCCAGAGCCACCCACGGTCGGGTGCTCCAGCTGCACCGGGACACTCCAGAGCTTCGTGCCATGGACCCCCGGGTTGGTACAAGTCGGGTAGGGTGGGTATATACCCCAGTCTTTAGTTTTTCCTCGGGAGCCCAAGTGATTTGCAGCCTGTCGGCATGGCCGCCCGGCCCCGCCCCCTAGGTCCCTGAATTTAGAGGTGTTCGGCGGAATAGTGTTTACATAACCTTTAAGCTGGCTATAGTAGAAGTGCAGAAAGATAAGTCCTGCGCTCACTCCCATCACTGGGCGGCTGCAATGACTACAGTACACATCAGCCCCAATATATAGTAAAAACCAAAGAAAAACAAGTTACCTGCGCTCTCTCCTTAATCCCCATGTATTTTTAACAAATGGAGTTTTTTTAGTTACCTCCAATGGCCATGAGAGGATGAGCCCACCTGCCAACATCAAGTCAGACCTCCCTAGGTGGGTCCTAACTCTAACCATTCCCCTTGCTTCATTGAGCCTCTGGCAAAAATCTCTACTGAGACAGAAAGGGGTATTTTTTTTACATACACCCCTATATATTATTAACCCTTAATAGGGAACACATGGGGTGAGCGGCTGCATTGTAACAAGGCTGAGTGATACAAAAAATGGATACAAATGCAGAAAGATAAGTCCTGCGCTCACTCCCATCACTGGGCGGCTGCAATGACTACAGTACACAGTACAGCACTACAGTACAGTATAGTGCAAGCATTGCAAGAAGGAGGCATTACCTCCATCTATTATTGTGATAATAGTCTTCGACCCAGCAGAGGATCTCACATGACATATTCTTGGTAGTGAGTGACCCCATGATGGCTCATACCTACCTTCCAACCCAACAACTAGTTCTGCACCGGTTGGAGCCAAGTAAGGGCTGCAAGCAAGTTCCCAACCAATGCCATAACAAAGCAAAACAAAATGAAGATAAAACCTGGAAATATGGCAAAAACACAATAATAGGTCGCGCTAGATACAAATGGATGTGTAATAACAATGTAAAATAAATAAATAAAAATATAAAATATAACAAGATCAGAAAGACAAAATGAATAGGAATAAAATTATTAATATTAATATCACTTGCATACACTCTTACAGTAAGGAACGGAACAGTTATAATGAATAGTCCCAATACTTAATAGTCTGCTTGTATATTCCAATCAATAAGTGGAAGGCTTGGTATGTAGGAATTTCCAATGAAGAGAGTGAATCTTCTAATTCATGGGGTGTCTTGACTCCGTGGTATACATGGAAAGACAAAACAAAGAAACTCCAATAGTGCAAACTGAGGACCAATAAGAGCAGGATGAATATAGGGGAGGTATATTACTCACCTATTATTGAGCATAAACTAGCTCAAGTATAATAAGCATTCAGTGGCGTCTGCCCCCCACTGGCGGGATAAGGTGAAGGTAATTCCTCGGTATAAAAAAAGGGGAAAAAAAACACAACCAAATATAGTGCTCACTGTAGATATGATAAAAATGAGTATAAACAGTAGAAATGCAGGTACTCACATTTGGATGAGCAGGATATACTGCTCAATCTATTCGTTTAGGTGGTATAGCCCCCACCTAGGATTCTTTAGCAGGTATCAGCTTCACAGTAGTATATGACCAGGTAAAATAAATAAATAAATAAATAAAGGATATATGGCAAAGTAATTCTAGGTAAAACCAATATTCCTTTAATAAGATAATAAATATATAAAAACAGCCAAAACGCGTTTCGCCACACAGGGCTTTATCAACTGGCAATAGTAAAAATCAGCCTGGTACATAGATGCTTAAATAAGCTAAGAAAACAAATGCTTATTCAAATTTTAGCGCCAAAATGACGTCATCAATACACAGTATAAAATACAAAAACATATTAAAACAGAAAAAATACAAGTCCTTAATGATAATAATAAAAAAATATAAATAAAACCCTTAATATTAACTTAAAACGAGTGTTATTAAGTAAGTAGGATAAATAATGAAAAGGGAGTACTCAATCACGTGATCGCGGATAGCCGCGATCACATGGAGTTCCCTAAAGACTTTTGGGTAATGTAGTGCACAGCAAGGGGCATGGGAGGACCGGATGAGTGGGAAGGACAAATAGACACGTGATCGCGATCGTCCGCGATCACGTGGTATACCGCAATGAGCATTGGGCAATGTAGTCAGATAGACACGTGATCGCGATCTTCCGCGATCACGTGGTATACCGCAATGGGCATTGGGCAATGTAGTCTAGACGGAGGTCGGCACAGCAAAGCACACCTCCGTCTAGGTAAACGAGCAGGCAGCATAAAGAAATGGTAATTAAATGTACAGGGAAAAATAAAAACGAGCATAATGAAAATAAAAGGAAAAAAAAAAAAGAAAAAAAAAAAAAGGAGGGGAAAAAAAGCAAACTTTGGAATAGTAAAAAAAAGTGAAGAAAGAGAAATGTGTATATGTGGACAGAGTATGAATATGTAAATACGTAAAGTGAGTATGTGTGTGAGTGTAATGGATCTACAGGGATGACAAGAATATGTACAAACTGGATAGTTGCCTTATAAACAAACAGAGACAACTTCTGAGTAAGTAGTGGGAAATGAATATAGAATAAAATAAATATAAATAAAATAGTCATGGAAGAAGAAAAGTAAGAATAGGAAAAATTGTAACTTATACTGTAGCAACAGAATATAAGAAAATAATGTGAGAGAAAATATATATAGGTAAAAATAATAAAAATAAAAATAAAAATTAGATAAAAATAGAAAAAATAAAAATAAATATAGAGATAATAATAGGAAAATAATAATAATAAATAACGGGAAAAAAAATAAGAAAATAAATAAATAAATATGGAAGAATATATATGAATATGAATAAAGGGATTTGGATATAGAGAGCAGAGAAAAGAGAAATAATGATATAGTATATTATAAAAAGTTAAAAAGATCAAATTCTGCATTAAGTCCTTGTGGGGCAAGGGTTCTGAGTTGAAAGACCCAATACATTTCTCTTTTGCCCAGGATATTGGTAATGTTACCTCCTCTCCATGGGAGGGTAACATGTTCTATCCCAATGACTTTCAGAAGTGTCGGGTCTTTATTGTGTATCATAAAGTGCTTAGAGACTGAGTGGTTGTCATAGCCCCTTTTGATGTTACGGCAGTGTTCTGCCACTCTTACTTTGAGACATCTCTTAGTCATGCCCACGTACTGTAATCCACATGGGCATTCCAGTAGGTATATCACCCCTTTAGTGTTACAGCCAATGAAGTCTTTAATAGGATAAGAGGTTTTTGTAATATTAGAAGAAAAATTAGTAATTTTAGAATTTGTGGTACCTTTTGTGGTTCTGCATACAATACAATTGTTACACTTAAAACAACCTTTAGGTTTAGATAAAAAATTCTTTTTTTGTTGTACACTTTTTTTTGTATAATTTTTGGTAAGCATTGTTTTGAAATTCGGCGCTCCTCTAAATATAACATTAGGTCTATCTGGGATGTAGTCTTTTAAAAGGTCGTCTTGTTTCAGAATGTGCCAGTGTTTGTTTATGATTTTCTTTAAGGTTTTATTCTTGTTGTTAAAATCTAAGATAATAGGCAATTGTGGGGGATCTGCTTTTTTCACTTTATATGTTAGGAGCTCTTTTCTTTCTTTCTCTTTTACCGACTTCAGAGCTACATCTAATTTATTTACTTCATAGTTTTTTTCTAAAAACATATTTTTCAATGAGGTAGATTGGGCAATAAAATCAGCTGTAGATGAGCAATTACGGTGGAGGCGAAGAAATTGGCTTTTTGGGATGCCATCCAACCAGGGTTTATGGTGGCAACTCGTCTGATCTATTATTGTATTTGTACAAACTTCTTTAAAAAAAGTTTTTGTTTGGATGCATCCGTCTTGGATAAAGATATTTAAATCTAAAAAATTCACTGACGTATTGCTGAATTCTGAAGTTAAAACAATACCTCTATCATTCACATTTAAATGGTCTAAAAACAGTTTAAGAGACATTTCTGAGCCTTGCCAAATAAAAAATAAGTCATCAATATAACGGAAATAGGAAACCAGGTTTGCCCGCCAGCAATGATCACCCCAAATAGCTTCGGATTCCCAATCCGCCATGAAGAGGTTAGCATAGCTGGGGGCAAACCTGGTTCCCATAGCTGTACCCTTCTTTTGAATATAAAATGAATCTAAAAACCAAAAATAATTGTTGGTAAGAATTATATTGATACCTTATATAATAAAATTGATTTGATACCTTGTATAATAAATATAAAACCTGGAAATAGTCTGTTCAACCATAATTTACCTCTTTCGTATTAAGTGCTCCCACACTTATTTTATATAATTTTGTTCAGGATAAACAGGACATTCCTTCCTTTAAACATTTATATATGAAACATAATTTAATATAAATAAATCTAAAAACATGTGAAAAATTAAGAAATATTTAGTTGTTTTTTAGTTTTGCATGGCATTTTAACTGTGAATGTCATAATACTGTTATCTTTTACTAGAATAAAATACACATATTTGTGTTCAGTGAAGTCTCACATATACAAAAGTAGCCGCATGACAGGTTTTATGGTGTTTTGGAGAGATACAGGGTCAAATATAGCATGTTCTCTTTTTCAGATTATTCACATTGAAATTGGTTATGTTGCCTTTGAGATCATATTGCAGCCCAAGAATGAAAATGAACCCCATCATGCTATGCCATTTTCAAAAGTAGACAATCTAGGGTATTAAAAATGGGGTGTCTAGTCTGTTTTTCATAGCTACTTAGTCACAAATCAAAACTAGTATTCATATTTATATTTTACATTTTTCACAAAAAAATGCCTTTTCACGGATGATATCATCAGAATTATACATTTTGCTAAAACACTCATATTTGTGTTGAGTGATGTCTCAGAGTACAACAGTACTCCCCATGTCCAGGTTGTATGTTGTTTTGGAAAGTTACAGGGTCAAATATAAGGCTTGCCCATTTTAGTTTTTACACAATTACATTAGCCAGATTGGTTATGTTAGAGAGTTATGGCAGCCCCAGAATGAGAATTACCCACATATTGGCATACCATTTTCAAAAGTAGACAACCCAAGATATTCAAAATATATCCAGTTTTTATTAGTAGCCACTTAGTCACAAACCCTGGCCAAAGTTAGCGTTCATATTTGTTTTTTCTTACACAGAAGCGGCATGTTCACGGATTATATCATCGTCGTGATACGTTTTACTGATTTGAAATACTGATATTTGTGTTCAGCAAAGTCAACAGTACCCCCAATGTACAGGTTTTATGGTGTCTTGGAAAGTTGCAGGGTTACATATTGTCTGGATTTTCTGTCTGGGCAGGTCCTTAAAGGGACACTATAGTCACCTGAACAACTTTAGCTTAATTAAGCAGTTTTGGTGTATAGAACATGCCCCTGCAGCCTCACTGCTCAATCATTTGACATTTAGGAGTTAAATCCCTTTGTTTATGAACTCTAGTCACACCTCCCTGCATGTGACTTGCACAGCCTTCCATAAACACTTCCTGTAAAGAGAGAGCCCTATTTAGGCTTTCTTTATTGCAAGTTCTGTTTAATTAAGATTTTCTTATCCCCTGCTATGTTAATAGCTTGCTAGACCCTGCAAGAGCCTCCTGTATGTGATTAAAGTTCAATTTAGAGATTGAGATACAATTATTTAAGGTAAATTACATGTGTTTGAAAGTGAAACCAGTTTTATTTTTTCATGCAGGCTGTCAATCATAGCCAGGGGAGGTGTGGCTAGGGCTGCATAAACAGAAACAAAGTGATTTAACTCCTAAATGACAGTGAATTGAGCAGTGAAATTGCAGGGGAATGATCTATACACTAAAACTGCTTTATTTAGCTAAAGTAATTTAGGTGACTATAGTGTTCCTTTAAAATTGTAATTAACAAAATTACTTATTTATGTAAAAAGATTACAGTCGAATTTAAAAATATATACACATATAATTTTTTTAAGTTATTTTTATTTATATATAGATATATATAATTTCATTCTAAGTGCATTTCACTATATATATATATATATATATATATATATATATATATATATATATATATATATATATATATAATATATATATATATATATATATACACACACAAATGTCCAAAAGCTTGCACTCCAGTATAATCAAAAGTATATAGCCCGGTGCTTGTCGGCATCAATAATATATATGGTAGTTTGAAAAGCACTCCAAGGACTTCATATAAGGTGAAAAAATAAACTTAGCTTTATTCTGCAACAACCAAAGGTGATCGACGTTTCAGTCCTACAGCAGGACTTTCATCTGGTTGTTGATCCTGATGAAAGTCCTGCTGTAGGACTGAAACGTCGATCACCTTTGGTTGTTGCAGAATAAAGCTAAGTTTATTTTTTCACCTTATATGAAGTCCTTGCAGTGCTTTTCAAACTACTATATATATATATATATATATATATATATATATATATATATATATATATATATATATATATATATATATATATATATATATATATATATATATATATATATATATGACCAGACTCTGGCACTCAACCCAAAAAAAAAAGTATATAAAATGTGTATTACCAGGGTGCCTCCAGGCCAGTAGGTATAAAGGTGAAAAACAGGAGCACTCGCTTGGATTTTTCAAATGTGAATAAACTGTTTAATCACAACTCAGCATCAATGTTTCGACCCTTCAGGGTCTTTATCAAGATCTTGATAAAGACCCTGAAGGGTCGAAAGGTTGATGCTGAGTTGTGATTAAACAGTTTATTCACATTTGAAAAATCCAAGCGAGTGCTCCTGTTTTTCACCTTATATATATATATATATATATATATATATATATATATATATATATATATATATATATATATATATATATATATATATATATATATATATATATATATATATATATATATTAGGGATCGACCGATTATCGGTTTTACCGATATAATCGGCCGATATTCGGTATTTTCGGCAATATCGGTATCGGCCAATAGGGATACCGATATTGCCGATAATACCTCCCAGGACCGCCAGGCTCATTACAAGCCCGGCGGTCCTGGGGAGAGCGGGCAGCAAGCGTTTACTCACCTCCCAGCAGCTCCTCCAGCTCCCCAGTGTAAATCTCGCGAGACCCGCGGCCAGCTCTGACGGCCGCAGGTCTCGCAAGATTTACACTGGGGAGCTGGAGGAGCTGCTGGGAGGTGAGTAAACGCTTTCTGCCCCCCTCCCACAGCTAAGCCAATGCCACTGGACCACCAGGGATTAACATATCCCCCCTCCCTGGCAAGGCAACAAGCAGGGAGGGGGGACAACAAAAAAACAAATAACAATAATTATATATATATATAAAAAACATTTTTTAATATAAAAATAAAAAAAAATATTTAATAAAAAAATGCCTCCTCACACATACACTCTATTATACACATACACTACACAAACACACTGTGTATTTAATTCAATAGTGTGTGTGTATAATAATGCAGTGTGTGTTTGTATAGTGTGTGTGTATATATAATTCAGTGTGTGTGTATAGTGTGTGTGTATATATAATTCAGTGTGTGTGTATAATGCAGTGTGTGTTTGTATAGTGTGTGTGTGTATAATGCACACTACACAAACACACTGCATTATAAACACACACACACTACATTATATACACACACACTATACAAACACACTGCATTATATACACACACACACTATACAAACACACACTGCATTATATACACACACACTATACAAACACACTGCAATATACACACACACACTATACAAACACACTGCATTATACACACACACACACTGCATTATATACACACACACTATACAAACACACTGCATTATATACACACATTATACAAACACACTGCGTTTGTGTAGTGTGTTTATATAATTCAGTGTGTTTGTGTAGTGTGTTTATGTAATGCACACTACACACACACTCTGCATTATATACATACACTATACAAACACACACTCTGCATTATATAAACACACTACATTCACTATACACACACACTACACAAACACGCACACTTTGCATTTAGTATATACAGCATTCACTTTACGCACACTACCTACACACTACACAAACACTTTGCTTTCATTATATACACACTAGACAAATACACACTGCATCCACTACACACACTAGACAAATACACACTGCATCCACTACACACACTAGACAAACACACTGCATCCACTACACACACTAAACAAACACACTGCATCCACTACACACACTAGACAAACACACTGCATCCACAACACTCACACTACACAAACACACACTGCATCCACAACACTCACACTGCATCCACAACACTCACACTGCATCCACAACACTCACACTACACAAACACTCCATCCACTACGCGTGGCATGTATATTTTGTGCATTTACCTTTAGAAATAGTTTTTATTTTCCAAAATGGTAAATGTACAGAATATCGGCAAATTATATCGGCTATCGGCCTAAAAGTTCACAGAATATCGGTATCGGTATCGGCTTTAAAAAATCAATATCGGTCGATCCCTATTATATATATATATATATATATATATATATAATCAGGGCCGGACTGGCCCACCGGGATACCGGGAAATTTCCCGGTGGGCCGCATTAAGCTGGGGCCGGGCTGACAGCCCTAATGATTATTATGATAAATCCTCCCCTCGGACTGTGCCAGCCTGTCAGTCCGAGTGGAGGGAGGAGCTGGGGGCTGGTGTGGCTGCCAGCAGCTGCAGGGAGACCTGTCAGTCTCCCTGCACAGTATCCAATCATTTCGGCTGCATGCCCCGCCCCCAAACAGAAGCCCCGCCTCCCGCCCACAAGCTCCGCCACCACACACGGTGCTGGACCAACCGGGAACTAAATGTATTTACCGTTTTACAGCCCTATAGCCACCATTCAGGCCCCCCCCCCACCCACCATAAAACCCCCCACCTCACAGACAGCCCCTACTCATTATACTGCCCCCCTACCCACCTCACAGCCCCCTACTCACTATACTGCCCCCCTACCCACCTCACAGCCCCCTACTCACTATACAGCCACCCTACCCACCTCACAGCCCCCTACTCACTATACTGCCCCCTACCCACCTCACAGCCCCATACTCACTATACTGCCCCCCTACCCACCTCACAGCCCCCTACCCACCTCACAGCCCCCCTACCCACCTCACAGCCCCCTACCCACTATACAGCCCCTACCCACTATACTTCCCCCTACCCACCTCACAGCCCCCTACTCACTATACAGCCCCCCTAACCACCTCACAGCCCCCTACTCACTATACAGCCCCCCTAACCACCTCACAGCCCCTACCCACTATACAGTCCCCCTACCCACTATACAGCCCCCCTACCCACTATACTGCCCCTACCCACTATACAGCCCCTCCACCAACTATACAGCCCCCTACTCACTATACTTCCCCCTACCCACCTCACAGCCCCTACTCACTATACAGACCACCTCACAGCCGCCTACCCACTATACAGCCCCCTACCCATACCACAGCCCCCTTACCCACTATACAGCCCCCTTACCCACTATACAGCCCCCTTACCCACTATACAGCCCCCCTACACACTATACAGCCCCCCTACCTACTATACAGTCCCCCTACCTACTATACAGTTCCCTACCCACATCACAGCCCCCCTACCCGCTATACAGCCCCCCTACCCACTATACTGCCCCCCTACCCACTATACTGCCCCAACCCACCTCAAAGCCCCCCTACCCACTATACAACCCCCTTAGCCACATCACAGCCCCCCTACCCACTATACAGCCCCCTAACCACCTCACAGCCCCCCTACCCACTATACTGCCCCCTACCAACATCACAGCCCCCTACCCACATCACAGCCCCCCTACCTACCTCACAGCCCCCCTACCCACTATACAGCCCTCCTACCCACCTCACAGCCCCCCTACCCACCTCACAGCTCCCCTACCCACCTCACAGCTCCCCTACCCATTATACTGCCCCCCTTCCCACCTCACAGCCCCCTACCCACTATACTGCCCCCTACCCACATCACAGCCCCCTACCCACTATACTGCCTCCCTACCCACTATACTGCCCCCTTACCCACCTCACAGCCCCCTACTCACTATACTGCCCCCTACCCACCTCACAGCCCCATACTCACTATACTGCCCCCCTACCCACCTCACAGCCCCCTTCCCACCTCACAGCCCCCCTACCCACCTCACAGCCCCCTACCCACTATACAGCCCCTACCCACTATACTTCCCCCTACCCACCTCACAGCCCCCTACTCACTATACAGCCCCCCTAACCACCTCACAGCCCCCTACTCACTATACAGCCCCCCTAACCACCTCACAGCCCCCTACCCACTATACAGTCCCCCTACCCACTATACAGCCCCCCTACCCACTATACTGCCCCCTATCCACTATACAGCCCCTCCACCAACTATACAGCCCCCTACTCACTATACTTCCCCCTACCCACCTCACAGCCCCTACTCACTATACAGACCCCCTAGCCACCTCACAGCCGCCTACCCACTATACAGCCCCCTACCCATACCACAGCCCCCTTACCCACTATACAGCCCCCTTACCCACTATACAGCCCCCCTACGCACTATACAGCCCCCCCTACCTACTATACAGTCCCCCTACCTACTATACAGTTCCCTACCCACATCACAACCCCCCTACCCGCTATACAGCCCCCCTACCCACTATACTGCCCCCCTACCCACTATACTGCCCCCCTACCCACTATACTGCCCCAACCCACCTCAAAGCCCCCCTACCCACTATACAACCCCCTTAGCCACATCACAGCCCCCCTACCCACTATACAGCCCCCTAACCACCTCACAGCCCCCCTACCCACTATGCTGCCCCCTACCAACATCACAGCCCCCCTACCCACATCACAGCCCCCCTACCTACCTCACAGCCCCCCTACCCACTATACAGCCCTCCTACCCACCTCACAGCCCCCCTACCCACCTCACAGCTCCCCTACCCACCTCACTGCCCCTACCCATTATACTGCCCCCCTTCCCACCTCACAGCCCCCCTACCCACTATGCTGCCCCCTACCAACATCACAGCCCCCCTACCCACATCACAGCCCCCCTACCTACCTCACAGCCCCCCTACCCACTATACAGCCCTCCTACCCACCTCACAGCCCCCCTACCCACCTCACAGCTCCCCTACCCACCTCACTGCCCCTACCCATTATACTGCCCCCCTTCCCACCTCACAGCCCCCTACCCACTATACTGCCCCCTACCCACATCACAGCCCCCTACCCACTATACTGCCTCCCTACCCACTATACTGCCCCCTTACCCACATCACAGCCCCCCTACCCATTATACTGTCCCCTACCCACCTCACAGCCCCCTACCCACCTCACAGCCTCCCTACCCACATCACAGCCTCCCTACCCACATCACAGCCCCCCTACCCACTATACTGCCCCCTACCCACCTCACAGCCCCCCTACCCACCTCACAGCCCCCTACTCACTATACAGCCACCCTACCCACCTCACAGCCCCCTACTCACTATACAGCCCCCCTAACCACCTCACAGCCCCATACTCACTATACTGCCCCCCTACCCACTATACAGCCCCCCTACCCACTATACAGCCCCCCTACCCACTATACTGCCCCTTACCCACCTCACAGCCCCCCTACCCACTATACTGTCCCCTACCCACCTCACAGCCCCCTACCCACCTCACAGCCTCCCTACCCACATCACAGCCCCCCTACCCACTATACTGCCCCCTACCCACCTCACAGCCCCCTACTCACTATACAGCCACCCTACCCACCTCACAGCCCCCTACTCACTATACTGCCCCCCTACCCACCTCACAGCCTCATACTCACTATACTGCCCCCCTACCCACCTCACAGCCCCCTACCCACCTCACAGCCCCCTACCCACTATACAGCCCCTACCCACTATACTTTCCCCTACCCACCTCACAGCCCCCTACTCACTATACAGACCCCCTAACCACCTCACAGCCCCCTACTCACTATACAGCCCCCCTAACCACCTCACAGCCTCCTACCCACTATACAGTCCCCCTACCCACTATACAGCCCCCCTACCCACTATACTGCCCCCTACCCACTATACAGCCCCTCCACCAACTATACAGCCCCCTACTCACTATACTTCCCCCTACCCACCTCACAGCCCCTACTCACTATACAGACCCCCTAGCCACCTCACAGCCGCCTACCCACTATACAGCCCCCTACCCATACCACAGCCCCCTTACCCACTATACAGCCACCCCTACGCACTATACAGCCACCCTACTTACTATACAGTCCCCCTACCTACTATACAGTTCTCTACCCACATCACAGCCCCCCTACCCGCTATACAGCCCCCCTACCCACTATACTGCCCCAACCCACCTCAAAGCCCCCCTACCCACTATACAACCCCCTTAGCCACATCACAGCCCCCCTACCCACTATACAGCCCCCTAACCACCTCACAGCCCACCCTACCCACTATACTGCCCCCCTACCAACATCACAGCCCCCCTACCCACATCACAGCCCCCTACCTACCTCACAGCCCCCCTACCCACTATACAGCCCTCCTACCCACCTCAAAACCCCCCTACCCACCTCACAGCTCCCTTACCCACCTCACTGCACCCTACCCATTATACTGCCCCCCTTCCCACTATACTGCCCCCTACCCACATCACAGCCTCCCTACCCAATATACTGCCTCCCTACCCACTATACTGCCCCCTTACCCACATCACAGCCCCCCTACCCACTATACTGTCCCCTACCCACCTCACAGCCTCCCTACCCACTATACTGCCCCCATACCCACATCACAGCCCCCCTACCCACTATACTGCCCCTACCCACTTCACAGCCCCCCTACCCACCTCACAGCCTCCCTACCCACATCACAGCCCCCTACCCACATCACAGCCCCCTACCTACCTCACAGCCCCGCTACCCACTATACAGCCCCCTACCCACCTCACAGCCCCCCTACCACTATACTGCCCCCTACCTACTATACTGCCTCCCTTCCCACCTCACAGACTCCCTACCCACTATACAGCCCCCCTACCCACCTCACAGCCCCCCTACCTACTCTACTGCCCCTGTACCCACATCACAGCCCCCCTACCCACATCACAGCCCCCCTACCCACTATACAGCCCCCCTACCCACTATACAACCCCCCTACCCACTATACCGCCCCCCTACCCACCTCACCATCCCCTACCCACCTCACCGCCCCCCTCCCACTATACAGCCCCTACTCACTATACAGCCCCCTACCCACCTCACAGCCCCCCTACCCACTAGGGTGCTAGGAACTTTGATTAGTGTCCTCTGTAATCCATTCCAGATATGTTCAGTTTTCAAATACCAATATATGATTTTTAGATGCTTTTGTCTGCAATGTTTAGTTAATAAATTCATCAATGTCCCTTTGACGGACATTTATGTTTTTGTGGTTGGTGATAGGGAGTGCCTTAGAATTCTCCAGGCATCTGACTTGTAAATTGGGCTCTCACAGTCCCCCTACCCACCTCACAGTCCCCCTACCCACCATACAGCCCCTCTACCCACTCACAGTCCCCCTACCCACCTCACAGTCCCCCCCACCCAGCTTACAGGACACCTACCCACCTCACAGGCTCCCCATCCACCTCACAGTCCCCCATCCCCACCATATTAGATATATATATCCTGACGAAAGTCCCGACACAGGACTGAAACGTTGATTTCTCATGGCAGTTGCCGAATAAAGTTAAGTGATTTATTTTTCAACATTGAAAGAAGTCCTTGGAGTGCTTTTCCTACTTTTTGATTTCTATTCATTCTGCTGACAAGCACCGGGCATTATCCGCATTATTCTACAGGAGTGCAAGCATTGGACAGTATTGTATATATATATATATATATATATATATATATATATATATATATATATATATACACACACACACACCAATAATATGTAAGGCATATATGTATATGTATGAATGTCTTGCCACCCCAGATGATTGAGTAATATACACACATAATATATATATTATTATATATATATTACTCAATCATCTCGGGTGGCAACATATAGCCATACGTATTACATGTGACAATACATGGCGTAGTTACTTATGGGGCTTGCATTGATTTTTTTTCCAGGGCTGCTTTGTATCCCCAGTCCGGCCCTGTATATAATCAAAATAAACATAAAGGAGAACACTCACTGGACTTACTTTCAAACACAATTTATATCCAAAACTTCGGTCACTCTACTTCACTCTATTCATATTAAAATACAGTTAGAATGATAGTGCGTTTGTGTGTGGCATCAATCAGTGACAGGTAGGCTGAGGTTCCAAGGGAAGCTAGATTAGCAACTATGTATCTTTACAAACTATACTTTGTCTAGAAACTTGATACACTAGTACTTTTTGTGATTGCTGTTGCTACTTGCATTCCAATAGGTACCCAGCCACACTGGTTCGCCAGTTTACATCTACAGTCGCATCGTATCATCTTGTTTTTAACCCTCACAGAGTGGGGTGATTTAATAGGTGGTGTGTTTTTTGATATTATAGTTTTTTCTTAAAGTTGTTCTATTAAAGTTTTTGTTATTTTCTTTGTTCTTACTGCTTTGATACTAAGACTGGGGGTAGCGGTAGTGAGATTAAGGACCCCGTTTTTACGGGGAACTCTTCTCACTCCCTCTGTTTTGATAGTCATATATTCAGGGTTAAGCCCTATACTACCCCTGTAACCCCTTTTTTACTACTGGTCAGAGTTTTGCACTTTGACTGATAGTTCCTATGCTCTTTAAAATACAGTTAGAATGATAGTGCGTTTGTGTGTATGCATATGTACTTAAATCATACATATATACATATGATCTAAGTAGATTTTAGTAATAAACTGTTTATGATTGTTTTTGTTTTTTTTTAACTTTATTGCAGCTTAGGGAATTTTCTGACATCCCAGGAAGTTCTCCTGCAGGCAGTACTTAAGCCTACTATTCCAGCCAGGGGTGGACTGAGCACTCGGGCAAGTCGGTCATGGACCGAGGGCCCGAGGCTCTGGGGGGCCCGTCTGCCTGCCATGCAGTAAAGTAATAGCTGGGCTGGGGAGTTAAACAATCTCCCCAGCCAGCATGCAGTCAGTCAGGGGCCCGCACGGCACTCCGCGGGCCCCTGTTACCAAGTACATATCCCCCATGTTCGGGCAGGCACAGTGAGAAAAATACAATATGTGTGTACATAAAACCACAGTGCAATAAGTGCTCAATAGAATACAAGCAGAAAAGAACCTCCCTGGACAGGGTAGAACTTCCCCGAAGACTTCCTCTTGTCTTCAATGAAATATGTACAAAAATAGGGGATAATCTGCTAAATCAATAATGAAAAAAAGAACATAGCGTATAACTGTGTATATGAATAAACCATAGGTGTAAAATTCACAAGTGGCCACTCACACTTTCACTGGAGTTAAAAAGCCTTTAGCATAGATGTCTTTATTTTCCTCTTGGCATAAAAGCCTCTTCCAAATCAATTTCTTTCTTCTATGTTCAATGTCTCATAGACCAGCTGAGAAGTATGTGCTCAGGAAAAAAGATGCAATAAAATTGTAGTGCACATTCAAAGATGTAATAAAAAAGTATACTTAATAACTTACATCACAGTATAAAACAAAGGGTGTAATCTCTCTGTCACCACCAGGGGTCCTAACGCGTTTCGTCCGTGTATGGGACTTCCTCAGGGACTTCAGCAGTATACAATGACAGGATAAAAGTAAATAATAAAAAACCCTTCCCTCCTCCTCCCTTTATACCTCCCCCTCCTAAAGACCCACTATGCTGTCTCTCACTGTGCCTGACTGGTGAGCGGAGCAGGAGAGCTGTCTGTAGTGCTGATCAGGCAGCTCTGTGCGGCTCCTGATAGAGGAAATGACATCATGTGTCAAAAGTTCAGGGAGCTGTGCGGAGCTGCCTGATCTGTGTTAGAGGCAGCACTTTAGGGAGAGACAGCATGCTCCAGTGTTGCTGGGAGAAGGATTTCCCCCTCTGGCCAAAGGTAAGGCTCCTCTTCCTTCTACCCACTACTGCCCCTACCCCTACAGAACCTCTACCCTCTGCTGCCCCTTTGCCCCATACTCCCTGCTGCCCCTCTACCCCCAGTAGACCCTCTGCTGTCCCCCTGCTGCTCCTCACCCCATACTGCCCCTCTACCCCCTACTGACCCCCACCCCTCTACCTCCTGCTGCCTCCCTGCTGCCTCTCTACCCTCAGTAGACCCTCTGCTGTCCCCTTGCTTCCCCCCCACCCCTCTACCCCCTGCTGCCCCCCACCCCTCTACCCCCTGCTGCCCCCACCCCACTACCTCCTGCTGCCTCCCTACTGCCCCTCTACCCCCAGTAGACCATCTGCTGTCCCCATGCTGCTACTCCTCACCCCATACTGCCCCTCTACCCTCTGCTGCCCCCCAACTATCTACCGCTTGCTGCCTCCCTACTGCCCCTCTACCCCCTGCTACTCCTCTACCCCCAGCAGCCCACTACAACCCCAATACCTACCACAACCCCTACCCCTACAGCCCCTATACCCTCTACTGCCCCTTTGACCCATACTCCCTGCTGACCCTCTAGCTCCTGCTGGCCCCCCTATCCCCTGCTGCCCCTCTACCCCCTGCTACTCATCTAACCCAGCAGCCCCTCTACCCTCTGCTGCCCCTTTGCCCACTGCTACCCCTCCACCTCATACTGGCCCCCCTTCTCCCTGCTGCCCCTCTACCTTATACTGGCCCTGCTACCCCTCTACCCCCTACTTTCCCCCACCCCTCTACCTCCTGCTGCCTCCCTACTGCCTCTCTACCCCCAGTAGACCCTCTGCTGTCCCCTTGCTGCCCCCCACCCCTCTACCCCTTGCTGCCCCACCCCTCTACCCCCTGCTGCCCCCCATCCCACTACCTCCTGCTGCCCCCCACCCCACTGCCTCCTGCTGCCTCCCTACTGCCTCTCTACCCCCAGTAGACCCTCTGCTGTCCCCTTGCTGCCCCCCACCCCTCTACCCCCTGCTGCCCCACCCCTCTACCCCCTTCTGCCCCCCCACCCCACTACCTCCTGCTGCCTCCCTACTGCCCCTCTACCCCCAGTAGACCCTCTGCTGTCCCCATGCTGCTGCTCCTCACCCCATACTGCCCCTCTACCCTCTGCTGCCCCCCAACCCTCTACCTCCTGCTGCCTCCCTACTGCCCTTCTACCCCCTGCTACTCCTCTACCCCCAGCAGCCCACTACAACCCCTATACCTACCACAGCCCCTACAGCCCCTATACCCTCTACTGCCCCTTTGCCCCATACTCCCTGCTGCCCCTCTAGCTCCTGCTGACCCCCCTATCCCCTGCTGCACCTCTATCCCTTGCTACTCATCTACCCCAGCAGCCCCTCTACCCTCTGCTGCCCCTTTGCCCCCTGCTGCCCCTCCACCTCATACTGGCCCCCCTACTCCCTGCTGCCCCTCTACCTTATACTGGCCCCCCTACTCCCTGCTACCCCTCGACCCCCTGCTGCCCCTTTGCCCCCTACTCCCTGCTGGCCCCCTTACCCCCTGCTGGCCCCCTTACCTCCTGCCGGCCCCTTTGCCCCCTACTCCCTGCTGGCTGCCCCCTATTCCCTGCTGCCCCTTACCCCCTGCTGGCACTCCCCTACCCCCTGCTGTCCCCCCTACCCCCTGCTGTCCCCTCTACCTCCTTCTGCCCCTCTACCCACTTACTCCCTGCTGCCCCTCTACCCCCCGCTGCCCCTCTACTCCCCGCTGCCCCTCAACCCCCTGCTGCTTCTCTACCCCAGCAGCCCTTACCCCTACAGCCCTTCTACCTAGTACAACCCCTATACCCACCCCAGCCCCTACCCCTTACAGCCCCTCTACCCTCTGCTGCCCAAGCAGACCCCTTGTCGACCCTCTAGCCCCAGAAGCCCCCCCCCGCTGTCTCCCTACCCCCTGCTGCCCCTCTAGCCCCAGCACACCCCCTACCCCTCTACCCCCTGCTGCCCCTTTGCCCCCTACTCCCTGCTGGCCCCCTTACCTGGTGCTGCCCACCCTACCTCCTGCTTGTCCCCCTACCTCCTGCTGCCCCCCATACTCCCTGGTACTCCTCTACCCCCAGCAGACTTTACCCCTGCAGCCTTTCTACCTACTACAACCCATATACCCACCACAGCCCCTCTACCCTCTGCTACCCCAGCAGACCCCCTGCCGACCCTAGTATCCCCAGCAAACCCCCTACTCCTGCAACCCCCTGCTCCCTGCTGGCCCCCTTACACCCTGCTGCCCCTCTACCCACTTACTCCCTGCTGGCCCCCTACACCCTGCTACTCCTCTACCCCCAGCAGCCCTTACCCCTGCGGCCCTTCTAGCTACTACAACCCCTATACCCACCACAGCCCCTCTACCCTCTGCTGCACCAGCAGACCCCCTGCCGACCCACTCGCCCCAGCAGACCCCCTGCTGTCCCCCTACCCCATGCTGCCCCTCTAACCCCAGCAAACCCCCTGCTGCCCCCCTAGCCCCAGCAAACCCCCTGCTGCTCTCCTACACCATGCTGCCCCCCTACTCCCTTCTTCCCCTACTCCCTGCTGCCCCTTTTTTTTTATTACCCCTGCAAACTCTACAGACCCTGTACCCCATGCAGTCCCTATACCCACTACAGCCCTTTTACCGCATGCACAAACCACATGCCTATATTTTCCTTACATCCCTTATTATTATTATTATTAGCGCTGTACAATACCCCACTACACCTCCTATAATCCCTACACCCACTACAGTCTCTATATACCATGCACCCACTACAGTCCCTATATCCCATAAAACCACTAGAACCCCTGCAGCCTCTACACCCACTACAGCTGATATACCAACTACAGCCCCTATACCCGCTGCAACCACAACAGCCTCCTACAGCTCCTAAACACTTGCATCCACTACATCCCTATATCCATGAAAGCTCCCATGCCCACTACTGCCCTTTTCCCCTGCACCCACTACTGCCTTTATTGCTGTCTGCACTTACTACAGCCCCTATCCCCCTGAAACAACCACAGTCCCTATGCCTCCCCTGCAACTACCACAGTCCATTTCACTGCCCTGCACCCACTGTAGCTTCTATTACCCCTTTTCTCCACTGTAGCTTCTATTACCCCTTGTCCCAACTATAGCTTCTATTACCCCCTGCCCCCTCTATAGTCACTATTTCCCCTTACCCCCACTATAGCCCCTATTATTCGCTGCCCCCACTATAGCCTCTATACCCAATACAGCCTCTGCCCCCACTACAGCCCCTATAACCACTACAGTTTCTATGCCCCAGCACCCACTTCAGACTTTATTCCCCTGCCCCCACGTCAGCCCCATGTCCCCTACACCCACTACAACACCCCACAGTTTTTATCTACTTAAAGGGAAACTATAGTGCCAGGAAAAAAAATGTTTTTTTTTTTTCCTACCACTATAGCTTCCTAAAGTGCCCCCCTCCTTTGCAGGGTTAAGGGATCTGGGACACTGTACCTAGACCACTTCAATGAGCGGAAGTGGTCTGGGTGCCTATAGTGTCCCTTCATAGATACTCTGTATTTCGGGTTAGGATATGAGGATTCAAAGGCATATATATATTCACTTACAGTAAATATACACAGAAACATACATTCACTTCACATGCACATACAATCAAATATATTTTGAATCCTAATACCTCACACAAAGACATACATATATTCACTTACAGTGAATATACACAGAAACATACCGTATATACTCGAGTATAAGCCGACCCGAATATAAGCCGAGGCCCCTAATTTTATCCCAAAAAACTGGGAAAACGTATTGACTCGAGTATAAGACTAGGGTGGGAAATGCAGCAGCTACTGGTAAATTTCTAAATAAAATTAGATCCTAAAAAAAATATATTAATTGAATATTTATTTACAGTGTGTGTATAATGAATGCAGTGTGTGTGCATGAATGCAGTGTGTGTGCATGAATGCAGTGTGTGAATGCAGTGTGTGCAGGGCCGGTGCAAGGATATTTGCCGCCATAGGCAAAACATTTTTTGCCGCCCCCTCCCCCCCCATATGTCCTGACTTCCCCTCCTCCTCCCTCAGTGGTCCTTACCTCCCCACCCCAGTGGTCCTTCACTCCCCCCCCCCCCAGTGGTCCTGACTCACCCCTCCCCTAGTGGTCCTTACTTCCCCCTCCCCTCCCATAGTGGTCCTTATCCCACCCCCTCCCTCTCATAGTGGTCCTTATCCCCCTTCTCCCTCCCATAGTGTTCCTTATCCCCCCCCATCCCTCCCATAGTGGTCCATATACCCCCCCTCCCTCCCATAGTGGTCCTTATACCCCCCCTCCCTCCCATAGTGGTCCTTATACCCCCCCTCCCTCCCATAGTGGTCCTTATCCCCCCTCCCTCCCATAGTGGTCCTTATACCCCCCCTCCCTCCCATAGTGGTCCTTATACCACCCCCTCTCTCCCATAGTGGTCCTTATCCCCCCCCTCCCTCCCATAGTGGTCCTTATACCCCCCTCCCTCCCATAGTGGTCCTTATACCCCCCCCCCCTCCCTCCCATAGCCGTCCTTAACCCACCCCCTCCCTCCCATAGTGGTCCTTAACCCACCCCCTCCCTCCCATAGTGGTCCTTATACCCCCCCCCTCCCATAGTGGTCCTTATACCCCCCCCCCCCCCTTCCCATAGTGGTCCTTATACCCCTTTTTTTGTTATTATTAATTTTTGTATTATTATTATTATTTTTATATTATTATTTCTTATTTTATTAATATATTTTTTTTTCGTCCCCCCCTCCCTGCTTGATATATGGCAGGGAGGGGGGCTCTCCTTCCCTGGTGGTCCAGTGGCAGTTCAGTGGGGGGGAGAGGGGGGCTGGCAGAGCTGTAACTTACCTGTTCTGCAGCTCCTGTCAGCTCTCTCCTCCTCCGCGCCATCCGTGCAGCTCCATCTGTCAGCTCCCAGTGTAAGTCTCGCGAGAACCGCGGCTCTCGCGAGATTTACACTGGGAGCTGACCGAGGTGCTGAACGGACGGCGCGGAGGAGGAGAGAGCTGACAGGAGCTGCAGAACAGGTAAGTACAGCTCTGCCAGCCCCCCTCTCCCCCCAGTCTGTATTATGGCAATGTAAATTGCCATAATACAGACCTTGACTCGAGTATAAGCCGAGTTGGGGTTTTTCAGCCCAAAAAATGGGCTGAAAAACTCGGCTTATACTCGAGTATATACGGTACATTCACTTTACATGCAAATACAAGGTACATCTACAACAGTATATATATATATAATGGAGGGGGACCAGGTCCTAATCTCTAGAGGGGGCCCAGGACTCTCTCAGGACTCTCTCAGTCCGCCCCTGATTCCAGCCATGTGATCACATGGGTGCACTGCACTAGTTCGCAAGTGGGGGAACGCAGATGGACAGAAAGGTAGAAAGGATGGCAAGACTAAACCCCCTTTTTTTGGCTGGGTGAGTTGACTAAGCCTTTGACAAGGTCTTCCTCCCTACCAGACATACCCCAACAGAGCCATTCTCGGGGAAGCAAAATATATTATTGGCATTAGGGTAGGTATCGTATGGAAGAGATAAAAAAGGCGGGGAAGAAGATTCATCTTCACCACTTGAACCTGGCCAAACCAGGATATATGTGAATAAAACCACTCTTTGAGATCCCTCTGGGAGGTCGTCAACAAAGTAGAGAAATTAGTAGGAAATAAGTTGGATGATTTGTTTGTAAGTCAAATTCCCAAATACCTAATTTTTTGTTTCTTACCACTGGAAGGCAAAGCTCTGGTGGAGAGGGAGGGAGTGCCCAGTCAGCAAGTCAATATTTAAAATAGTAGACTTGTTATAGTTGATCTTTAAATTTGGGAGCTCACCATATGCTGCAAATCTCAAGATTGGACACAAAGAATAATAAATTTTCAGCATATGCTGCCTTCAAATGCCATCTTTGTGCGTGTTTGGAGGCTCTACTGTGTATAAGTAGGCTGTAGTTTGTGCGTGGGGGGATAGCTGCTGAAGTAAGTGCAAGGAGGCACAGGGGCTGTGGTGGGCGCTGTGAGGCTGGGGACCAAGGTGGGCATGGGGAGGCGGGAGGGCTGAGGTGGGCGCGGGCCTGGACAGAGTATGAGGTGGGACATAGAGGTTGTGGTGAGCACAGGAGGGGATATAGGGGCTGTAGTAAGCGCAGGAGGGGACATAGGAGCTGTGGTGGGCACTGAAAGGAATAGGGGCTATGGTAGTTGGAGGGGGCATAAGGGTACAGGGGGGCTGAAGTGGGCCTGTCTCCCTGTACCAACATACAGTCTGTATGTGTGTATCTGTATGTATGTGTGCATCTCTATGCATGTCTGTCTGTGTGTCTGTCTGTATGTATGTGTCTGTCTGTATGTATGTGTCTGTATGTGTGTGTCTCTCTGTATGTATGTGTCTGTATGTGTGTGTCTCTCTGTATGTATGTGTCTGTGTGTGTCTCGTTATGTATGTGTGTCTCTGTACGTATGTGTCTGTATGACACAGACACATACATACAGAGACACACACACAGACACATACATACAGAGACACACACACAGACACATACATACAGAGACACACACAGACACATACATACAGACGCACACATACATGCATACATACAGACAGACAGACATACACATACATACAGACATACATATACAAAATGTTTAAGTCACTCTGCTACCTTTTGCAGGAGGGTGACTTCCCAGTGTGGGCTCACACTGGGAAGTCACCAGTGTGGGCTCAGCCTGTGTGGGCTCAGCCTGATGGGAGTCAGAGTTCCCACTCTGACTCCCTCCTCCTTCCTCCCGCGCGGCTCTAAGTGTTAGCTGGGAGGAGTGACGTGCAGTCACTGCTTCCCAGCTCTCTCTGACATCATCACAGGGGGCCCAGTCAGCTTTGTTAAAGCTCCCAGCGCTGACCGGGCCCCCTGACAATCCATATCCACTGGGTGGCCCTGACAGCATGGACCCCTCCATATGCGGCCCTGGCGGTTTGCCGCAGGGGCCGGGGCCTGCAAAATGTGGTGGCAGCTGGTACCCAGTCGCGGGGGTCCGCAGGGCGGCTGGGCCCCCTAGAGTGACTGGCCCGGTTGCAGCTGCGACCCCTGCAACCGCGGTATGTACCCCACTGGGCTGTGGTGAGTGCATAGGGGCTTAGGTGGGTACAGGGATAGGTAGATCCTGGGGTGAGTGTAGGGAGGAATGGTGGTGGTGAGTGCAGGGGAACTGAGGTAGGTGCAGGGGAAACTGTGGTTAGTACAGGGGGGCTGAGGTGGGTGCAGGTAGACAGGGGGCTGAGGTGGGTGCTTGGGGAGATGTGGTGTGTGGAGGAGGAGCTGAGGTGGGTACGGGGGGCTGAGGTGGGTACAGAGAGGGGTTGAGGTGAGTAGAGAGGGGGGCTGAGGTTGGTACAGAGGGGGCTGAGGTGGGTACAGAGGGGGCTGAGGTGGGTACAGAGGGTGGCTGAGGTGGGTACAGAGGGGATGAGGTGGTAGCAGAGGGGGCTGAGGTGGGTACAAGGGGTTGAGGTGGTAGCAGAGGGGGCTAAGGTGGGAGGAGAGGGGGCTGAGGTGGGTACAGGGGGTGCTGAGGTGGGAGCAGTGGGTGCTGAGGTGGGAGCAGAGGGGGCTGAGGTGGGTACAGGGGGGACTGAGGTGGGTAAAGGGGGCTGAGGTGGGTACAGGGGGTTCTGAGGTGGGAGCAGAGGGGACTGAGGTGGGTGGGTACTGGTGGCTGAGGAGGGTAGCAAGGGGGCTGAGGTGGGTACAGGGGGGATAGAGGTGGGAGCAGAGGGGACTGAGATGGGTACAGGGGGGGCTGAGGTGGGTACAGGGGGGATGAGATGGGAGCAGAGGGTATTGAGATGGGTACAGGGGGGACTGAGGTGGGAGGAGAGGGGGCTGAGGTGGGTACAGGGCGTGCTGAGGTAGGAGCAGAGGGGGCTGAGGTGGGTAAAGGGGGTGCTGAGGTTGGAGCAGAGGGGGCTGAGGTGGGTACTGGGGGGATGAGGTGGAAGCAGAGGGGGCTGAGGTTGGCACTGGGAGGCTGAGGTGGGTACTGGGGGAATGAGGTGGGAGCTGAGAGGGCTGAGGTGGATACTGGGGGCTGAGGTGGGTACAGGGGGTGCTGAGGTGGGAGCATAGGGGGCTGAGGGGAGTACAGATGGGGGTGGGGTGGGTACAGGGGGTGCTGAGGTGGGAGAAGAGGGTGCTGAGGTGGTAGCAGAGGAGGCTAAGGTGGGAGGAGAGGGGGCTGAGGTGGGTACAGGGGGTGCTGAGGTGGGAGCAGTGGGTGCTGAGGTGGGTACATGGGGTGCTGAGGTGGGAGCAGAGGGGGCTGAGGTGGGTACAGGGGGGACTGAGGTGGGTAAAGGGGGCTGAGGTGGGTACAGGGTGTGCTGAGGTGGGAGCAGAGGGGGCTGAGGTGGATACTGGGGGGCTGAAGTGGGTACTGGTGGGATGAGGTGGAAGCAGAGGGGACTGAGGTGAGTGGGTACTGGTACAGGGGGGACTGAGGTGGGAGGAGAGGGGGCTGAGGTGGGTATAGGGCGTGCTGAGGTAGGAGCAGAGGGGGCTGAGGTGGGTAAAGGGGGTGCTGAGGTTGGAGCAGAGGGGGCTGAGGTGGGCACTGGAGGGATGAGGTGGGTACTGGGGGGAGGAGGTGGGAGCTGAGAGGGCTGAGGTGGGTACAGGGGGTGCTGAGGTGGGAGCATAGGGGACTGAGGGGAGTACAGATGGGGGTGGGGTGGGTAAAGGGGATGCTGAGGTGGGAGAAGAGGGGGCTGAGGTGGGAGCAGAGGGGGCTGAGGTGGGTACAAGGAGGCTGAGCCGGTAGCAGAGGAGGCTAAGGTGGCAGGAGAGGGGGCTGAGGTGGCACAGGGGGTGCTGAGGTGGGTACATGGGGTGCTGAGGTGGGAGCAGAGGGGGCTGAGGTGGGTACAGGGGGGACTGAGGTGGGTACAGGGGGAGCTGAGGTGGGAGCAGAGGGGGCTGAGGTGGATACTGGGGGGCTGAAGTGGGTACTGGTGGGATGAGGTGGGAGCAGAGGGGACTGAGGTGGGTGGGTACTGGTGGCTGAGGTGGGTAGCAAGGGGGCTGAGGTGGGTACGGGGGGATAGAGGTGGGAGCAGAGGGGACTGAGATGGGTACAGGGGGGATGACATGGGAGCTGAGGGGATTGAGATGGGTACAGGGGGGACTGACGTGGGAGGAGAGGGGGCTGAGGTGGGTACAGGGCGTGCTGAGGTAGGAGCAGAGGGGGCTGAGGTGGGTAAAGGGGGTGCTGAGGTGGGTACTGGGGGGATGAGGTGGGAGCAGAGGGGGCTGAGGTGGGCACTGGGAGGCTGAGGTGGGTACTGGGGGGATGAGGTGGGAGCTGAGAGGGCTGAGGTGGATACTGGGGGCTGAGGTGGGTACAGGGGGTGCTGAGGTGGGTACTGGGGGGATGAGGTGGGAGCAGACGGGGCTGAAGTGGGTACAGGAGGGGGTGGTTTGGGTACAGGAGATGCTGAGGTGGGAGCAGAGGGGGCTGAGGTGGTTACAGGGGGAACTGAGGTTGGTAAAGGGGGCTGAGGTGGGTGCATAGGGGCTGAGGTGGGTATTGGGGGGATGAGGTGGGAGCAGACAGGGCTGAAGTGGGTACAGGATGGGGTGGGTTGGGTACAGGGGATGCTGAGGTGGGTACAGGGGGGACTGAGGTGGGAGGAGAGGGGGCTGAGGTGGGTACAGGGGGCTGAGGTGGGTACAGGGGGTGCTGAGGTGGGAGCATAGGGGGCTGAGGTGGGTACTGGGGGGATGAGGTGGGAGCAGACAGGGCTGAAGTGGGTACAGGTGGGGGTGGGTTGGGTACAGGGGATGCTGAGGTGGGAGTAGAGGGGGCTGAGGTGGGTACAGGGGGTGCTGAGGTTAGAGCAGAGGGGGCTGAGGTGGGTAAAGGGGGCTGAGGTGGGAGCAAAGGTGGCTGAGGTGGGTACAGAGGGAACTGTGGTGAATGCAGGGAAACAGGGGGTGCTGAGCTGAATGAGGATGTACAAAAAAAAATCTATAAGGAGCTTACCTGTGCTTTCTTCCAGGCTGCTGCAGCTCCTTGTCTTCCGGGTGCTCTTCAGACCAGGGCAGGAAGTGATGACACTTCCCAGCCCCGCCTCTTTCTCCTCACACAGAGCACCGTACAGGGGCTGGAGACCTGGCAGCAAGAACTGAATACTCGCTGACAGGTCTCCCTGAGGAAAGAGAAATGGGTGAGGGAGGGAGAGAGTGGGGGTTATCTACAGAGTGATATGTTGCAGGGGCCCTGCAACATATCGCTGGAATATGGGGAAAATCATGTTTTTATGGCTGAGGAGATCTCTGATTTCCTCATCCAGAGCATGGCTGTGCTGACGGGCCCCTGACTGCCTCGGACCCTCGGTCCTTGACCGATCTGCCCGACTGGTCAGTCCGCCCCTGCCTGTGCACCTGGGGTTAACCCCTGGCTAGGTTGTCCTATATTGTCCTTCTAATTGGAGTCAGGATATTGCAGCTGCTGAACATGATTCCCTGGACATACAGCTTAAAGAGATATACCCCATGACCTTTAAATAACTGTTTAAGCACAGGTTGGTGCTCTCTATCACAGCCGTGACCCACACTTGCACCTGGGCTGAATCCCCCGCTATGTATGCGCTACTCTATACCGCTGAAGGGAGACTCTATGGCAGCCTATGTTAACTACTGGACAGAATTTTCAGCACTTCAGGCTTGACAGTGAATTAATTATTGGAAGATCTGATGGAGGCTCTCTATCAGGCAATGGCCAGCACTTAAGGGTTCATACCCTGTGCACCCAGGGTGAGGCCCCTACTTGATGTGCACTGCATTGTTGAATGGAGACATGCTGTGGCAGGCTCTGTTAACTACTGGTCAGTATTTTCAGCACTTCCTGGCTAAAGGAATATCTTCCTCGTCAGTAAATTTAATTGTTTGAGAATTGATTGATGCTCTCTATCAGGGCTGTGGCCAGCACTTAAGGGTTCATACCCAGTGCACCAGGGTTGAGGCCCCTACTATATGTGTGCTGTACTGTGCTGCTAAGTGGAGGCATACTGTTGCAACCATTATTTACTTGGTGAGCCCCAGTCTATTTTACTTGGCCACTGTATTTACGGGGAAGTTTGCTCCTTCGGATTTTGGATTTAGGAGTTATTGTTATGGCTTGTTATATGTTTGCTTTTGCTTGATGTGGCTTTCTGAAAGAAGAAATAATTAGGTCATTATGCCTCATGTGCATCCTACTCTCTTGTGATTGGTTCTTTTTTTTTTCTATGTGTTTCTTTGCTGCTGTTGAGCTAGTAAAGAGAGATTATGCAAAATACTCGCCTCCTGTCATTAACATTAAGATCATTAGTACACTAAAGCTAGCAAAATCTTCAATATACATTCTAAATCAGAAACGTCTTGGAAGGGTAACATCTCTCCATTGTGCATTAACAATAATCCTTGATTGATAATATCTAAATACAGATTAAGGGCATACTTGCTTCTTATGTAATATCTCTTCATCTGATAGAATAGAACCTCCTCTAACTATATCCCCCAAATACACTACTCCCCGAGGTTTCAAAAATCTTGATGCATCTGTTTATATAAATTATTTCAGTATACAGTGCCTTGCAAAAGTATTTACCCCCCTTGGCATTTTTCATGTTTTGTTGCCTCACAACCTGGAATTAACATGGATTTTTTGAGGATTTGCATCATTTAATTTACAGAACATGCCCACAGCTTTGAAGATTTTTTTGTTATTATTATTGTGAAGCAGACAACAAATAGGACAAAATAACAGAAAAGGTCAATGTGCATAACTATTCACCCCCCTAAATTCAATACTTTGCAGAGCCACCTTTTGCGGCAATCACAGCTCCAAGTCGCTTTGGATAAGTCTCTATGAGCTTGCCACAGCTTACCACTGCCCGTTTCTCCTTGCAAAACTGCTCCAGCTCCTTCAAGTTGGATGGTTTGCGCTTGTGAACATCAATCTTTAAGTCTGACCACAGGTTTTCTATTGGATTTAGGTCTTGGCTTTGACTAGGCCATTCCAACACATTTACATGTTTCCCCTTAAACCACTCAAGTGTTGCTTTAGCAGTGTGTTTGGGGGTCATTGTCCTGCTGGAAGGTGAACCTCCGTCCTAGCCTCCAATCACGCACAGAGTGGTACAGGTTTTGCTGAAGAATATCCCTGTATTTAGCACCATCCATCTTTCCCTCAACTCTGACCAGTTTCCCAGTCCCGGCTGCTGAAAAACATCCCCACAGCATGATGGTGTTCTTTCGGTGATGTGATGTTTTGGGTTTGCGCCAGACATAGCATTTTCTTTGATGGCCGAAAATTGAATTGATAACAATGACATATCATCTGTTAACCAACCCCTAATATGCACCATGTGCGAAGCAATAAATGAATTATACCAGTTTGGTAAACCTAAACCTCCATTTCCCTTAGATAACATCTATGCTGAATTGCTAATCCTCTTCCTATCTCCCCCCTCCCCGAAATAAATACATTTATACATTTTGTTATATTCCTAAATAATTCTTGAGGTATTAAAGCTGGAGCATTTAAGAAAAAAATAAACAAACTGTGGTAGAATCATCATTCTAACCAACTTTACCCTACGTGAAACAACGATTGGAAGTTTTCTCCATAATGCCACTTTTTTTTACATTTATAATTGCTGGAGAAATATTATACTTAATAAACTGAGCTGGATCTTTAGAAATAATTATCCCTAGACATTTAACAGTTTCCATCCAAACAAGAGGGCAGTCAAAAATACAAAAGCTCTTTCATTCTTTATCAATTTCTATAAGATTAGATTTAGACCAATTGAATGACATAGAACCAAATATTTCAACCAGATCCAACAAATTTGCTAATGATGAACCTGAATCTTTTAAAAATATAAGTAAATCATCTGCATATAATGCCACCTTCTCTTCAATATGACCAATTCTGAAGCCCCTTATTTTTTTCCTATGTCCATATTAAGTGTCCCAAAGGTTCAATTATCAACGCAAACAAAGCTGGTGATAAAGGGCAGCCATGTCTTGTACCTCTACGTAACTGAAACCATTCTGAAACCTTCCTACCTGTTCTTATTCATGCCCTATGATTTTTGTCTAACAACTTTATCCACTCAATAAATATTTATCCAAAGTTATATTTTTCCAAAACTGCCCAAAGAAAATGCCAACTGAGTCAAAAGCCTTAGCAGCATCCAAGGAAGCTATTACATGGGCTGAATTATCATGTGGTGGTGACTGTATTAAAGTATTTAGTCTGTGCACGTTGATTGATGTTGACTTACCTGGTATGAATCCAGTCTGTTTAACATGAATCAACTTATTCAGAATAATATATAATCTAGTAGAAAGTATCTTAGCAAGAATTTTTACATCTGCCCGAATAATGAAATTCGTCTATATGATTTACAAAATACAAGATCCTTACCTGGTTTTAAAAGAACAATTATTGAGAGCTGGCTGAGTGAGCAGAGGCTTTGCCGTTTCTAGGCAACACTTGGTGTCTATGCTTTACGTCTCTTCACGGCAGCACACACGACAGTCCGCGGTTTGCGGCTCTATTCACACAACATATCGGACAGATAGGGTGCACTTGGTGATTGGGGGGCGGAGCCAACAGCCGAGGCGAGCGGTCGCAACTCCAGCGAGCTCCGTGCTGCACAAGCAAATAAACTGTCTAAATCTACGAATATCACCCCCAAAATCAACAAAAGTACCTTGCTGCTTACCCCGACGATCTAGGGGGCAATGGGGAAGAAAAACAAAAAACTTAAAATCGGACGGGACTCGCCCAGGCGCAAGCATTGGAGACCTGTGGCGGAGAGCATGTGAAGCCCAAGAGTCCCACATGGCGGACTACGCGGACTTTGCAGACGACCTCACCAACTCTGATGCCCTAACCTCGGACCAAGAAGAGGTGACCATACCCACTACCCGACCACAGATGCAACCTAAGATTCCGTCGGATGCGTCCCCGGTCACGAAGGCCGAGATGAGGGAGCTGCTGAAGGAGCTACGACTAGGCCTCCAGGCTGACATGGCGGGTATGAAAAAACATATTCAGGGCCTGTCAGACCGAATGAGCGCCGTCGAACGAGACTCCAAGAGCTATACCCAACAACTCACCACGCTACAACGAGATGTAGCCTCCTTACAACGCCAGCACCTGCAAGTGGACCAGAAAATGGCGGCGATGGAAGACACGAGGCGGGCTCAAAACCTCAAAGTAAGGGGAATTGCGGACTCAATCTCCGATGCCGAAATGCCCCACCTCATACGACGCCTGGTGAGCACAATCCTCCCCACAAAGCAGGACAAAGGTATGTGCATCGAAAACACATTCCGCATACCCAAACCCACGACTGCCCCGGCGGCGGCACCCCGGGACACAATAATTACATTTCAAAAGCGCCAGGACAAAACGGCACTAATGGCCGCCCTTAGGGAACACTCTCCTTACATCTTTGAAGATATGTCCCTCACCTTTTATGCGGACCTGTCTAGAGGTACGATGGCATGGCGCGCATCCCTTAGGCCGCTCACCGCCTTACTCCGCGCACACGGCATAAAGTACCAGTGGCGCACACCCCATAAACCCCAGGTGCTTAAGGGGGAAGATTCTTACCCGATAGCCGACCTAACAGAGGCAAGAAGACACCTAACGGTCTGGGCTTCCTCACGACGCACTGCAACAACCTACTAGACCCATCGCCACTCATACATGGAATCCAGCCACCTCCGAGACATTTGTCCCGAGAAGAACCTCCCCAACGGTACCATCAATGAGCCAACCATGACATCTCACGTGAAATAAGGACCCTCGCTTTTCCGCTGCAGCGGTTCCCTGGACTATAAGAATTGCACTGTTCATACAGTGGATTACCCCCTAACGAACACAAAGAATGACAAGAACATTTTTCTTCGATTTGACTTCCCACTTACTGAGGAACTATCCGACTCCAAGAAACAATAGCCCTGTATATGTGAAAAGGCACACCCGACTACTCTTTAGACCAGGCGACCCTGCGTAGGTCCCCTACTCATTGGACAGAACTTTCACGGAAACCTGTTGGCCCAGTTCATTCGACAGTTTGTTTGCTTTTATATTTCTGTTTTGTTTTTCCTGTGAGTTTTTCTGTAGGCTCTTACTACATCTCCCACTGGGGGAAGTTACCACTAGGTAGGTCTTATGGCAAGGTAGGCTGAGTGCAAGTACAATGCCTTTCATAGAGATAAAACCACACTTAGAGTCAGGCAATTAGCAATTAACCTGTGGCCCCATTGCTGCTACTTAGCTACACTGAGAGCCCAGTGTCTCAGGGCACACAGACGCGCCCAACTGATATTACCGAACACCTGCATAGTGATTGGGAAAATGTTATAGTATGCGGCCCTGGCCTATTTTGCGGTGCACGCACTGTATGGCGCTAGTTACCTGTCCATTGTCTCATTATACCACGGCGCGCGACATACCTATCGCTAGCGATTGGCCTCTCTCTCCTGGGCTAAATTTGCCACCGAGCAACCAGCCGCTTTTAAGCGACCCCCCCCCCAATATGCGACTAGCCTACCATTACCACGCAGGCTTTGACAATGTCAACCCACCACCGACCATCCTCACTCTCTAGCGCAGGCAAGATGATATATCTACAATACAACAATAAAAATAGACATAGGGCAATATTGTTTGCAAAAGTTATGGGTTAATGGATAAGAATGATTTGCACTCACAAACCCAATTTGATTGTAGGCATATCACTAGAATCAATGTAGCGACTTCAGGACTTTGGAACCTCAGTAGCATGCATAGGAAGAATAGAAAATAATAATAGTGCAGAGTATCTCAGTAAAAAATATACATTTTATTTAATATCACACTTACAGAAACGAAGTGTCAAATAGGCACATCAGGTGGAAACACTTTGATCCGAAATCCACAAGAGCGGAACAGCCAAATAAAACAAATAAATACACAATATAAAAAAAAAATATATAAATAGCTAAATACTCTGTACACTAAAAAAGCCCTACGCGTTTCGTTCAGGGTTGAACTTCCTCAGGGGCAAATATCCAGATGCTGTCCTTATGCAAGCATAATATGAAGTGCCAAATTTCTCCTTTTTAAGTTCGTTTTCGGCGCGAAGTAAACAGCGTACAGAGTATTTAGCTATTTATATATTTTTTTTTTTATATTGTGTATTTATTTGTTTTATTTGGCTGTTCCGCTCTTGTGGATTTCGGATCAAAGTGTTTCCACCTGATGTGCCTATTTGACACTTCGTTTCTGTAAGTGTGATATTAAATAAAATGTATATTTTTTACTGAGATACTCTGCACTATTATTATTTTCTATTCTTCCTATGCATGCTACTGAGGTTCCAAAGTCCTGAAGTCGCTACATTGATTCTAGTGATATGCCTACAATCAAATTGGGTTTGTGAGTGCAAATCATTCTTATCCATTAACCCATAACTTTTGCAAACAATATTGCCCTATGTCTATTTTTATTGTTGTATTGTAGATTGCCGTTTTGGTATTTTTTGTATTTGCTATGAGGACATGAGAGGAGTCCTTTCATCTACAATACTTTCTAATTAAGGGTAATTTTTGTGTGTTCTCCCTCACTTATTACCCACTGTGTGTGTTTTGATCTGCACACAGGTGTATTTGCATTTATCTGTTGTATATTCAAGATGATATATCTGCTATGTTCTAGTTAAACGGGCAATACACAGGTCCGGCTGAGCAGAGCAGAGAACAAGCAACACTCCCAGACAGCGACACCAATGCCTGTAAACATGCATAGCACTATCCTATACCCAAGTGCTACGTACCCAAGCCAGACTAAATGCTCACCCAGGCAGTCTAGGCATAGTGAACCTGATTAGCAATCCCCAAACGTCTGGACACACTCTTATATTATTCCACGCTGTTTAGTTAGCTTTAACCTAGCATCTAACCTCTTGATAAGCGGAACAGGCCGAACTCCTCGGCAAGCGACAATAACATATATAAAATAAATGTGCAATGTCCTATCGTACCTCAATGTTGTACCACTATGTTGAAAAACTGTTTACCCATGATGTTGTGGCAATGTGAGCATAATATGTCTTATTCATGCACAAATAAAATACAGAATTAAAAAAAAAAAAAAAGAACAATTATTTTTGCTTCTAGAACCAATACAACCAATAGATTTAGAAATTTTAAAGATTTATTTTTTACTTACTTATTACTTATACAAGTCAATTGTAAATCCATCAGGGCCTGGTGCTTTTTGTGATTGCATACGGTCTACAGCTAATATTTAATCTATTGTCAATGATGAGTCCAACCATTCTCTATCTTCCTTACTCAAAAATAAACTTGGAATCATTTCTAAAAATGGTAAAATATTTGACCTTGAGGATTGAGTCCTTGACTTATATAAATATTTATAGCACTCCATAAAACTTATATTAATTAAAGTTGAATCCAAGCTGTAACCACCATCTAAAATTAAAATGTTTATGATCTGTAGAGCCGTTTTATTTTCCCCACACAACATAAATATTAATTTCCCTGATTTATCCTTCTCCCCAAACCCCTCAGTCTAGGTTTCCCTGGACTGAATAAGGAAGGGAAAGACATGACTGCTGCCGAGGGAAGGGGGGGATGGACTAAGGGGGATACATATGTAGCTAGAAGGGACCTGGTATATAAGGTAATCTGGGGGTGGGCCCTTGCCACTCAGCAGGTAGGACGAGACCTAAAAGGAGCTTTCCCACCCTTTTCTTTAATCTCCTTTCATCTTCCTACACCTCCTGAGAGTGTTTAAAAAGAAAAAAAAAAAAACATTTTTTTTACTGACCTTAAAATTAATTACTCACCTTGCAAGTGAAGAGTCATGGCGGTGGTGTCCAAGGATGCATTGGTGGAGATGCTGCAGGCATACCTGCTGGCGAATGGCTCCGGGTCCTTGGGTGAGGTGATGGCGGGCCTACAAGGTGGCAGCGATGAGGCAGCGGTGGCGGAGCCTGAGGAGAGGCAAGATGGCGGTAGGAGGCCTAGGTGATCCAGACCTCCTACGCGCCTTTGCCCCAGCCCAGTGCGGTGAAGCAGCGGTAGGAGGAGAGCGACCGGGACGGACGGAGCGGGCGGAGCGGCTGGAGGTGTTCCCTTACCTACCCGGGCTGCAGGAGGGCGGATGCGGCGGGAAATGGATGCTGGTCGGCGGGATCAAGATGGCGGCGGTAGAGGTGCGAGGTCGAGGAGTCCGGCTTCTTTTCCGGCCCAGCCGGATGTGACGTCTGAGCGCGCCCGGCGCGCGGGAAGAGTGACGTCAGCGGAGGCGCCGCGGGGCGCGTATGTGACGTCAGTGCGCCGGAGCGCACTGACGTCGCAGGCCCCGCCATCTTGGAACCGGGCAAACCGGTCCGGAGAGCCGGGCAGCCGGAAGGCTGGCCTGGAGAGTGCCCAGGAGACATGGAGGGACGGCGGCCAGGCAGGAGGTCGGCTCAGAAGCTCGGGTGATGGCGGCCATGGCTCTGGTCGGCCTGAAGAAGCGGAGGATGGCGGCCTGTGGAGAGGCCGGCTGGGTCTGGAGGAGGAACCGGCTATGGGAGATGAAGACAGCGTGGAGGAGCAGGAGGACCAGCTGGAGGACCGTGTGCCTGACAGCCTTCCTGTGTCCGGTGAGTCAGCCTGCGCAGGCGCATTGGGTAATCTGGGGGCCAGTATAGGGGGTTCCAGGGAGGCACAAGGGGAAGTCTTGCGCTTGCTTAGGGCCCTAGTGGCAGGGTTACCAGGGGCAGGGCAAGGGGGGGCATTAGCGCCTGTGCCAGGGCCCGCGCCTGCAGCTCCACTGTGCGCTTTTCGTCCCAGCATACCGGGGTGTGAGTTGTCTCCGCTGGGCATGCATGTCCCTAGCGAGACACGCGAGAAGATAGTGCGTGGCGAATTTGTGGATTTGCTATCCCTGGTTCCGCCAGACAAGGATTCAGTAGATAGGCCTAGGCGGGGGGAGCCGGGGGAAGGGGACAAGGGCAAGCAGCTCCCGAGGACTTTTGGGAACTGGTTGCAGGGGTTTGCGGTTTTCGCCAGCGTGTTTTCCAGGCAGTTTCCGGAAAGGGCCCCTTCGTTATTTGGGTACCTGGATCTCATTTGGGGGGCTTACAAAATTTATGGCGGTCAATGCTGGTTTCGTCATGACCAGCAATTTCGGCAGAAGATGGCGGTATGCCCAGGTTTGGATTTTGGGGTGCAGGATGGCAGCCTTTGGCTGCTTCTCATGACTCCCAGCCGGCCGGCGCCCTTTCAGGGAGCACCCGGCGTCCAGCCAGGGGTGCCGGCTGGCCCTGAGCGGGGGGTTTGCTGGCTCTTCAATGAGAGCCATTGCAGGTGGTATAGTTCCTGCCGCTTTCGACATGAGTGTTCTCACTGTGGAGGAGCGCATCCTGCGTCGCGCTGTTTCAAAAAGGGGAAACAGGTGCCTCCAAAAGGTGGGGCTGCGGACGCCGCCCCAAAAGGCCTGGACCCCGGTGAGCGGGGTAAGGATGGAGCCGTGGCTCGCTCGGTATCCTAAGCGGCGGGATGCGTTGTTGTTGGCGGACGGGTTTTCGTCTGGGTTTTGGGTTCCGTTTGTTCCCTCGGCGGAGCCGTGTTTTGCTAACAACTTGCGCTCGGTTCGGGGTAGGGAAGGGATGTTGCAGGAAAAACTGGAAAAAGAGGTAAGTTTGGGGAGGATGGCAGGGCCGTTTGTCCGCCCGCCATTTGTGAATCTTCGGGTGTCGCCGTTGGGTTTGGCTCCCAAAAAGGAGGAGGGAGCTTACCGCATGATTCATCATTTATCTTATCCAGCAGGTGAGTCTGTTAACGACGGCATTGATAAGGAGTTCAGCCGCGTTCGGTATGCGTCTTTCGACAGGGCATTGGAATTGGTCAGGGACGGCGGTGTTGGAGCCTGGTTAGCGAAGTCCGACATTGAATCGGCCTTCCGCTTGTTACCAGTCCACCCGGAGTGTCATCACCTCCTCGGTTGCCGCTTTGAGGGTAGTTACTACTATGACATGTGTCTTCCGATGGGGTGTGCAATTTCCTGCTCCTATTTTGAGTCCTTTGCGTCGTTTCTGGAATGGGTGGTCATTCAGGTTTCGGATTTCGGTTCAGTGACACATTATTTGGATGATTTTTTGTTCGTAGGGAAACAGGGTATGTGGGGACCTTCTGCGTGTTTTTCGGGAGGTGGCAGCTGATTTTGGCATTCCGGTCGCGGAACAGAAGACGGAGGGTCCGGCGGAGGTGCTGTCGTTCCTCGGGGTGGAAATTGATTCCGCCAACATGATATTTCGGTTGCCGGAGGACAAGGTCGCCGTGCTGTTTCGTTGGGTCGACCTAGTCAAAGGGGCGAATAAGGTGCAGTTGCGGCAGATGCAGGTGCTACTGGGTCACCTGGCATTCGCATGTCGGGTGTTGCCGATGGGTCCGGCGTTTTGTCGCCGGCTCTCTTTGGCGACGGTGGGGATTCGGGAGCCGTATCATTTTAAACGGGTTACGAAAAAGCTTAAGTCGGACTTACAGGTGTGGAGTTCCTTCCTGGAAAGGTACAACGGCCGGTCGTGTTGGTTGCGAGCGGCGGTTGGTAACTCGGTGTTGGAACTCTTCACAGATGTGTCCGGCTCCCTCGGCTTCGGGCTTACTTCCGGGTCCGGTGGTGTGTGGAGGCCTGGCCGGACAGCTGGCAGGGTAAGGATCTCATGCGCAACTTGACCTTCCTGGAGCTCTTCCCGATTGTAGTTGCAATGGAGTTATGGGGTCACGATTTACAGGACCGAACGGTTGATTTTCACACGGACAACATGAGTGTTGTACAGGTGATAAATCGCGCAACGTCGGCGTCGCCGCCGGTGCTGGCGTTGCTGAGGCGTTTGGTCCTGTTGAGTTTGCAGCATAATGTGTGGGTTAGGGCGTGTCATGTGCCAGGAGTGTTAAATATTGTGGCTGATGCGCTTTCTCGGTTCCAGTGGCAGCGTTTCCGAGAGGCGGCACCAGAGGCGGAACAGGTGGGGCAGCCTTGCCCGCTGTAATGATATTGATGTTACAAAGTTTTGGAGTCCAGTTGCCAGATCAGCAATGTTTTCTGCCAGAGGTAGCCACTCGTTACCCAGGTGGTTGAGCCCCTGAGCCTTGAGTGGCCTTCTGGTCTTAAGCAGAGATGGGAGACTGGAACAGAGAGATGATAATCGTAGTGAGGCAAGCCGAGGTCAGTGGGAAGGAGAAGCAGCAAAGTCAAAACGGTCCAAAATCAGCAACAGGTAGGAGAAACAGGAACAAGCTTGATTAGAGAATACAGGAACCACAATAATCTGGCAAAGGTACAGAGACAGGAAGTGGCTTTTATAGGCCAAGAACCAGACACATGACCAGACACAGCTGAAGAGACTTGTCACTGATACCAATGCTTATAGAGTCAAGGTTACCAGATCTCAGGTACATTTGCAAAAGGCAGGCTGGTGTACTGGTAAGGAAGAGGTTTAGCAGCATGTAAACCAGGGTTCGAAACCCAGTAGAGTCAGTTCCTCACATTATTTCCTGGTTTAGCAGGGTACTGTGCATGGAAAGACTGAAGAAGATCAGGAGCATGAATATTGTCCACTGGTTCCCATGATCTATCCTCTTCACCATAGCCTTTCCAAAGAACCAAATATTGAAGCTTGTTGTGGAATATCCTGGAGTCAAGACTTTTTTCCACCTCGTATTCATCTTCACCATCCACAAGGACTGGTGGTGGAGCAGGCAGGGCTCGACCAGAGAAAGTATTTTCATGAAAAGGTTTAAGCAGTGCAACGTGAAACACCGGATGTATTTTCATGGAATCTGGAAGTTGCAGACGGAAGGTGACAGCATTGATCTGAGCGATGATCTCAAAAGGTCCCATGAACTTTTGACCCAATTTATGAGAAGGAATCCTAAGCTTAAGATTCTTTGTTGACAGCCAAACCTTGTCACCAACATGATAAACTGGGGCCTCCTTTCTATGCCTATCAGCAGCTCTTTTGTAACATTCCTGAGCCTCCGAAAGAGTCTTCTTCAACAGTTCTTGGGAATCTCGTAAGGCGGTTAGCCGGTCAGTGACTGCAGGAATGGAAGTAGTAATTGGGAGACTCACTAGAAAGGTTGGATGGTAACCATAATTAGCAAAAAATGGGCTCAGAGAAGTGGAGCAGTGTTGGGCATTGTTATAGGCAAATTCCGCCGTGGGTAGAAAATCCAGCCAGTCATCCTGCAGGTAACTAATATAGCACCGCAAATATTGTTCTAAAGTCTGGTTGGTTCGCTCAGTCTGTCCATTACTTTGTGGATGAAAAGCTGACGACAGATTTACATTAATACCTAGAATAGAACAAAAATATTTCCAAAAATGAGATGTAAACTGCACTCCCCTGTCAGAAATTACTTCATCAGGCACTCCATGCAAGCAAAATATTTCCCGAATAACTAGGTCAGCAGTCTGTTTAGCTGAAGGGAGACCACGAGCTGGTATGAAATGACTCATCTTAGTTAACCGGCCCACAACAACAAGAATGTGTTCCTTAGAGGGAGGTAGTTCCACAATAAAGTCCATGGATATAGATCCCCAGGGACGATTAGGAATAGGAAGAGGCTGAAGCATGCCAACAGGGGATGAGCGCGGAGTCTTATGTCTGGCACATACATCACAAGAGGACACATACTTCTTAACATCCTCATAATATTTAGGCCACCAAAAGGATCGGGTAAGTAGTTCTTGTGTCTTTCGGATTCCTGGATGACCTGCTGGTTTTGAGTCATGGTAGAGACGTAAAACGTCCAGTCGCACTGATTCTGGAACAAACAGACGTTGTTGAAAAATCCAAAACCCATTAAGCATGGTCATATGAAGATCACGAGGAGGATCACGAAAAACTGGATCATCAGCGTAGCCCTTTTTAATGCGAGACATTAGATCAGAAGGAAAGGTAACTCCTAAAAATCTACTCTCAGGCAAGATGGTGGCTTTGGTTACTGTAGTATGGAGGGGGTCAGCTATCCTAGACAAGGCATCTGCCTTGCCATTTCTGGAACCAGGGCGGTATGAAATCAAAAAATTAAACCTTGAGAAAAATAGGGACCAGCGTGCTTGTCTGGCTGACAGTCTCTTAGCTGATTGAATACATTCCAGATTTTTGTGATCTGTGAGGACAGTAATTGGATGGGTGGCTCCCTCCAAGAGATGTCTCCATTCGGTAAAGGCAGCTTTTATAGCCAAAAGTTCTTTATTCCCTATGTCATAATTTCTTTCTGCTGGTAACATCTGGCGGGAATAGAAGGCACATGGATGTAACAACATCTTATGGTGAGTAAAAAATGGGTCGCAAGAGAATACTGAGAACGGGCAGCAGCTGAAATAGCCTGCCCTTCGGTCGGTCCCCGCTCAGTTCTCAAGCTGTTTTTTGCTCATCTTGTGCCATTACAGAGAGAACTTCTCTGAAACATATCAGACTGGTCCCACCCATATGGGCAGTCCAGATCCGAAATGCCAGCAAGTTCCCTCTGCACGAGAGACACAGCAACCCCAGACGATCGTTTCAGCCTTGTTAGGCATCATCAGTGAGGCATAGCTGATATCTCCCTAGGCACCGTGAGCAAGGGGTCCACGTCTGGATTATCCCTTTAAACTTGTGGTGAGTAAAAAATGGGTCGCAAGAGAATACTGAGAACGGGCAGCATTTCGGATCTGGACTGCCTGTATGGGTGGGACCAGTCTGATATGCTTCAGATATGTTCTCTCTGTAATGGCACAAGATGAGCTAAAACCAGCTTGAGTTCTGAGCGGGGACCCACCGAAGGGCAGGCTATTTCAGCTGCTGTCCGTTCTCAGAATACTCTTGTGACCTGTTTTTTCTCTCCATAAGTTTAAAGGGTAATCCAGACGTGGACCCCTTGCTCACGGTGCCTAGAGAGATATCAGCTATGCCTCACTGATGATGCCTAACAAGGCTGAAACGATCGTCTGGGGTTGCTGTATCTCTCGTACAGAGAGAGCTTGCTGGCATTTCGGATCTGGACTGCCTGTATGGGTGGGACCAGTCTGATATGCTTCAGATATGTTCTCTCTGTAATGGCACAAGATGAGCTAAAACCAGCTTGAGTTCTGAGCGGGGACCCACCGAAGGGCAGGCTATTTCAGCTGCTGTCCGTTCTCAGAATACTCTTGCGACCCGTTTTTTCTCTCCATAAGTTTAAAGGGTAATCCAGACGTGGACCCCTTGCTCACGGTGCCTAGAGAGATATCAGCTATGCCTCACTGATGATGCCTAACAAGGCTGAAACGATCGTCTGGGGTTGCTGTATCTCTCGTGCAGAGAGAACTTGCTGGCATTTCGGATCTGGACTGCCTGTATGGGTGGGACCAGTCTGATATGCTTCAGATATGTTCTCTCTGTAATGGCACAAGATGAGCTAAAACCAGCTTGAGTTCTGAGCGGGGACCCACCGAAGGGCAGGCTATTTCAGCTGCTGTCCGTTCTCAGAATACTCTTGCGACCCGTTTTTTCTCTCCATAAGTTTAAAGGGTAATCCAGACGTGGACCCCTTGCTCACGGTGCCTAGAGAGATATCAGCTATGCCTCACTGATGATGCCTAACAAGGCTGAAACGATCGTCTGGGGTTGCTGTATCTCTCGTGCAGAGAGAACTTGCTGGCATTTCGGATCTGGACTCCCTGTATGGGTGGGACCAGTCTGATATGCTTCAAATATGTTCTCTCTGTAATGGCACAAGATGAGCTAAAACCAGCTTGAGTTCTGAGCGGGGACCCACCGAAGGGCAGGCTATTTCAGCTGCTGTCCGTTCTCAGAATACTCTTGCGACCCGTTTTTTCTCTAACAACATCTTAGGTCCAGTCCTTTGAGACAGTATAGCCCCAACAGCTGAATCAGAAGCATCTACCTCTACAGTAAATGGCAATTCTGGCTGAGGATGTACCAGGATAGGGGCAGATGTAAACAGAGTCTTTAATCTGGAAAATGCAGTGTCAGCCTTATTGGACCACTGAAAAGGAGTCCCTTTACGTGTAAGTTCAGTGATCGGTGTAATAACGGCAGAGAAATTCTTAATGAAACGCCTGTAAAAATTGGCAAACCCCACAAATCTCTGAATATCTTTTTCATTCTTGGGGATGGGCCAGTCCAGCACAGCTTTAATTTTACTTGCGTCCATACTTAAACCTTTAGGAGTTATTACATATCCCAGGAATTGAATTTCTGTTTGTTCAAACTCACATTTTTCCAGTTTAATGTATAGGTGGTGGGAACGAAGGCGCTCAAGAACAATGCAGACCTGTTTTCTGTGATTTTCTAGATTATCGGAAAATATCAGGATATCATCCAAATATGCCACAACAAACTGATCCAGGAGATCCCGTAGTACATCATTGATTAGATGCTGAAAAGTTGCAGGGGCATTACAAAGCCCAAATGGCATTACTAGATATTCGTAATGTCCGTACCTGGTTCTGAAAGCTGTTTTCCATTCATCATTTGGTCTTATGCGAACCAGATTATATGCCCCCCGTAAATATTTAGCTGAACGAAGTCTCTCCAGAAGTTCAGGAATGAGAGGCAAGGAATAGCGGTTTTTAACAGTGATTTTATTAATGTCCCTGTAATCGACACATGGCCGTAGACTGCCATCTTTTTTTTCTACAAAGAATATAGGAGCTCCTGCTGGAGAAGTAGATGGTCGAATAAAGCCTTTGGCAAGATTTTCTTGTATGTATTCACGAAGTGCTTTCAATTCAGGCTCAGAAAGGGAGTATATACGGCCAAATGGGATAGCAGCTCCAGGTAGCAGCTCTATGGGGCAATCATAAGGCCTGTGAGGTGGAAGCTGATCAGCATTCTTCTTATCACAGACATCTGCAAAATCCCGATATTGTAGAGGAAGCTTAGTTAAGTTTGTAGCAACCATTTCATTAATTGTTGTGGCAACAGGTGTTGCCTTAGAGGGTTGACAATTCATTAAGCAGTGTTCTGAAGGAAAGGACAAAGTTCTAGTCTTCCAATCAATCTGTGGGTTATGCAGAGCAAGCCAGGGTATACCCAAAATCACTGGAAACTGTGTTGAGGAAATTAGGTGAAAAGATATAGACTCATGGTGATTCACTTCCAGAATCAATTTTAAGGGCACAGTCTCATGTGTAACCGGGCCTGACGTAAGTGGAGAACCGTCTACTGTTTCCATTAACACAGGTGAAGATTTAGGGATAGACTGAATTTTATTTCCTGCTGCAAATTTAATATCCATAAAGTTTCCGCCTGCTCCAGAATCTATCATAGCTGTAGTTGAAATTTTATTATCACCATATTGCAAAGTGATAGGCACCACCAAATGAGGATGTTGAGTCATCATACCCTCTTCACCCTGAGCCAGAGAAAACAAGGGTTGTGTGACAGAATCCAGTTGGTCTGAAATCTGGGATTGGTGTTGAATCTGTGCACCCTCAGCAGTCATAGCTATTGTTCTTTTAGACTTGCTAGGGCAATTGATGGCATAATGCCCTGCACTACCACAATACAGGCATAAATTGTGAGTGCGTCGCCACTGTTTTTCTTCATTGGATAATGACCCTCTTATTAGATCTACCTGCATAGCCTCAGGTTCAGATTCTGTAGGTGTTTGTGGGGTCGGAGTAGAAATTCTTGAATAGAAAGTAGGAGTAGCACTTGGTTTAAAAGAGCCCTGTGTTACAAATCGCTATTTGTAACTGGCCCTTTAAATGAGAAATTGCCCTGCTTCCCTGGATTGTGGAGAAGCCTATTTGCCAGCCTCCTTCCTTATGACTATGGCCCTGTGTGAGCGGTGATACCCCAGATGGCTATGCCATGGAGCCTATTCATATAATGAAAGACTATGGGAAAGACTTTAGCTCCATGGCAATTGAACTGTGTGAATAGGATCTGCGCGCTATTCGGTAGTTTTGTGCGCTCAGATCCCAGCTATCTGGGGATATGTGAAATGTCTGTGTGTTATGTGTAAAATGTGACTTTATGTATTTTAAAGTGTTTTATGTTGTTTTGCAACCATGTGGTTAATGGAGTCTGCCTCTAGTCCTGGATAATTGAATTACTTCCCCCCATTGTCTCCAGGATAGAGGGCCCTGTAAAACCATGCTTCCAGAAGGTCAAATGCACATTTGTACTAACTTCTGAACCCCTGGTCCAATTCGTATGATTTTTGAGTATGTTGTTCCCCTGAATGGATTGATTGTGAATATGTATTTTTATGCGAATGTGATGTATATTTTGGGAGTTATGAATGTTGTGTAAAAACTGTATTTTTACTGTCTGTGATAATTATGTTAATCCCTTGTGTAGCATAATTATATCACAGACATAGGGGAGGATTTTGTGTGTAATTACTGGGAGTGGTTTTAATGATGTACGTGTATGATTGGTTGTTTTGTCCCGCCCTGTGGGTGGTCCTGTATTTTCAAAATGGTAATAAAAACCAGGCTGGGTGTTCCAGCACCTGAGACCTCTTCTGACCCTCAATACGTAGCCGTGTCTCGTTATTGGAGGGAACTGCTATATCACACTGGGGATTGCTATGCGCTGCATATTCCCCTGAGCTCTTAATCACTTAGCTCTTTTAAGAGCTTGTTCCAGATACGCTCTCCTGGAGGAGAGGTCTTCCCCACACGGTCCTGGAGGACAGAAGCCGATCCAGGGTGGAAGGAAGACGGCGCGGCTCCAGTTAAGCTACGGCGGTTGTGGAGTCTGCGGTGGTTGTGGTGTCGTCTGCAGTGCTTGGAGTCCTCTGAGAGCGCTCGGAGCATCCATCAACGGAGGGTACTCGGTCGGGGTACACGGAGCTCCGTTACATTGGTGGCAGCGGTGGGATGGCGTCCTAGTGCGAGGAGAAGCAGCTCAGAGACACTGGTAACGTTTGGAGTTACAATTGAGGGCAACGCTAGCCATTGGGCAGCGCCCCTGGCTACAACAGGATGGAATCAGCTGGTTTGCGGACAGCGTTCCATGATGAGGAGGAGAAGGAGGCCGCAGATTACAGGGATGCAGCCAGAAGGGAACTCTGGTATGATGCCCTGGAAGAGGCCCAGTGGCGGCGAGGTGAGGGCCTCCCCAGTGATGAGCAGCGGCTACAGAAGCGTGTGGCAATGCGAATATGTCTATTGGGGGAGCAGCCCCTAGATGAGTGGGTGGCAAGACTGGAGACCCTGGTATGGCGAGAGATCGGGCTAGACAACGCATACCAGGCCCTCTGGTGGCATACCATTCGACTTACTCCCTGGACGGCCGAGCACGACCTACCGGAGGGGGATGATTATGATGGTCCTGGTCTACTTCAGGATGCCATGGAGGAGGATCTTGATTTCGGCAGCACGGAGGAGTCTAGGTTTTGGGACATCTACGACTACCGGATGGGCATGTATGTCTGGGCTGACGAACGCGAGGTGAGAGAAGACATGACCCACCTGGTAACAAGGGAGTGGGAGCTGGAGCAAGACTACCTACACCTGCTCAGCTCCGTGCAGCCCCAACCTACCCGACAAGCAGAACCAGGTCTAGAGCCCTTCAGCTGGAAGGATATCGTAGAGGTTTACTGGGAAGATCCCCAACCCCAGAGTGAGTGTCAGGGAGCCGAAGGTGCCGTCCTTCCCCCCCAGCAGCAGTGTGTCCTACAGAGAGCAGAGACAGTTGGTCCCTCTCTACAGCAACAGGACAATGGTAAGGGAGTGGAGACAGGCGGTCTCCCTCTCCAGCGGCAGTGTGTACCCCAGGGGGCCGAAGGTGCCGACCTTCCCCCCCAGCAGCAGTGTGTCCTACAGAGAGCAGAGACAGTTGGTCCCTCTCTACAGCAACAGGACAATGTTACGGGAGTGGAGACAGGCGGTCTCCCTCTCCAGCGGCAGCCTGTGTTTCCGGGAAAGGAGCACAGCACACCCTCTCCCCAGCGGCAGCTTACCCTAACAAGGGGAGACACCAATCCCCCAGACGGCGCAGATGGGACCGTGGTCTCTGTGCCTGACCTACAGGGATGCTGGACAGCCTTTCCAGATCCCCAACTACCCTCACCGGGACACCCAGAGGAGGGGGTAAGTACAAATTCCCCTCCCCAGGTAACTCCTAGCGTGGCACCAGAGTTAACAGAGGCAATGTTAACCCCTACTGACGTCCATGTTCCCTTGGCTACTGAGCCGGACTATGTCCCAAGCATCCCAGCAGACGAGCTGGCAGCTGGGCAGAGTGCAGTCGGCCTCTGCCCTACCTTTGTCCCTGGTCCAGAGCCGGATGTCCCGCAGGCTACCCCAGCCGAAGAGCTGGCAGCTGGGCAGAGTGCAGTCGGCCTCTGCCCTACCTTTGTCCCTGGTCCAGAGCCTGATGTCCTGCAGGCTACCCCAGCAGAAGAGCTGGCAGCTGGGCAGATTGCAGTCGGCCTCTGCCCTACCTTTTTCCCTGGTCCAGAGCCTGATGTCCTGCAGGCTACCCCAGCAGAAGAGCTGGCATCTGGGCAGAGTGCAGTTGGCCTCTGCCCTTCAAGTACCCTCGGCATGTGGCCTCATTACCACAGCCAAATACCCAGGTGCAGTGACTGTGTGTTGTGGGTGGGCTGTTCCTGTACTTTGATGTTGTGGGGGGGCTACTCGGACATCTGTTTATTGTGGGTTGGTGGATCGACTAACGGAGGCACTGACCGACAGAAGGTCAGATGCCTGGTTAGTCTTCCCCCCAAAGGGGAGATGTGTTACAAATCGCTATTTGTAACTGGCCCTTTAAATGAGAAATTGCCCTGCTTCCCTGGATTGTGGAGAAGCCTATTTGCCAGCCTCCTTCCTTATGACTATGGCCCTGTGTGAGCGGTGATACCCCAGATGGCTATGCCATGGAGCCTATTCATATAATGAAAGACTATGGGAAAGACTTTAGCTCCATGGCAATTGAACTGTGTGAATAGGATCTGCGCGCTATTCGGTAGTTTTGTGCGCTCAGATCCCAGCTATCTGGGGATATGTGAAATGTCTGTGTGTTATGTGTAAAATGTGACTTTATGTATTTTAAAGTGTTTTATGTTGTTTTGCAACCATGTGGTTAATGGAGTCTGCCTCTAGTCCTGGATAATTGAATTACTTCCCCCCATTGTCTCCAGGATAGAGGGCCCTGTAAAACCATGCTTCCAGAAGGTCAAATGCACATTTGTACTAACTTCTGAACCCCTGGTCCAATTCGTATGATTTTTGAGTATGTTGTTCCCCTGAATGGATTGATTGTGAATATGTATTTTTATGCGAATGTGATGTATATTTTGGGAGTTATGAATGTTGTGTAAAAACTGTATTTTTACTGTCTGTGATAATTATGTTAATCCCTTGTGTAGCATAATTATATCACAGACATAGGGGAGGATTTTGTGTGTAATTACTGGGAGTGGTTTTAATGATGTACGTGTATGATTGGTTGTTTTGTCCCGCCCTGTGGGTGGTCCTGTATTTTCAAAATGGTAATAAAAACCAGGCTGGGTGTTCCAGCACCTGAGACCTCTTCTGACCCTCAATACGTAGCCGTGTCTCGTTATTGGAGGGAACTGCTATATCACACTGGGGATTGCTATGCGCTGCATATTCCCCTGAGCTCTTAATCACTTAGCTCTTTTAAGAGCTTGTTCCAGATACGCTCTCCTGGAGGAGAGGTCTTCCCCACACGGTCCTGGAGGACAGAAGCCGATCCAGGGTGGAAGGAAGACGGCGCGGCTCCAGTTAAGCTACGGCGGTTGTGGAGTCTGCGGTGGTTGTGGTGTCGTCTGCAGTGCTTGGAGTCCTCTGAGAGCGCTAGGAGCATCCATCAACGGAGGGTACTCGGTCGGGGTACACGGAGCTCCGTTACACCCTGTCTTTCCAATCTTCTTTCTGAAAGTCTCCGATCAATACGGATAGCCAACCGCACAAATGCATCAAACTCAACAGGAAGATCAACACGAGCTAGCTCATCTTTTATAGCTTCTGAGAGACCCCTTCTGAAGTGGAACCTCTGGGCTGATTGGTTCCAAGTAGTATCAGCAACCCACTGTCTGAATTCAGCAGCATATTCAGCCACAGAGCGCTTCCCTTGATGTAAATGAAGGAGAGTGGCTTCTGCTGTAGCACAGCGATTGGGGTCATCAAAAACTAGGCACATGGCCTCAAGAAAGTCTTTTAAATTTCCCAAGACTGAACTGTCCTGTTCCAGAAAAGGGGAGCCCCAAGCCAGGGCTTCATCTTTGAATAGGGAGAAAATAAATCCCACCTTCTCTCTTCCAGATGGAAAACGGTTAGGTAACATCATGAAATGCAAACGGCATTGATTTAGGAAACCCCTAAATTTTTGCGGTCTCCTCCAAATTTTTCTGGTAGAGGCAAGCGGGCATCTTGTGCAGGTGTAACAGTAGTAGCAGCAGCAGCCGCAACATCATGTGCCCTGTAGCTGGTAAGCTCACTATGCATTGATCGAACTTCATTTTGCAGTTCAGCTACCTGATCTTGCAGCACTTGAATGGTCTGTGCCTGGGTCTGCATAGTTCTTGCATTAAAAGCAACCTGCTGGGCCAATGCAGAATCTGATCCGACGGTCTCCATGAATGGGCCAGATTATTCTGTAATGATATTGATGTTACAAAGTTTTGGAGTCCAGTTGCCAGATCAGCAATGTTTTCTGCCAGAGGTAGCCACTCGTTACCCAGGTGGTTGAGCCCCTGAGCCTTGAGTGGCCTTCTGGTCTTAAGCAGAGATGGGAGACTGGAACAGAGAGATGATAATCATAGTGAGGCAAGCCGAGGTCAGTGGGAAGGAGAAGCAGCAAAGTCAAAACGGTCCAAAATCAGCAACAGGTAGGAGAAACAGGAACAAGCTTGATTAGAGAGTACAGGAACCACAATAATCTGGCAAAGGTACAGAGACAGGAAGTGGCTTTTATAGGCCAAGAACCAAGACACATGACCAAGACACATGACCAGACACAGCTGAAGAGACTTGTCACTGATACCAATGCTTATAGAGTCAAGGTTACCAGATCTCAGGTACATTTGCAAAAGGCAGGCTGGTGTACTGGTAAGGAAGAGGTTTAGCAGCATGTAAACCAGGGTTCGAAACCCAGCAGAGTCAGTTCCTCACACCTGCAGTATTTATGGGAGCTCGGTCCCGAAGATTGATGGGGTTGGTGACGGAGTCGTTGTCAGCATCCTCGTGGAAGTCCTACTGGGCGGTGTGGTCTAAGTGGCTCGGGTTGGTGCTGGGGGAAGGTAGCCTGGCGTCGGACTCGGGGCGCTTTGAGGTAACCTTAGTGTTTTTGGAGCAATTGTTGGATGAGGGGCGGTCATGTGCGGCAGCGGAGAAGGCCCTGTCGTTCTTGTTTAGGTTTCTGGGTTGGAAGGATATGACCAGGGAGTTTAGTATTCAGAGAGCCCTGCGTGGGTGGCGACGGAAGAGGGTCCCCGATCAGAGGAGGCCTATTTCGGTGCAGCTTCTGTGGGAGCTCCTGGCGGCGCTGCGGCGGGTGTGTAGCTCAGAGTACGAGGCGTTGTTGTTCGGGGTCGCGTTTTATTTGTGTGTTTTTATCTGCCGTCACATTCCAGGTTTCTAATTCTTTTTTGTCTGTCTGTTATTTTATTTATGATATATATATGTGTGTGTGTGCTGTATATGTGTGGGAGTGTTTTGTGTGTGGGTGCTGTGTGAGTGAGGGTGCTGTCTGTCTGAGGGAGCAGTGTCTGTCTGAGGGTGTTGTGTGCGTTTGAGGGTGCTGTGTGCGTCTGAGGGTGCTGTGTGTGTCTGGGTGCTGTGTGTGTCTGGGTGCTGTGTGTGTCTGGGGGTGCTGTGTGTGTCTGAGGGTGCTGTTTGTCTGGGGGGTGCTGTGCCTCTGAGGGTGCTGTGTGTGTCTGGGTTTTGTGTGTGTCTGGGGGTGCTGTGTGAGTGAGGGTGCTGTGTGTGTCTGGGGGTGCTGTGTGAGTGATGGTGCTGTGTGTGTCTGGGGATGCTGTGTGTGTCTGGGGGTGCTGTGTGTGTCGGGGTGTGCTGTTTGTCTGAGGGTGCTGTGTGTGTCTGAGGGTGCTGTGTGTGTCTGGGTGCTGTGTGTGTCTGAGGGTGCTGTGTGTGTCTGAGGATGCTGTGTGTGTCTGGGGGGTGCTGTGCCTCTGAGGGTGCTGTGTGTGTGTCTGGGTTTTGTGTGTGTCTGGGGGTGCTCTGTGAGTGAGGGTGCTGTGTGTGTCTGGGGGTGCTGTGTGAGTGATGGTGCTGTGTGTGTCTGGGGATGCTGTGTGTGTCTGGGGGTGCTGTGTGTGTCTGGGGGTGCTGTGCGTCTGAGGGTGCTGTGTGTGTCTGAGGATGCTGTGTGTGTCTGGGGGTGCTGTGCGTCTGAGGTTGCTGTGTGCGTCTGAGGTTGCTGTGTGTGTCTGGGTGCTGTGTGTGTCTGGGGGTGCTGTGTGAGTGAGGGTGCTCGATGTGTCTGGGGGTGCTGTGTGAGGGTGCTGTGTGTGTCTTGGGGTGCTGTGTGAGTGAGGGTGCTGTGTGTGTCTGGGGGTGCTGTGTGTGTCTGGGGGTGCTCTGTGAGTGGGGGTGCTGTGTGTGTCTCGGGGTGCTGTGTGAATGAGGGGGCTGTGTGTGTCTGGGTGCTGTGTGAGTGAGGGTGCTGTGTGTGTCTGGGGGTGCTGTGTGAGTGATGGTGCTGTGTGAGTGAGGGTGCTGTGTGTCTGGGTGCTGTGTGTGAGTGTGAATTTATTTTTTATTTAAATTTTTATATATTTTTTATTAATAATTTTAAAAAAAGTTATATCCCCCCCCCCTCCCTTCTTACCTTTAGCCTGGGAGAGGGGTCGTGCTGCCTTCCCTGGTGGTCCTAGTGGTGAGAGTGAACTCTAGCCTGCCGGCCAGAGTTCACTCTCGCGAGATCTGAGCATTTCCGTGGTAACCGCGTCAACGCTCAGAATCCCGCGAGAGGACCCGGCGGAGCTGCTGGCTAGAGCTCACCGGGTCCTCTTCTCCTTCCCTCCCTCCCCAGCCGGCGGCCGCATGTAACAGTGCCTGTGGGCCGGTGAGGGAGGTCTTTGATCTCCCCACCGGCCCATGGAGGCACACAGCAAGGCCGGCGCTCGGGTAGTGCTGGCTCTGCAGGGGCTGGCAGGGGAGATCCTGTGATCTCCCCTGCCGGCCTCGGCCCCATGGCCATCGCGGCCCACCAGGCATTTGCCCGGTATGCCCAATGGCCAGTCCGGGCCTGCGTAGCTGTGGTGGTGAAACAATTTGCCTGCATTAGACCAGAAATAATGACAAAATTCCCCTTTTAACACCACCCACACTTAAACATAATAATATAACTATTACTATTTTAACGCTGCCACCACCAAGACAAATGCGTTGATCACCCAGGTAAATCAATAATAAAACCCACCAAATATTACTTATCACAATATCTATGTTATTGCAAAATACCTGAGCGGTGGGTGGGGGCCCTACAGTAAAATATGGGGGGGGGACCTAAGGTCCTTCCCCTGGCCCCCACCCCTGAGCGGCGTGTGGGGGCCCTAAATACTAATAAGGGGGGACTTAATGTTCTCCCCCCTGGCCCCCACCCCTGAGCGGTGGGTGGGGGCCCTAAATTGGAATTAGGGGGGGGGACCTAGTGTCCTCCCCCCTGGCCCCCACCCCTCAGCGGTGGGTGGGGGCCCTAAATACTATTAAGGGGGGGGGACCTTAAGTCCTCCCCCTGGCCCCCACCCCTGAGCCCTAAACCCCCCCGCCCAGGTGACTAGGGGTCCCCAAACCCCTAGTCACCCCCTCCCCCCCAATAAAAAGTATCCCCCTACCTACCCCCCTCACCCTTAAAACTAATGAGGGGGGACCTTTAACTAAGTACCTGTACAAACAAAAAAAAACTTACCATTCAATGTTTTCTTTCTTCTAAAATCTTCTTTTTTCAGCCCCAAAAAAGGCCAAACAAAAAAACATAATAACCGGCGCAATTATGGAAAACATCGAATGGTAAGTTTTTTTTGTTTTTTTTTACAGGTACTTAGTTAAAGGTCCCCCCCCTCATTAGTTTTAAAGGTGAGGGGGGTAGATAGGGGGATAATTTTTATTGGGGGGGAGGGGTGACTAGGGGTTTGGGGACCCCTAGCACCTGGGGGGGACATTTTTTAGGGCCCCCACCTGCCACTCCGGGGTGGGGGCCAGGGGGGAGGACCTTAGGTCCTCCTCCTTATTAGTATTTAGGGCCCCCATCCACCGCTCAGGGGTGGGGGCCAGGGGGAAGGACATTAGGTCCCCCTTATTAGTATTTAGGGCCCCCCACCCGCCGCTCAAGGGTGGGGCCAGGGGGGAGGACATTAGGTCCCCCCCTTATTTACTGTAGGGCCCCCACCCACCGCTCAGGGGTGGGGGCCGGGGGGAGGACATTGGGTCCCCCCTTATTAGTATTTAGGGCCCCCACTCACCGCTCAGGGGTGGGGGCCAGAGGGGAGGACATTAGGTCCCCCCCTTATTTACTGTAGGGCCCCCACCCACCGCTCAGGGGTAGGGGGCCAGGGGGGAGGACATTAGGTCCCCTCTTATTATAATTTAGGGCCCCCACCCACCACTCAGGGGTGGGGGCCTGGGGGGAGGACAATAGGTCCCCCCCTTATTAGTATTTAGGCCCGCCGCTCAGGGGTGGGGGCCAGGGGGGAGGACAATAGGTCCCCCCTCATAATTTTACGTTAGGGCTCCCACCCGCCGCTCAGGGGTGGGGGCCGGGGGGTACTATTTTTTTTTTTTTTTTAAACAGTGAGCAGTCACAGGCTGCTCACTGTTTACTAGACATGCCCCTACTCGCGTTATAGCAGGGGCAAAATTTACTAATACTAAGTAATTTTTACTTAGTATTAGTAAATTTGGCTGAAAGACCAAGGGTCTTTCAGCCTTTTGGTAGATAACTCCCTAATTCCCACGGTATTCCCAAGAGAAGTCCCGAGGTGCCAAAGTCCCGAAATTCCGAAGTGTCGAAGTGCCGAATTTCCGAAGTGTTGAAGTTCCGAAGTTGCCGAATTTCCGAAGTTGCCGAAGTTCCGAAGTATTGAAGTGCCGAATTGCCGAAGTCCCGAATTGCGAAAATCCCGAATTTCGGAATGCAGAACTGAACCGAAAATTTTCCCCATGCACATGCCTAATGATAAGCAAATTATTTACACCAACAACAGATAAAAACAAAAAGGATAAAATACAGAAATCCTAATTACTCACTTTTGTTTTCATAGTACAACTTCTGCCCAGGGGGTTTCTATGAATTTGTTACCATTTTCCCATTCCAGGGATATATTACATGACTTACGTGTGACCTAATATAGCAGACATCACAACCAGTGCCACCCGGTTTAAGTTGTATAAGTGGTGTTTAGACTTGATTAAAAGGCTGTGCTTGTCCCATTCTAAATATAATACAAATGTGGCGTAATTATTAATCTGTGGATAAGTATTAATGTTTCTCTTGGATATGATACTAGAACATACTGGTCTTCATGAAACTAAAACCATTACCATATCAAAGGATTGAACTAGCCATTTGATAGTTTCCAGCCACATGGTCAAAGTCAGTTAGTTTACATTGAAACTAGACATACAGGCGGCTCAAGGGTAAAATGTCTCGCCTTGCAGGTCCTTTGCTAGATCAAAAAGGGCATTCCTCTTCACACCTTGCAGAAGCCCCTTTTGATCGTTCCCTTGCTGTCATAGGCTCCAGTCAGGCTCTCGGCCGCTGTGCGCCCACCCCTTTTTATGACATGGTGCACGTGTGCCGGTGTCATGACATCACAGGAGCTCTAATCAATAGAGCTCAGCACACTCGCGCATTTTGGGGTGGCTATGCTAACCACACCCCCAAACATATAAAAACTCAGTTTACCCAAGGCACAGTGCCCTGTTGTGGTTCCTAGTGCCTCTAGTGTCCCAATAGCTCGTTCTTCTGTCCTTTTGGTATTTGACTCGGCTTGTTATTGACTATTCTGGTTTCCCTGACTCGGCTTTGTTCCTCGTGATTGTGTATTTCTGGCTTCCCTTGACCTTGGCTTGTTTTTGACGTTTCTTGTAGTTTTCTCTATATTCCGGCCACTCTAAGGACCGGCTTAGGTACTTTCTATCTGTTTCTGTTTCTACTGGTGGGTTTTCACTCTGCATGTTGGGTTAATCATCACAGCACCCTCACTCACTGCACCTTACACACATACAGCACCCCTCACACACGGAACCACTACACACACTGCACCCCTAAACACACACTGCATCCCTCACTGCAGTCTGTGTTGTGTGTGTATTTAGCAGTCTGTATGTGTTTGTTTTAAACAGTCTGTGTGTATGCTCAGCAGCCTGTCTGTGTGTGTTCAGCAGTGTGTATTCAGCACTCTGTGTGTGTATTCAAAAGACTGTGCTTGTGTATTCAGTGGTTTGTGTGTGTATTCAGCAGTCTGTGTGTGTATTTTGCAGTCTGTGTGTCTATTTTGCAGTCTGTCTGCATGTACTCAGCAGTCTGTCTGTGTGTATTCAGTACCCTCTGTCTGTATTCTGCAGTCTGTGTATGTTTATTCAGCAGTCTGTGTGAATTGCATTTTGTGTGTGTGTGTATTGAGCAGTCTGTGTGTGTTTGTGTATTCAGCAGTCTCTGCTGTGTATTCTGCATCTGTGTATGTTTATTCAGCAGTCTGTGTGAGTTGCATTTTTTATGAATTATAACAAACTTTAGAAAGGTCTCTGTATAAACAACAATATTATTTGATGCAATTGCAATTTAAATACCTAATGTACATGGCTGTTTAGAAATTATTATTGAAACATAGAACACATTTGTTTATTATCTTGAAATATATAAAATATAAATTTTTAAGTTTTCAATTCAAGTTGTATAATAAAACAGTCAAACAACGGACATATTTACAAGTCATAGCTATGGCATTACAGATTCAAAGGTTAACAGAGTCAATATAGGATTTATCAGTGTGAGAAAACGGTCTTGTACGGTAATTGCATTAATAACACATGATGAAATGGGCCATTGCTTGCGTCTACCAAGATACCCACGTAGCCAAGAGATAAATGCTTTGTAAGCCGTGCCTACGAAATGGCAATGTTATAAATTGCATGGTTGGCATGTGATTTATGTTGTGCATTAATGGAAAAAACAAACACTAATTCATAGTATATGATATTACTAATATTACACCTGAGTGGAAATCTATGTAATTATAAAAATATGAATGGTTGCCATAGAAAAATGTTATAATATGCATTTTTCATGAACACAAAAAATGTATACATACATGTTAAACAAGGCTTCTGAAGACTTCTGTGAATCAACACAGAATTAAGATGTGTGAACGCCTCTTCCTGGCAAATTAATGATAAACTATGCACTAAAAATCTTCCAGACGGCAAAGAACATTCTCTATTTGCTTGCAACAGATTCCTCACTAGTTGACATGCTCACACAGTTGCCACTTGACACATTATTTATTATGACTATGTCCCTTACTATTGTTCTGATATTGTTGAAATTTAAAAAAATAAAATAAAACGTGTTCAGGGGTAGTAACCCAGTGTACTTGTCCATCATAACATTAAACCTGTCTTGACATAAAACAATTATTTCAGAATAGGGCCTAGAGCCCTGGACATAGTCCAGATTATTCAATAAACTCAGAAGTTTTTGCAAATTACATGCAAGCAGAGAAATTAAGTTGACTCTACAACACAGCTGCATTACTAACTTTTTTTACTCTAATTATTCATTGGGATTAAAAGCGCTGCTGTCATACCCCCCTGCAAAATAAGTACTTCGTAAAGATAAAATCTTTATGAAAAACGTATATTAACTGTTTTGGAATTTCATTAACATCCCAGCCCAATCAAAAGATATAGCTAGACAAAGTAAGCACTACTTTGTCTCCATCATTTTCTTATGCGTGACACTTCTTGATACCTGGATCTATCAAAATGAGCTCTATGCGATGCTGATTGTGTGAGTTGCGTGTGCTGGCTGTCTCCGCTGTTTGTCGTGTGTGTCTGTAATATAAATGGATGTGGTGTATACTGGTTGTGTGAAAAGTGTTGGATTGTGGTGTGTGAGGTTTCTCCCACCTTCACATCCAACCCCCACACCGGGCAATGTAGAAATTCTACAACCCTATTACTGTATAGCCACATGCTCTCACTGTGAAGAATTTAAATTTAAAATTAGCTAAAAAGTTTAAAAAGATTTACCCTTTCATCAGCCCTACTTGGATGATTATAATTTTCAACATCCATTGGTTAGTCACAAACTATATTTAAAATATAATTAAAGTATAAAATAATACATTTTTTTTTTTTTTACAAAAAAAGAAATATGGTAAAAAAATAAAATAAGAGGAATATATGAGGACCATAATACAGTGTATCCATTGCACTTGCACGATACATCCACCTGAACACACACTGCACCCTGTTTACATACAGAATAGATCCTATCTACACATATATACAAGGTTATTCATTAGACACTGGATTTTGTCCAAATGGTTAAAATGTCTGAATTTCGACTGCATTGGAAAATCTGCAGATATACTAAAGCCAAATACTGTCAGCATGATCGATTCTGTAACATTTGTTTGGAAAATCAGTGATTTTTGCATCCAAAACAATTTATAGCCATTTATTACAGTTGGAGTTGTATGGACCTACAAAAAAAAAAAAAAAACGAAAGATGTTTATAGTGTATTATATTTTGTTATACTTATCATAACAAAATACTTCATATTGTCAAAAAAGATCCTATTTGATAATAAGGTGTCCTAATAGTCTCACTGAATTATGTAAAAACTTCTAGGATTAAATAATTTTATATTGGTATGTCGTAAGCCAATTATAAGATAAATAACTGAATAATGACTACATGGTTGGACTCTGAAGCTGCCAGGCTTTATCTGCAAGCATGTGTGACTAGATACTGTGCATAATAGGGTTCTCTGCACTTCCATTAGTGCTAACCACAACATATCACTGTTGTGGACATGAAATATTACTCTAATTTTTCTAGTTAGTAAAATGTCTATTTACTTTATATAGTTCTTAATCAGCATTTATAACTTCATAATGTGATTTACTTAGTTTACCTAAAATGGCCGCTAGGGCCAGGGAGTTTCCCTTAGTCATCGAATAACATCCTCACTAACAAGATGGCGCTGTGAATCTGGGGGAGACCCGCAAGATGCCAGTGACATCACACTCGGTAGGACGAGCAATGAATCAACCACTTAACCCCTAACCAATTATTGATGAATAAATCAATGTTATCTCTGACAATGCTTATGATGTAATTTTGCTTTATAAGGGGCATGCCACCCCCCCTAATAAACATTCCTCAAGTTTTTCATTAACCTGAAACTTGTGTCTGGTGTGAATTACTTCAGGGAGCGTGCACGCACTGTTTCTTTAATTTGGCCAGGGGCAGATACACTAAATAATCAATTTATTGATTGATTTCCACTTCATTCACAAAGTGTGTATTCCACCAACTCTTTCTGGAAACCCGGGGAGCTGGGGGGGGGGCTCACTACGATAGCCATCCTAACTCACCCTATCCCTCCCTTTCTACTTTTCTATCTCGCAATATTTAATCATACTGAAATAACCGATAACAGGGTACTGTAATGGGAATATAGGAAGGTAGCATCACTCTGGACACCTTGAGTCGAGAGACATGGGTACTCGCTCAAGGGATAACCTGACATACTATCCCGACCAAGAACACAGGCATACACACTCAACTACTCACTTAATATTCTTTCTGGCATATACACAATACCTCATTACTATACCCAAACTGCCGCCCAGCCTGGTATTGGCACAATGCAAAGTGTTATTTTGTAACCGCCAAGTGGTATGTATGTCCAGGTGCTTGAAACTCCTCGATCAACATATTAAGAAACCTGTTTAAATATTACTATGCTTATGCCTAAGGTTAAACGTAAACATGAAAAGTCATGTTGTAATTAAACTCTGATAGATGCAATGTTATTTTTGATACAACCAAACCTGAATCACACTTCTTCGGCACCATCATAGTGTAATTGTACTCTTCAATGGCCTGCGAGCCGAACCTTTCTGTATTCTCTCTCTATCTCTCTTAAATAAACAGATTTACAAAAAAAAACTCTTTCTGGAAACAAACTAAAAATATTATTACTGAAAGTAACCATTCAACAGAATGCACTTGTATGTAAATGATAATGGTATAAAAGTATATAAGGGCACATGGTGCATTACTAGAGAGTCAAACCAAATAGTAAATCCACAGTATTAGATAAAAGAAGAAAAAAGAAAAAGCAGTCCACAATAGCTGAAGTTGATAAGTCCACAAAATACTTAAATATTCTGATAAATAGTGAGTACACAAAAATAATAAATATAAATTCTGGTAAAAAAGTCACACACACGGGGGCGGAGCCTAACTGCCGAGCCGGGAGGACGCAACTCGCCAGAGCTCCGGCAAAAGAGTGCCCAAATTGGGATATATGCCGCTCGAACCGAGCCCATCCACAGCCAGGCCACTCACCAGAGGCTGGAGGGACACCCTGTGAACATTTTACACCGTGATGAAAGTGTCATCTACGACATCGGCGGCAACACAAACCGCGGCCTACCACGTGTGCGCAGACGGGAGGAGGCCGGCCCCGCTGCTCAGGTACCTGAAGGGTTAAAGGCCGGTGTAGACCCCACCAGAGACCACCGCACCCCCCCGCCTCCCCCACGCCGGCAAGGGTAATTGCTGGCACCATTAACAACTCACAGCAACTATGGGACGCAAACACAAGAGACAGATGCAGATAAAAAGGCAAGCGCTACAGGACATAAGGTTATCCTTTGAGAGGGCACCCCTGCCAGAACCCGCAAGGGTGGCACTGGCACCCGACCATTATAGTGAGCAAGGTGCCTCAGATGACTCCCCTGGGGAGATGGAATCAAGTAACTCTCCTCCCCCAGCTGGTGTATACCTGCAAGCTGACTCAGAGGAAGATTCATCCCCATCCACAAAGGGAGACATTAAAAAGTTATTAGTGGACCTAATGGAAGTGTGGAAGTCAGACCTCCAAGAAACGCAAGCTGACATAAAGGCCCTGCAGCATAAAGTATCAGCGGCTGAGGTCAGAGAACAAGCTCGGGACACTCAATTCAAGACGACTACACAACAGGTGGAGGGTCTCGCCTCACAGGTCAAGCAACTGCACAAAATGGTGACCACATTGGTGTCCCGGCACACGCGACGAAATGTACACCTGAGAGGCATACCTGAACAGGTAGAGGGGGGGGACATACTGTCATATGTCCAAAAGCTGATTATCTCAATGGGAGTTCAAAAGGCTACAGACACCCCATGCATCCTAGCTGCTTTTCGGGTGTGCAAAGCTGCAGGGGCACCAGCGGACGCACCGAGAGACATTATTGCAACTACCAAAGACATTGCGGTGCGGTCCACCATCCTGAATAAATCCAGAACAATGGGTCGAGTGCATTTTGAGGGCCGTAACCTATCCATCTACAGTGACCTCCCATTCCTTGTCCTAGCAGAAAGGAGGCAGCTGGCACCGGTGGCTAAGAAGTTGCGAGACTGCTCAGTCAAGTACCGCTGGAATGCAGAAGGCTCCCTGGCCGTCACACAAGGCGCGGAAACACTCACCCTGACATCCTCGGATGACCCAGAGACGCTCTATCATAAATTAGGCCTATCAGCCACCAACGCATTAGAGGGAGCAACCGGGGCAGATACACCACGTGAGAAAAGAACCTCAGGAAGAGCGCACCAGCGGAGCAGCCCAACTAAATAACACGTACCTACCGTCAGGGACAGTTCGGACACTCCATAGCGATTGCTACTAGACAGACTATAAGCTAATTCTGATGACCTATATGGTCAATCGCTACACCTAACCTATGGACCAATGCTATTGTTTTTGACCAACGCCTTCCATTTGTCCTTTGTCCCTTTCATTTGTCCCTTGTCAATGTTCTTCATCTCTTGCTGGCATTAATGTATTTGCTGGACCATATTGAACCTTATACTCTCTATTTGTTTATACCTCGCATATAATGGCACAGAGATAAACATGCCTTTAAGTCTAATAAAATATAAATTTAAAATAAATAAATAAATAAATAAAAACTCACACACACTCTGACAGACACACACACTCTCTGACAGACAGGCACACACCCCTTGACAGACACACACAAACTGACAGACAGACACACACACTTCCACATTCTTGCACAAATTAACATCCTTTGATTTATTGCTCCCTACCTTTGGAAGCGGGTGTGGAGTCTCTTCTCTCAGGAGCTCAGTCTTCCTGCTCCCTCGCGCACGCAGTTTAGTGATGCCGGGTGCCTGAATTACGTCACCCAGCATCACGACAGAGGGTGCAGGTGAGGGAGCAGTGATGAGCAGGAAGACTGAGCTTCCTCACTGCCGCCACAGACCTCTCCTCCGGCCGGTACCGGGTAAATTTGAGCAGAGTAGGCACCTGCAATATAAGGAGAGCAGGTGCCTACTCTGCCTTAGTAATCATGGCAAACTCGCGGGCCGCAAATATATTCATTGTGGGCCGCATGCGGCCCGTGGGCCGCGAGTTTGACATGCTTGTGTTACAGTGATCCTGTAGTTGTATGAGAAGTGTGGGAGCTGCAGTATGTTAGCTGGTGGTGAGGTCTGCGTGCATTCCACGGAGCGTTCCACCCAAAGCCACACTCAAAGGGGGCTCTCCACTCAACTCCGGATCAATCTCCGGTTTCGCTTTGGAGAAAAGCGGCAGCAGGCTAGTCAGATGAGAAGCTATACGATAGTGAGTCTGTTATTCAAGATTTTTGCCTTACGCGTTTCGTGAAGGTATTGCCTCACTTCATCACAGGCTGTAATGTCTTGAATCTCGGAAAGGGGCACTTATATACCCAACATGAATTATAAAAAACGGACATAACAGGTAGATGGATAATCACATACCAATCAGGAAAGCATTGAAAACGAAAGGGGCACTGATTTGCCCAACGTAAAATTTAAAAAACGGACATAAGTAAATATATGCCGTCAAAAAAATAATCATATACTTGATGAAACTATTTTGACGGTATATATTTACTTGTTATGTCCGTGTGGGAAAGAGGAAGAGAAGAGGAAACAATAGGAGAAAGGTAAGCCCCTTTAAGGTTCCTTGTAGAGTAAAAATGCTCATTTTGGACCAATGTCTGTGAAAGTGCAGTCAAGATCCTCCTCTCATTGCATCATGAAGCATGTTGGGGCATATGGTATATGCATGAGGTCTCACTCTTCAATGGAGACTCAGCTATACAGAACTTCTCAAAGGCAGTTAATGGAGCTTGTAGTGTGTAAGGAATTGCAGCAATATGTGTATCCTTGCATGTATCGAAAGGATTTCAGTACTGAAAGGGAGCAGAGTGTTAAGTGGGGGTATCCCTGAGGGAGAAATAATGTCTCTAACAGTCACCCATTCTTCCTCTACCAAGAAAGACAAATCCTTCAGTTGTAGTGAGTCTGCCAGGTCAGGATTAGAAGACAGGAATATCATGAGGCTCGGGATGCAGACAAACAATGGAGAGGCCATGCTGAAAACTATATTGTGAATGTCGAAGATACCAAAAGGTGAAAGCGTAAATAGCAAAGGGTTAGAAGGTACTGGGTACAGGAGGGATGTAAAAGTCAGCCAGGGAAATGCCAGGAGATGTCCCTCAGTAAAACTCATGTCCATATCAGGTCATATCTTGGTGGAAGCCAGGTTGTGACCCCAAACCTTTGAGCGCTAGTGTATATTTCTCCCAAATAACCTATTTAGAAGGGACAATGCCTATTTTGGACTAAAATCCCTCTTTTCTAGGAACTAGTATTGTGGTCTGTAAGAGTGTTTTATGAGCAGTAATATTATTCTCAGTAATGTGTCTTTTAACTAAACAAAATGTGTTTAGATATGACTGTGTAAATTAGATACATCTTTCTTGTTTAAAATTATATTTTTGTTGCATAAATTGTCATTAAGTCATCTAAAATTTCTCAGAACAGCTGGCCACATCCCTACTTACACCACAAAAAAAATGCCCCTCGTTGTCCATTTAAAATGTTGAGAGGTATGGAAACTACTGCAGTTCTTTAAACATTATAAAACACGTTTTGTTAAACAAATAAGGTAAATTTATATCTACCATCCATTTTCTCTTATTTCTAAGTAAGAACTGATTATTATTGTATTATAATTAATAATTATTTATTTTGCATTTAAACTTACTATTTTTTAATGCCTTACTCACTTATAAAAAGATAAACAGTCAGTGAGGACTGTATAATGTCACCTAATTCTTCCAAATTGTTATTTTGGAATATTTTCCCAAACAGTTGATAATCGTGAAAGTTTTCATTCTCGATAGAACTGTTGCACTCTATATTTTTTAAAGAAAGATTTATGTTTTACCACCAGAGATAAAGAAATGCACACTGATGACATTCATTTCCTTTGTGCCAACATATATCCCAGCATAATCTTATATTAAAAGTTAATGAATGTTTCCTGTCAAAAATATCCATCTATTAATAAAATGTTTCAATAGTATCAAATTTGGTTCTATAAATGAATGTCTCTACAAGGGCCAGCCACTGAAAATAAATGCCAATACTCATTTAACAGATTTCTTCATGTAGTTCGCACAGATTTTCTATTAATTCATTTATGAATGCTAAATACATATTGCCCACTAGATGTCAGCAAAATATATATTTTGAAGCAGTTTTAAGGTGAGATGCCATTATTCCAGAGCCATGTGCTTTAAGACAGAACTAGAGATGCATCATTTTTTTTATTTATTTATCTTTGCTATACTGGATCCAGCTGAGTAGTCCACCCAAATTTACCATTTACAAAACATACTCTCCCACGGTACCTTTCCCTGAATGAAACTCACACAAAGAACATGTGTATGACTGGATATGTGTGAGAGTCAGACTGCATATTTTTGGGTACTGTGTGTATCCTACATACAGTACATTAAGGGGTTTGCTCACTAAACAGTGACATCATTTAAAAGTGGGAGGGAAGAGATGGCAAAGAGGGGGACGACATTTAACAAAGCCACTTCCAGTAGAGCTCTCCACCCCTTGCACTTGTTAGTAGCAGTTCCTAATCCTAAAGTTAAAAAGTTTATGCTAACTACAATGCAAACATTGTAGCAAACAAATAATGGACTTAAAGCATCTTGAGGGACCGTTGCTGTCTATGAGACCAAGTGGTTTAATACTTTTCCATCGTAATATTTTACGTTATTTGATATTACTTTTTTTGCTGTTGGTCTAACTTAAAGGTTCACTCCAACCAAAAATATTTTGCAAAGCACTGGTTTTGGCTAGAGTAAAGCTTTCTGATGTGGTTCCCCTCCCAACCCCCAAAATTTTTTTTAACAAAATAAGCTACAACTCACCTCTCTTCCATGGAGTCCAAGTTTTCCCCTCAGCCAAATGCTCCTTGGCTGATTTTACTTCCAAGGAGGGAGTTCAAGGAGAATGGACTGATGGGAGCACAGGGGCAGGGGCCATGCTGCTATTGGCTGTCTGTCACCAGCATGCTGTAGGTGCGTGCATCATTTTACATAAACTTTGCATTAGCTAGCCCTGAACGTTGCTGGAGCTGCTGGAGGTGGAGATACAATTCTGGCAACTTAGGGGTTAATCTCTCTATGTGCAGTATTTCAAAAGTGAAATGTTGCATATACAGACTCCAGGAACTATGACGACTTAAAAACTAAATGAAGTGGTCATGGTGCATGGAGTAACCCTATTTATTGTCACTCAAAAACACAGATGCTAGTTATTGATCATGCATCTGTGTCATAAGTGACAATGGTCTTCACTCTTGGTACAGAAGATGTACTGAGTTGTTTTCATAATGCCAATATTTTGGATTAGGACTCTGAAGACCATATAATATCTTAATTTTACTGAACACAAATCCTGTCTAGCCCCATGGTGACATTCTTGTTTGCACAATCTGTAATGTACGTACAACTTTTTTCCTTGATCTTAAATCCATTCAGTGCCGGAGGCTGGGCAACAATATAAAATGGGTCTAGATAACCACTAGCTAGCTGTTGTAGAACCACAACTGATATGATATATTGCCAGCCTATAGGCACACTTGTATTATAGATTTCAATGGATTTTTCACCTTCATTTTCCCCTTTTGCCTTAGAAGGGCCTTCAATCAAGGCTGCATTTTATTAATTGTTCTAACTCAATCATTTATTCAAACTCTGGCAATTTCAGGAAAGGAACGTGAAAGACAAAAAAAGATGTGAGCCTCAACCCACGTGTTATTTAAGGTACATTTCTACAGAGGCTAAAAAGTGCTTCACTAATAATCTACTTTGATATCTAAAATACTAGTATTTAAGGAGAAAAAATTATAAAATGACATAGTAATTTAGGAGGCAGAAACATAAATATTGAAGGTAGCATATTCACTTCCATTTATTTATTTTTTATTATCAAATATGTTTCGCTCTGGAATGTTAGTGTACTTAGAGATGCAGATACAATTTGTCTCGATCTTAAAGATGTGTCCAACTCCTTAAGTTAGGAAAAGAACCATTCTATGTTTCTGCACACTTTCAATGTGTGTACATTTATCTTACCACTTGGTGGAGCTGCTAAAAAATACCAGCAATTCCCTGCCTTGAAGCTGAATCCCCTTTTTGACTCACCTGCCAAATATTTCCAGATTGCAATTGTTGTTATTCTAGAAACCTCTCCTAGGCGTAGCACAATTTACTTCCCTGATTTTGATGTTGTCTATATATTGCTCTAAAAAGTGCCATTTTGAAATCCTTTTAATTTCTCAACGTATGTAATTTGCTTAAACCTGCAAAATACAAATAAATGATTGATGAAATATAACTTTATACCACATCATACATGGCAGTCGGCAATTTGATGTATAGCTATAGAAACTTACCTGTCTAACTGCGCAGTGACGTGGAAAGATAAGTAGGCACACAAAAATGAGGGAAATCCAGGTGCCACCAGTAGCAAGAAAGAATGGCTCCAATTCAATTCACGATAATCCACAAAACGGATGAAGTCCAGGCACAAACTTGATGCAAACCAAGACAGGTTTATTAAGATACAAGGTTCAACGTTTTGGATCCTAACAGTCTTTGTCAAGAAACACACATTACAAGCAATGCAATAATAAATGAGCAAATCAATTATGAACAACCTCAGCACCATCGATATATTAAAACTAAAATTCAACTACACAATGCAAGAAAGGTACAATCGGTTTTACAATACTACCCAGTATATATTTTTTGCCTAGATTAGGTGTTTTTAATAAAACTAGTCAAATCTGTCAGCATCAAAGTAGCTGTTTAGTTGATAAGTGAGTGCACTGGATTTCTATTTTTACTGTATTTATTGGCCCCCCGCAGCACCCTATACAGGGGCGGGCTGGGCCGGGGGGCAGGGAGGCAATTGCCCCCCAGGCCGCCCCAAAGCATGTTAAAAACGTCCGCTGGCCGTCTTTAACGCAGGGCTAAAGGTAGCTGCCTCTTCAGCCCCGCCGGCCGAGTTCTTTCTGGGGGCCACCAAGGCAGCTGCCTCTTCAGCCCCGCCGGCCGTGCGTTCCAAATTCCGATCCTTCACTATGCGGTCGGCATTACCGCATAGTGAAGGACGAACTGGCTCCTCCTTCTGACCTCCCCTGCGACTGAGCGAGCATACGCAAGCGCGTACCGTGACGTCATGGCCGGTAACAGCGCATGCGCATAGCCTCCACCTCAAGGCCGGCGGAACGGAGCACCCTCACACCCTTTCCTTATCGAGCATCCGAGCCCTGAGAGAGCAGCTGCCAGTATCTTCAGAAGTGTAAGTGTTTTTTTTCGTTTTGTTTTTTTTATATATTGTTTTTTTATATATTGACTGTATGAGGGGACTTCTTTTTTTTAGGGGGAGGGGGTGGGGGCAGAAATTTACTGTAAATCAATATGTTCCTGTATAAAAGAAAATTAAAGTATGCAAAGTAAAAAGTTGTAATGATAGAAATATTTTTTTAGGGGGTGGGGAGGGGTTGGGGGGCAGTAAATGCAATGTGTTTATATAAAAAAAAAAAGTTGCAAAATAATAAAACAAGATTTATGTAATGAAGGAGATATTTTTTAGGGGGAAGGGGTAGTAAATCCATATGTTCATATATTAAAAGAGAATTAAAAGTCAAAATAAAATATAAAAGTTGTAATGAAGGGGGGCAGTAAATGCAATGTGTTTATATAAAAAAAAAAAAGGTTGCAAAATAATAAAAAAATATTGTAATGAGGGCGATATTATTATTTAGGGGGAGGGGGTGGGGGCAGTACCATAAAATAAATGCAATGTGTACATATATAAAATAAAAATCTGCAAAATAATGAAAAAATATTGTAATGAGGGAGATATTTTTTTTAAGGGGTGGGTGGGAAGTACAATAAATGCGAGAATGTGCACATTTATATAAAAATAAAATAATCTGCAAAATAAAAAAAGATTGTATTGAAGGAGATAATACTTTTTTAGGGGGAGGGGGTGAGGGCAGTACCATAAATGCAATGTGTACATTTATCAAATAAAAAAATAAAAATCTGCAAAATAATAAATAAAAAAAGATTGTAATGAGGGAGATATTTTTTTTAGGGGTAGGGGGTGGGTGGGAAGTACAATAAATGCATGATGTTCACATTTATATATTTAAAAAAAGAAAAATCTGCAAAATAGAAAAAGATTGTAATGAGGGAGATCTTTTTTGGGGGGAGGGGAGCAGTACAATAAATGCAATGTGTACCTATATAAAAAAAATAATCTGCAAAATAGAAAAATCTTGTAATGAGGGAGATCTTTTTTGGGGGGTGGGGGACAGTACAATATTTGTAATGTGCACATTTATAAAAACAAATAATCTGCAAATTAAAGTGTTCTAAAAATCTAGAAATTTGCTCAGTTTTTTTTTTCTATATCATTGTAAGGATTCTCTCTCACTAAAGTGACATTTGATTAGCAGATTAAATCTTAAAGGACCACTCTAGGCACCCAGACCACTTTAGCTTAATGAAGTGGTCTGGGTGCCAGGTCCAGCTAGGGTTAACCCATTTCTTTATAAACATAGCAGTTTCAGAGAAACTGCTATGTTTATAAATGGGTTAAGCCTTCCCCCAAAGCCTCTAGTGGCTGTCTCACTGACAGCCGCTAGAGGCGTTTGCGTGATTCTCACTGTGAAAATCACAGTGAGAGCACGCAAGCGTCCATGCACGCAAGCGCGCATTCAGCCGACGGGGCGGAACGGAGGAGGATAGGAGGCAGAGAGTTTTACCGCTTTTCCCCTTTCCAGAGCCGGGCGGGAGGGGGACCCTGAAGGTGGGGGTACCCTCAGGGCACTATAGTGCCAGGAAAACTAGTGTTTTCCTGGCACTATAGTGGTCCTTTAACAATTTTTTTTTTTTACTTAAGAAGGGAGCCATGTAGATTTAGAAATACTGATCCCTGCTAATAAAATCTACTGTTTTAACGTAGTAATGTACACAGGAATATTAAAGGGACACTATAATCACCAGAACAACTACAGCTTAAAGGACCACTATAGGCACCCAGACCACTTCAGCTTAATGAAGTGGTCTGGGTGCCTGGTCCAGCTAGGACCCTTTTTTTTTTATAAACATAGCAGTTTCATAGGGTTAATCCAGCCTCTAGTTGCTGTGTCATTGACAACCGCTAGAGGCGCTTGCGTGCTTCTCACTGTGAAAATCACAGTGAGAAGACGCCAGCGTCCATAGGAAAGCATTGTAAATGCTTACCTATGAACTGCCTGAATGCGCGCGCGGCTCCTGCCGTGCATGCGCATTCAGCCGATGACGTCGCTAGGAAGGAGTAGAGGAAGAGGAAAGCTCCCCGCCCGGCGCTGGAGAAAGGTAAGATTTTAACCCCTTCCTCTCTCCAGAGCCCGGCGGGAGGAGGACCTTGAGGGTGGGGGCACCCTCAGGGCACTATAGTGCCAGGAAAACGAGTATGTTTTCCTGGCACTATAGTGGTCCTTTAATGTGTTTGATCTGGTGTCATATAGTCATTCCCTATAGGCATTTTAATGTAAATAGTGCCTTATCAGAGAAAAGCATTGTTTACATTACAGCCTAGGAACACCTCTAGTAGCCACACCTCAGATGGCCGCTAGAGGCGCTTTCTAGGTCAGTGCTGCATAATGTGCAGCGCTGATGATTAGCACCACGCTGTACACTCCCCATAGAGATTTATTAATTCAATGCATCGCATTTTGCCATGCATGCGCAATAGCTTCTCAATGCTTTCCTATAGGAAAGGAGTGGATTGGCTGAGATATACTCAAACACTGCCCAGTCCTGTGCATTGTATTGATGAGGTGATGTGTGATATACTTACAAATTGCACATTACTGTGAGTTCTATTGCTGTAGAGCTCAGTGATACACTGATATGCTGCACAGAGACCGGATCTCTTAGCCAGAGGCGTCTCTCTAATTAGGCGATTTAGACAGCCTCTCGTTAAGATCCTCGCGGCCACCTAAACCATGTAATCAGAGAGCTGCAGTGTTTCACCAATATTAACTTACTGCCAGCAGTCTTTCCCAGTACAAAAATATAATTGAAGCCGTCCATGCCGCTGCTGTGGAACTACTAATACAAGATGAAACCCCTCACATAGCTGCTTTCTTTAAAACACATAGCTATAACTGACAAGTTAAAATGATCTGATTCTCAAACCAGGGTTGTCAGGCTCATTATGTACTTAATGATCAGATGCAGATAAAGTCTTTTTGAGTTTTATTTGTCAAAATCCCAGGAAATTATATTTTTGTTTTTGTGTCCATATAAAGATGAGTAATTTGGCGTTTACCGACAGGTGCTGCTGTCTATTGGGTGTAAAACACCAGGCTGCTTTGTACATTTTTACCTCTGGCAGAAAGCAGGCTGTATATTGGTCCCCAGAGCATAGAATTAGTGTAAATTACAGGCATTATGTCTGTCTCTCCCCGTGCCCTTTGTTTGTGTCATTGCCGAACATGTCAATTTGCAAAGTGCCACCATTATGTATTTGACTAAATATAAATATATTGGCCACTGGCCAGTCTCTCCTGACACTAAATCTGCAATCTTCTTTCATTTTACAATAGGTGAGGTGTGCGCTAAGTGATTGTAAAATGCTCACTTAAAAGGACACTTTTGTCAACAAAACAACAACTTTAGCTTAATGAAGTAGTTTTGGTGTATATATCATGCCCCTGCTTAATGGAGCAGTTTTGGTGTATAGATCATGCCCCTGTATAGATCTGCCATTTAGGAGTTAAATCACTACATTAGTAAATGTTTGCTGTTTTTATGTAACTCATTGTCGTGTTTTGGTGTTAAATAAATTTTACAGTTGGTTTCATATTGATAAATATGGAGAGTAAAACAACATCTAAAGAGAAAGGTGGTGCTCAGAAAATGAGAGAAAAACGGTCCAAAGAACTTGAGTTAGCAGGAAGGGATCCTAAGCAAATGAAACTATCTTTTTCGGTGGTATGTTAAAAGTTCAAAAGTTAAGGCTAGTTCTAACATTTCATATCACAGAAATGTATATTCACTCTTTTGATAACAAGAATGAATATATCTACCGTATATACTCGTCTATAAGTTGATCTCGTCTATAAATCGAGTGCTGTTTTTTGACCAACAATTGTAAAATATGCTATTACTCTTGCATAAGTCAAGGGTAAAACTTGGGGCTATGAAATCCTGGGATTTTTATTATTTTGTCAGATATTACCTCGGCAAAGATCCTGGAACAATCAAACTGTTGCGGTAACTACTCCTCTGCATCTCAGTGCACACGCTCAGCTCCAAAGGCACATTCGGTTAGCGTTATCTGGCCAGCTAGTGGTCCTGCTTGTGGCTCATAACAGCCACAGTGACGTGGAAAGCGTACAGATAGGTGGCAGTAATCAGCAATCGCTGCACTGTATTCTAAATCAGCCTGCTGTTGTCCGTGTGTGTACCCAGTATCTGGGTCAACGTACAGCTAAGTACACTAGCACTACCGGTAACTCGATATTGCCCCGCATTCAATGTGAACTAAATTCTATCGAAACTAGCATGGACCCGTGGATCTGCGTTTTAAAATGAAGCTTACAACTAAAATTTCTTGAGTATATACGGTAGTCTGTTTGCATGTGCATGATGAAGTTTTACGTTTGTTAAGATTCATGATGGATTATCAAGGAGTGTGCATACTTGACTTTCCATAGTGATCAGTTTTTCTTTGTTAAGATGTATTTTTACTTATTTGAAATCTCATAAAATCTTACATGTAAGGTAAGTATGAGTTGCATATCCTTTGTTTGCATGAGGTTTTTTTAATTTATTTTTTTATTGTTACCATGCATGGAGTTCCTGGAGTTTCTTGGTTACCTCTAGATCTTTTTTGGGGAGATTAAAATAGGTTGACAAAAAAAAAAAATGTTGTTTTAGGCTGGTGGTATACACCCAAGAATTCCTGTTGATGAGGTTTCTGCCGGCTCAAGTGCTCCTTCAAGCAGGCCGGTTGTGTCCGTCGAAGATGAGGTGAGCCCACAAGCAGAAGAACAGGTGATTGAGGAGGAGCTGGTGTCAGAATGCAGAGAGCAAGCGCAGATGAATGACCCAGATGTTTTTGAAGACCTTCCTGAATTAGAATGTATCACACCTGAAGACATGTCAGGAAGCGTTATAAATGATCCATCAGAAATATCTTTTAGTCTTCCTCCTGCATGCTCCATAGCAGAAAAAATTAATTTTGTTGAAAAGCACCCTTTTCAGCCAACCAGGACTGAATGCGCAGATCTTCCATTTCAAGAAGCAGACTTTTATTACCGCAAAAAGTCTAATGGGGATCGTATTAAGCGTTCATGGCTGAGTTGCAAGATAAAGGATCGAAAGTTAGAAGCATTTTTTTGCAGCATATGCATTGCCTTTTCTAATTCCTCTTCCTCGTTCACTAGTGGTTGTTCTAATTTTCGCCATTGCTATCAGGCAGCAAATAAGCACGAATCTTCTAAAAGTCATTCTGATGCCGTTAGTGCTTATTTTACCATGAAAACGAATAGAAGCATTGACACGTTAATAAATCAGGCTCAAGTCTCCAGAAGAAAGAAGGAGATACTACAAAATATTGAGGTATTAAACCGTATATTTAATATTGTAAAACTCCTCGGAAAACAGGGATTGCCATTTCGTGCCCATGGCACTAATGAATCGCTGTACAATTTAAATAACGTTGAAATAAACCACGGGAACTTTCTGGAAATTGTCCTACTCCTATCACAGTATGATGTTCCTCTTAAAAATCACCTTGATAAATGTGTTCAGGACAGTGAAAAAAGAAAACAGCGATTGAAAGACAGAAAAACATCAGGAAAACATTCAACTGGACGTGGATCTCTTGTGACATTTTTGTCCAATAATACAATAAAGAAAGTATTTGCAGCAATAGTCCGAAGCATGAAAAACTTAATTGTGTCTGAAATCGGAGAGAAACGATTCAGTATACAGGTTGACTCCACACAAGATGTTGGAATTGTAGATCAAGCAACAGTAGTTGTGAGATATGTGCAAAATGAAGCCATTAAAGAACGGCTTGTGGCGATTCTTCCTGTTAAAGACGCTACAGGAAAAGGATTTAACGAACTTCTAATGTCCTGTTTTGATATGCTTGGATTAGATTTCCAAAAAATTGCTGGTGAATCATTTGATGGTGCAGCAAATATGAGGAGTGCGTATGTGGGACTACGTGCACAGATTGCAAAGGTAGTGCCAGATGCGGTTTATATTTGGTGCTATAGTCATATCCTTAACCTGTGTGTCTCAGATTGCTGTCAAGTATTGGAAGCCAAAAATTTTTTTGGTCTCCTAAATCGCTTGGCAACCTTTATTGGAGACTCACACAAAAGAATGAATATCTGGAAAGACCAACTGGATAGAAGACATGGACAGGAAAAACTTTTAAAGCTACAAAAAATTGGAGAGACAAGATGGTGGGCAAAAGAAAAAGCCCTTAACTGGATTTTTGGTGAAAAACATTCTCTTTATTTTGACACCCTTGAAGTTTTATATGTAATTTCCCAGAGTAACTTGTTTGAATCAAAAACCACTTCTGAGGCCTCATCCCTTTTTCACAATCTTTGTCAGTTTAGGATTATCCTAACAGCAAACATATTTTTACAGGTTTTTGATGTTATAGGGCCAGTGTCAAAGTATCTACAAACCAGTGGCCTTGACTTCAAGGTAGCATGGCAAATGGTCGAACGTGCAGTGGAGCAACTGAAGAAAATTGATTTCAACAATCTAAAACAAAAGGCTGAACACTTTGCAATAAAAACAAACGAGTTAATGGATGAAAGTGATGTTCTCAACTCCTTGGAAGTCGAGACTATGCTTCCAGTTCGAAGAGTGGCACGAAAGAAACGCTTGGCTGGAGAATCTTCACATGATGAACGACCTGAAGATGAAATGCAATGTTTTCGAGCTAGTGTGTTCAGACCAATTCTGGACCAAATCATACAAAGCATGACGGAGAGATTTTCAGAAAATAAGCAATTGGTCATGGATTCCCACTACTTGGATCCTCGCACTTTTCAGAAAATTAGGACAGATCCCAAAGTGCTAGATGGAGGGGCACTAGAGAGAATTTCTAAGTTAGCCAAAGTAAATGAATGTTCTCTCAAAACTGAATTAATAAGTTTTGCCAACTTATTTCCAAGTCTTACAGGATGTCTTTCTGAAGATGAGACACAGGAAGTGGAAATAATTATTGATGAGGAGGAGGAGGAGGAGGAGGAGATTAATGACTGGATTCCACCTACTGACAAACTAGTTGAGGTACAAGAGGAATCAAAGTGCGGTTCTTGCAAGCAGTGCTTTCTTTGCTGCCACAGGTTGTTGATAAAATACAACCTTTATTCTGCAGCTTATGAAAATCTTTCTATCACCTATGAGTACCTGTTGACCCTTTCTTTTACTCAAGTGTCATGTGAGAGAGCATTCAGCAAGCTAAAACTCATCAAGACCCGACTGCGAGCCACAATGGGACAAGAACTGCTTGATGCTCTAATCAGGGCCGGCCTTAGGGGTGTGCGAGCTGTGCGGCCGCACAGGGCGCCATGGAGCAGGGGGCGCCCTGACAGCCGACACAGCCCGCACATGGCCGGTGTCAGGGTCTATTAAAAAAAAAAAAAAAAAAAAAATCGCGGCAGAGGGGGCGGGGCTTACCGAGCTGCGGGGGCGGGGCTTATCGTGAGGCAGAGGCGGGGCTAATACCTCCCGAAGCCCCTGCTGCACAGGAAGAGGGAAGGAGTCCCTGCTTCCCCATCAGCCAGCTGCATCCACTGGATAGAGGTAAGTGTGACTGTTTGCCTGTTAGCCCTCTTTTCCAGCCCTCTATGTGTCCCACTATTCCCCCCTCCCAGCCCTTCATATGCTCCTATACCCCCCCTCCAGCCCTTCATGTGTCCCTATAGCCCCCCCCAGCCCTCCATGTGTCCCTGTACCCCCTCCCAGCCCTTCATATGTCCTTATAGCCCCATGTGTAGCCCCCTCCCCAGCCCCATGTGTCTCATTATAGCCCCCATGTGTCCCTATAGCCCCCCCACATGTCCCATGTGGCTGTGTGACTGTGTGTGTGTGTGTGACTGCCTGTCTGTGTGTGTGTGTGTGTTACTGCCTGTGTGTGTGTGTGTGTGACTGTCTGTCTGTGTGACTGCCTGTGTGTGACTGTCTGTCTGTGTGTGACTACCTGTCTGTGTGTGTGTGTGTGTGTGACTGCCTGTCTGTGTGTGACTACCTGTCTGTGTGTGTGTGTGAGACTGCCTGTCTGTGTGTGTGACTGCCTGTGTGTGTGTGTGTGTGTGTGTGTGACTGCCTGTGTGTGTGACTGCCTGTGTGTGTGACTGCCTGTGTGTGACTGCCTGCCTGCCTGTGTGTGTCTGTCTGTTTGTAACTGTCTGTCTGTCTGTAACTGTCTGTGTGTGATTGGCTGCCTGTGTGTGATTGGCTGCCTGTGTGTGATTGGCTGCCTGTGTGTGTGTGACTGCCTGTGTGTGTGTGTGTGTGACTGCCTGTGTGTGTGTATAACTGTCTGTCTGTGTGTGTGACTGTCTGTGTGTGACTCTAATTGTGTGTGTCGCTGTAGCTGTGCCATTGTGTGTGCCTGTGCCTGTATGTGTGACTGCCTTTAACTGAGTGTGTGTGTGTGTGTACATGCCTGTAACCAAGTTTAAATTTCCCCCACCCCTTCCTGTCAAGGCCGCACTTTGACTGACAGACGCTCACTCACTGACAGACGCACACTCACTGACAGACACACACTCTCATATACACTGACAAACAATGACATACACACACACACACACTATTACTTGGACACACACTGACAGATGCACACTCTCACTGACAGACGCATGCACTCACTGAAAGACGCACGCCCCCACTGACCGACACATACACACTCACTCACTGACACATACACACTCACTGACTGACACATACATTCACTCACAGACACACACACACACACACACTTACAGACACCTACAGACACACACACACACACACATTCACTCACAGACACACACACACATTCACTTAGACATACACACTCACAGACACACACACACACAGACATTTCCACTAACACTCACAAACTAATATTTTTTTAATTTTATTTTAAATCCACCCAGCCTCCATGGGAGAGCTGGAGTGGATTTCTTGCCTGCAGTCTTTTTTCTTGCCTGCTTGCCTGCTGGGCGGGCAGGCAGGGGGCGCACAGACTGAGTAGGCGGCTCTTAGTGATGCCAGGAGCCGGACTGACGTCATATTCCGGCTCCCGGCTTCATTAAACGGCACAGAGGGAGCTGAGCAGGAAGAGCTCAGGTGAGTATGCTCCTTCGCTTGCCCGCTGCCAGCCTCGGGGTGGGGGGGGGGTGCCTTGTTTGCCTTGTTTGCCTCACGATATACACGTCCCTGGTGCCTGTGTGTGTTACTGTATTCAGGCAACTTGGTGGGGGGGCGCCATGAAGACTTTCCGCACAGGGCGCCTATTTGCCTAAGGCCGGCCCTGGCTCTAATGCTCATGTCAGTGGAGAGAGATCTTCTGGAACAGGTCCAGTTTCCAGATGTATTGGAAATTATTCGTCAAAGTTCTACCTTGATGAGGTCTTTGCTAACCGTTTGATCAAATATTTAGTTTAAAAGTTTTATACAGATATTTCTTTCTCTGGCTTCTGTATTTTTTGAAAAAGTGTATTGTGCCCATACATTGTTCATTTGTTAAAACTGTAGATTTTATTTTTGTTAAACATCATTTTTTGCCATTACAATTAAATTATGTTAAACCACATTGTATCATACTTGTCTTGCTTCATAACATCAATATCCGTTATAAAACAAGGAAAAGGTGGGCGTGGATGGTGAGCTGATTCGGTGGTGCAATGGGCCACTTGACTGGGATTGCCCCCCAGGACTAAGGCTGCCAGCCCTCCCCTGACCCTATATAAGCATGTTTAGGTGAGTGCAGCCAGCCCCTTGTTTTCCCATATATATATTTAGGAGTCTAGCCAGCTCCTTGGGTTTGCACCGCCCCCTGTCACAGGTGTCTCATCTCAGGACCCTATTTAAGCCTTGTACTGCAGAGAACTCGAAATGGAAGGATTTCCCCAAGTGAGTAGCTCATTTAGTAGACAGTTGGCAGTGAGAGTAGGACCTGCCAAAGATGGGGTACATTGACATTTGTGGCAGGCTTATGCAATGTATGATCATATAGTGTAACTAAACCCCCATTATTTTTTGCCTAGATTAGGTGTTTTTAATAAAACTAGTCAAATCTGTCAGCATCAAAGTAGCTGTTTAGTTGTATTTAAGTAACAAAAAGAGTTTTAGCCTGGGTGCAAACCTCAGCGTTGATATATAGAAAACAATTAGATGAAAGGTGCACTCACAGGTCTTGATTCAAAGGTTCTTTTTATTCACTCGTGTAGATTACATGTGCAGGAAAAAAATTCTCTGATCGACCCCCAAAAGACCCTTTAGGGCTCGAAACGTCGATCAGAGAAATTGTTTTCCTGCACATGTAATCTACACCAGTGAATAAAACGAACCTTTAAATGATATATATATATATATATATATATATATATATATATATTATATAAAACAAAAATTTATCATAGAAAACCTACACAGGCATTTCATTTTAAAACAGTTTTCAGGAGTAACTTTAATAATATGTACATTGGTATTGCATATTTTGTCACAGACAAATTATTTCATTACGTACAAAAAAAGCACAACATCAGTCAGTAACGCCACCAATTGCCACATCTAGAAAATTCCTAAAATGATAAAATAACAAGTACATATAACAATAGCCTTTCTCAATTGCCACCACATTTTACTTCAGTTTAGTTTCCTCACTTCTTCCCTGGTAGGTTTCAGCACATCACCAGGCGTGAGGGATTTTCACAAGTACCATAACGCCAGTTGTTTGGGATGCAGGTCATTATGGATGCGGATCATGTGTTTTAAACTGCTTTACCTAGTTAACAGAGTGTATTACTCTACTGGTTTGTTACTATATAGGATGGTCAGAGTCACATGGTATAAACAAACCTTTATGAACACATGAAACTACTTCAAATAAATCTTTATATGCATATTGGCAAAGTGTCTTACTAGACACATGAACTAGAAGTTCATCACTGTGAATAGTGGGCCTGTGGTAAAACCAGACTTTATTAATACCCAAGACTACAATTACAAGTATTTATAGAAACCAACATAATAAGCACCCCTGCACAATAGGTAAAACAAGACAAAACTATCAATTATAACAAAACATATTTGACATATAGGAACGGTAGGTGAAGAGGGTCCTGTCCAAAATCTAAAAAGATGAGGGACAAATACACAGAGGGAAGTGATATGTATATACCTGAGACTGAGAGGATGAACGGGGTAAGGAGGGGGTAGCACAGTAGGTGCAAGCAAGAGTCTGGGGTGCGGATACAAAAACAGGATAGTATTAGGCTGTTGCCTGTGCGTAGAGGCCGGTTTGGAACATGTCTGCTAATGAAGGAGATATAAGCATGCACACAATTATGGAGAGCTTTGTAGGTGTCAGGATATGTGATGATCCTCAGCAGGATATAAAAAGCGAGGTACAATCATACTCAAAATAACAGAGAGAAATATATATATATATATATATATATATATATATATATATATATATATATATATATATACAGATGTATTACTGTACCTTAGAGTGGCTGGGCTTAATGCTAGACGTAAATGGGAAATATAGTCACTAAACCTGCGAGCAGTTCATAATACAAATCAATAGAAATCAATAGGCAAAGTCAAAGACAGGGCTGGATTTGGTAATTGGAGACAGGAATAACAAGAGGTCGGAAACAGAGCCTGGTCTGGTATGCAAAACAGAACAGGAATGCCCATGGTCAGATATGTAGCTGGATCAGAAAACTCTGGGAATGAGAAATGGTACAAAGCAAGGTCAATAGTCGTAAACAAGTCAGTAAAAAGAATCTTGAACAGTATCAGTGAGGTTAACAGCTACAGAAACCACAGAAGGGCAGTTGATTTGAGATTCCATGAGCCCAGGTTCTTGCCTCAGTTTTGCATCATTGACACAACCTCGTCTACATAGGAGCGATGACTTTGGTTCTGTGGTGGAATTGACATGTCTGTTTCTACATTACAGTGAGTACCCTGGGGCCTTGGTGAGCTTGACATGGGTGCGCTAAATTTCTAAAGAGAACCTTGAACTGACACAGATGTCAAGAACTGACAGTTCATTTAACCTATTCATGTTATTCACTTCACCTGTCAGTGGTTTTAATGTTGCCGATGATCAGTGTCATATTAGACATTTCCTGGATTTTCTGTAGAGAACTTATTAAGATGGGTGTCTAATGGCAGGCAGACTTCATACAATGTCTACATTACTAATTTTCCAATGTCTATGGCTGTTGGGACATTGGGTCTCAGATAGTGAGTTTGTTACTCTAGAAAAATGTTATGCTTCCAAAGTTGTTTTGCAGTGTCCAGTCTTCCCTACATGATAGATAGCTTCATTAGGTATGTTTACACCTTTAGGCCATCTTCATTATTCACATCATATGACAGACTAAAAAAACTTGTCTGGCGACTGTGTTACTGGGTATTTGCTTAGTTATTTTGGCTTGTCCATTCTCATTGATGCATATAATGAAGATTGATATCCTTCACAACTTGTGCTTTCCTTTTGCAGCTTTGTGAAAATAAAAATCTCCACCTGCTTTCATTCGTATTGAATAAACTAAGCATTCTGACGGCAGCTTTATATGTTTTTGCTTGTGACTTCCTATTAGTACTTTGTTAAAGACACTCAGGATCTGTGCTTCACTTAGTGAACGTATGTTCCAGAATAACCGTCAAGACAAACCTACTGCTCTTGTGATATTTAAATATTGTTGCTATAAGCTTTAATAATTGCTTTAACATTTTCTCCCCATCAGTTCATTCCCCTTTACCTGGCAAGGTAAGCAAATGTTGGGAGCACAATTGTTTACACATTCATTGCCTTTGCTGCTGGCCGTAGTTTGGCAGGACACAACAGAGAAGCCAAATAACCTGGAGCTAGGATCAGGAAATCGAGAAGGATGCAATACCAAGGCAATTAGAGTAGTGACGTTTCCCATGAGCTCTTTCGGCTGGGGTTGGGATGGTATATAACACCCTTGCCCAATTAAGGATATTAGAACGTGGAGAAAACACAACATGAATATGAGGCCAAAACCAGTTGAATGTATTTAAGTTGTGTTGGTGCCCAGAGTGTGACTGGCACATCCAAGTAAGTTTAATTGAATATGTGCTGCCTGCCCTAAACCTGATATTCTTCTCCTGACTACTTCCCTGCCTGCTCCCTTTGGTACCTCACTATCTGTCTGGCCACTGAACGTAGGCTTACTGTCTTGGAAGTCTGCTCCAGCCTACCGAGGAAGTAGTTCTTTCAGCATAAGGATCTTACACTGCTTCTAGGCCCCAGTTATATCATTACTAGCTAACAATAATTCAATGCAGTCTGATATAGTGATTCAAAGCCCAAGTAAGCCAGATACCCATCCCTAAAGGTTAATTTGGTTCCCAGATAACAAAACATTGATCTAATAATTAATGTACATCACACAGGAATGGGTACTCATTTTCTCAAAATAGGAAGCTTAGTATCAAATAGAGGCACCTGCCTAATTATGCATATTGTCTTCAGAGGATACCTTAATGCCACTAGTAGCCACTGGTACATCATTCTGTGGATAAGTTCAACCCCTGCTATACCTAACATCTGGACTCTGGACTCTGCATGAAAGCTAGGCAGGAAAAAACTTAAATAGGCATTAAACCACACAACACTGACAAACACAAGTATCTGATCAATGATAGTTAATGTGCTTTACAGATCTGGAGTGTCCCCTTAATGCCTCGTAGGATAAAGTTAACTTGTATTGTGCCATGAGAACCTGGCATATGATGTCAAATTGTCAATTGAAAAAAAAAAAAAGATATCTAACTTTTAGTTAGCTCTGGCATGTACAAACACCATGGAAGCAACAGTTCTCCTTTAATGCTAAGAGTTAAGAAAGCTATTGGTACTAGCTTTGTTTTTCTGGCCTGTATTATATAGACAGAATGCAGTTTGATAGTATCACCCTCTCTCTACCTTATAACTATTCTGAAATACTGACGTAAACTTGAAAATGTCTGAAAGTTTGATGGACCGAAAATAGGCTCTTTCGTTAGTCTAAAACGTAATAAATGTAACGTCAAAATGTGTGAATCACCTTTTCAGTCTTGAATATTGTCACTAAGGAGTGATAGAAAATGCCCTAGACTTTTCTGACAGGGATTCAAATTATGTACATGCCACTAGTTTGGCAATTGTTTTGTAGCATATAACAAACTGATTACGTGAAACATATTTCATTAGGCTCATCTTCTGAGGGACAGAGGGATCTCTGTTGCATAACTCTCAAGTCTCCGTATTTAGGAGGAACTGTCAACATTTTGGGCACATATCCCCTGTTCCTCTTTGGAAGGAGCTCTGTATTCTTGGTGTGTCTGAATTTATATCAGATTGATGCGAAAATGCTACAGTGGCTATACACAATTGTAAAACAATAAAGTATATTTTACTGCATTTATTTCTAGAAAGCATATCAAAGTTTTGTAAATACAATAGGAGCCCTCTTTTATTCACTATTTAAAATATATAGACGCTTTTTTTTTCTCCCTTTTTTTTAAAAGCAATAACAATGTGAATTTTTCTTGCAGAAACCACCAAACCTGTCAAACAAGAAGAGACCAACAAGGAATTTGTAGTGAAAGCTACACAGCAATTGCTTTACACGTTACTAGGGTGTTTCATTAGTTTACTGCTTCTTATAATTGGGCTATAGAATTGGGACTGCATGATATCCCATACTGTGAAAAAGCAAACAATGCAAGTAAGGATGGGCAGAAAAGGTGATCAGAAACAGAAGGGGGAAAAAAAGGTATATTGAAGAAAACCAAAATAAGTAAAAAGTAAAAAATGAGGAGCAGGAATTAAAACTTTCGAATATGTAATGCAGAAAAGACATGTAAAAAATTGGAGAGTCCAAGACTCCTTGTGAGCAAGTAAACTATTTCCTCCACACTAAAACAGCAACAATATATTTGAATTTGTTTACATGTCCTAGCCCACACGTAGGCAACCTTTGGCACTCCAGATGTTTTGGACTACACTTCCCATGATGCTTTGGCAGCATTATGGGTGTCAGAGCATTATGGGGGATGTAGTCCACAACATCTGAAGTGCCGAAGGTTGCCTACCCCTGTCCTAGCCATTTGACATTCTGCTCCAGGGAGGGACAGGTTGGAGTGGGGGGTGTGTACAAAAAAAAAGCATTAAATTGGTACTCCAACCTTCAAATGCCCCGCTGGCATTATGGTAAAGGCCACACCTCCATTTGCTTTATAACTTAAAAAAAAAGTTTATTAGTCACCTCGAATATAGAGCCGGGTGAAGCTCCTGGCGCTAACTTCTGCTCCCCTACTAACGTCACTGGGGCCTCTCACAGTCTAATCACAGAGCGCAAGGGCAACGGTGGGAGGGGGGTGGGGGTGGGAGCATATGCTAGGTGGAAGGATGAGAGGGGGAAGCAATCTTGCAAGATGATTGGGTAAGCTCACCTGCCACATCAAGGCAAAACCTCTTAGGTGAGTGGAAATATCTGAGAGGTTTTGCCTTGAATTGGCAGGTGAGCTTACACTTAATGGCCGTTGGAGTGATACTAGAAAACTTCCAGTTATTTAAATGTGCATATGGATTTAGGATAGTGTGCAAGTAACTGTTTTATTTGTTGTTTTTATTGTATGTATTGGGGCTGATGTGTACTATAGCCATTGCTGCCTTTCAAGAGTAGTGGGGGTTTAAACGCAGTGTTCAATTGTGTGTGTATGTTTGTATTTATTTTTGTATTACACAGCCATGTTACAGTGCTGTTGGCCACCTTATGTGTTCCCTATTATGATTTAATAAGTGTGTAGGTGTTTAGAAAAATACCCCTCTCCATCTTATTAGAGATGTTGCCTTCTAGCTTAAAGAAGCAAGTTGAATTATTAGTGCAGGAAAAAAAATGAAGAGACCTAAAATTGCTAATGTAGGACTCACCTAAAAGGTTTTGCCTTGATGGCCGTTGGAGTGATACTAAAAACCCTCCAGTTATTTAAATGTGAATATGGATTTGGGATAGTGCGCAAGTAACTTTTCTCCTTTGGTTTTTATTCTATAATTTTAAATAGTTATTATAAATATATATATTTATTTATTTTATTTTTTTACTTCTCCTCCTTTCTTCCCATTATTGGTCACTTCTCTCTTGCTCTGTAAATAAAACCAACACCCAGTATCTGTCCTCTACCCACCAATCATCTTTTTTCCTATCAATCAACTCTATTTGTGGCACCACGAATGAAACTCTAAATCACGAAGCAAACAAGCATGCATTGCTCGAGTTGTTTGTTCAGTAATACTTCATATGGCACCAATTTCTGATGAATTGCAATTTGGATGAAAATGAATGAACAAGTTTACTGGATACTGCAGGTTAGCGGAGAAGGTAAGAATACTGTATACATGATGGCACAGTAAGCAAGAAAGAAAACCATTTAGAATTGAGCATGTGGTACAGATGAGGTGTGGTTACGATGCAGAATGCTGCTAAACTTTTTTTGGAGCATGCAGACAGTGTAGCTAATTATTTAGGCAAAAGAAAACTACATAATGCAAAGAATGCTGGTGCCTAAAGACAGCAGATGGTAGTTCTTGATAATGCTCTCTAGGCCAATTATATGTTTAATGTACACACCCTTACACGGGGGTCTGCAGTTGTTGAGGGTGGGTGGGGCACTTGCTACACCTACTCTGCTCCAACCCCCCCCCCCCCACCCTTGGACCAGTGGGGATTATCCTGGTGCCCACTGATCTGTCTGAAGCAAATACTGCAACTCTCCACTCAGAATGGACTCTCAACTTTAACACCCCAAAATGGCACTTAACACAAATGACAAATCCTAACTGGGCAGCCCCATCAAGTTTACATTATTGCGGCTCGAGGAGCTATTCCAGAGGTTCTGGCTGCAACTCAAGGACCTCAGTATGACCTGCGTGTCGGATCTGGGGACCTCCAAACAGAGAAGCTTGCTGCCGAAAGATCTTACCTATCACACTCAGCCAAACACAGCTAGAACTGTATGCAACCATAGGAATTGGACTTTACACCCATCTCCATACTTTCCTAGATTCAGGAGTCAAAGATGCAGTACATCAGGGGTGAGATCTGATCCACATTCCTGTCCAGGATCTTACCTATCACACTCAGCCAAACACAGCTAGAACTGTATGCAACCATAGGAATTGGATTTTACACCAATCTCTGTACTTTCCTAGATTCAGGAGTCAAAGATGCAGTACATCAGGGGTGAGATCTGATCCACATTCCTGTCCAGGATCTTACCTATCACACTCAGCCAAACACAGCTAGAACTGTATGCAACCATAGGAATTGGACTTTACACCCATCTCCATACTTTCCTAGATTCGGGAGTCAAAGATGCAGTACATCAGGGATGAGATCTAATCCACATCAGTGGCGGCTCTAGACTTTGTGAGGCCTTAGGCGAAACTCAAACATGAGGCCCCCACTAACACCTAAAGTTAAAAATAGGGGTTGCATTGTGTGTATAAGGTGCTGTTGTTTTATTTAAGGACAAGCTTGCAGCGCTGGATACAGAGAGCTAGTCTCTGTATTCATCGTTCAGAGGCTTGCTGTGTTGCGGCTCCCTGTGCCGCTGCATTATGATCTCTCTTTGTGACTGTAGTTATTGCATAATATGCAAACTAACTTAATTTGCAATAAACTAATTTAATTAGCAATTATGCCAATCGTTTATACATGACTGAAGGGTATGGTTACAAAGCCTTGCAGTCGTGTATACATAAGTGCCGGTGTATGTATATATGAGTGTATCTGGCATTGTCTACCTATGTGTAACAGGGTTTGGGATGAGTGTTGCACAGTTGGAGTACAAGATTGTAAGGGTTTATGTAATAAGGTGAGTGTGGCAGGGTGAAGGGGGTGAGTGGGTCAGACTGATGGAGGATGAGTGACAGGGTTGGGAGGTAAGTGTGACAGTGCAAGAGAAGGTGAGTCTGACAGGGTTGATGGGGGGTTAATGCGATAGGGTAGGTGTGGCAAAAGCAAGGATTTTGGTATGGTTGCAGTGGGTGAGAGTGATAGGATTAGGAGGGGTTATGTGAGTTTGGGCTGGGTTTAGAGGCGACAGTGTGTGGGGACTGAAAGTGTTTGGGAATGGTGATAGTGACAGGGTAGTGGGGTGGTAGGGTGGCTGTGACAGGGTATGGGGTGGTAGGGGGCAGAGGGTGGTAGGGTGGCTGTGACAGGGTATGGGGTGGTAGGGGGCAGAGGGTGGTAGGGTGGCTGTGACAGGCCAGGGGGTGGTAAGGGGCATAGGATGGTAGGAGGGCAGAGGGTGGCTGAGCAGAGGGTGGTAGGGTGGCTGGGGCAGAGGGTGGCTGGGGCAGTAGGGTGGCTGTGGCAGAGGGTGGTGGGGTGGCTGGGGCAGAGGGTGGCTGGGGCAGGGGTGGTAGGGTGGCTGGGGCAGAAGGGTGGTGGGGTGGCTGAGGCAGGAGGGTGGTGGGGTGGCTTGGGCAAAGGGTGGTGGGGTGGCTGAGGCAGGAGGGTGGTGGGGTGGCTGGGGCAAAGGGTGGTGCGGTGACTTGGACAGGAGGGTGGTGGGGTGGCTGAGGCAGGAGAGTGGTGGGGTGGCTGAGGCAGGAGAGTGGTGGGGTGGCTGGGGCGGTAGGGTGGCTGTGGCAGAGGGTGGTGGGGTGGCTGGGGCAATACGGTGGTGGAGTCCTGGGTCAGTAGGGTGGTGGGGTGGCTGGGGCAGTAGGGTGGCTGGGGCAGAGGGTGGTGGGGTGGCTGGGTCAGGGGTTGTACAGTGGCTGGGGCAGTATGGTGGGTGGCTGGGGTAGTAGGATGGTGGGGTGGCTGGGGCAGTAGGGTGGCTGGGGCAAAGGGTGGTGGGGTGGCTGAGGCAGGCAGGTGGTGGGGTGGCTGAGGCAGGAGGGTGGTGGGGTGGCTGAGGCAGTAGGGTGGCTGGGGCAGTAGGGTGGCTGGGGCAGGGGGTGGTGGGGTGGCTGGGGCAGTAGGGTGGCTGGGGCAGAGGGTGGTGGGGTGGCTGGGGCAGTAGGGTGGTGGGGTGGCTGGGGCAGAAGGGTGGTGGGGTGGCTGGGGCAGAAGGGTGGTGGGGTGGCTGAGGCAGGAGGGTGGTGGGGTGGCTGGGGCAAAGGGTGGTGGGGTGGCTGAGGCAGGAGGGTGGTGGGGTGGCTGGGGCAAAGGGTGGTGGGGTGACTGGGACAGGAGGGTGGTGGGGTGGCTGAGGCAGGAGAGTGGTGGGGTGGCTGAGGCAGGAGAGTGGTGGGGTGGCTGGGGCGGTAGGGTGGCTGTGGCAGAGGGTGGTGGGGTGGCTGGGGCAGTAGGGTGGTGGAGTCCTGGGGCAGTAGGGTGGCTGGGGCAGAGGGTGGTGGGGTGGCTGGGTCAGGGGTTGTACAGTGGCTGGGGCAGTATGGTGGGTGGCTGGGGTAGTAGGATGGTGGGGTGGCTGGGGCAGGAGGGTGGTGGGGTGGCTGGGGCAGTACGGTGGCTGGGGCAAAGGGTGGTGGGGTGGCTGAGGCAGGAGGGTGGTGGGGTGGCTGAGGCAGTAGGGTGGCTGGGGCAGTAGGGTGGCTGGGGTAGTAGGGTGGCTGGGGCAGAGGGTGGTGGGGTGGCTGGGGCTGTAGGGTGGTGGGGTGGCTGGGGCTGTAGGGTGGTGGGGTGGCTGGGGCAGTAGGGTGGCTGGGGCAGAGGGTGGTGGGGTGGCTGAGGCAGGAGGGTGGTGGGGTGGCTGGGGCAGTAGGGTGGCTGGGGCAGAGGGTGGTGGGGTGGCTGGAGCAGTAGGGTGGCTGGGGTAATAAGGTGGTGGGGTGGCTGGGGCAGTGGGGTGGCTGGGGCAGAGGGTGGTAGGAAGGCAGGGTAGGGAGATGAAGCAAAAATACCTTTTGATGAACTGTTTCCCTGGTGGTCCAGTGGGCGGTAAAGGCTTTATCCCTGGTGGTCCAGTGGGCTCCCTTTACGGTCTGCAGCTCCGCCGGGTGCAGAGCTGCAGACCACGTGGTAAGTTTAGTCTCGCGATCTCAGTCAGTCAGAGCGTTGCCGTGGTAACCCGCGGCAACGCTCTGATTGGCGGAGATCGCGAGACCCACTCAGTCTGCAGCTCTGCACTCGGCGGAGCTGCAGACAGGCTGTCTCTCTTCCGGGCAGGCACAGGAGGGGCCTCGCACCCGGCGGCATTAAGGGCAAGCCGCCGGGCCCCCTCCTGTGTCGGGTCCTCGGTCTATGACCGAGGACCCGATCTGTCACACTGCCCTAAGGCGATTTAGGCGGCCGCGAGGCCCCCATCAGCGCGAGGCCTTAGGCGGCCGCCTAAATCGCCTAATTAGAGAGCCGCCTCTGATCCACATTCCTGCTCAGGATGCATGTATATATACATTCAAACTGTTTTTCTCTCTTTTTTTTTTCATTTTTCTTTCTCCTCTCTTTCCCCCCCCCCCTTTTTTTTTACTTTTATATATATATATTTATTTATATACATCCTGTGCACATAAAATAATTCGGATGTATATACATTTTTTTTGCAATATAGTGAGATATTCCCTGTTTGTTGTCATCTTTTTGCTACGTGGACTTATTGTGCTCAAACATTGTTTACTATAGTATACAGTACAACCAATGTATGTTACATCAAATATGATCACTGCTGAAATTAATTATTTGTTGAATTATCTTTTCTTGATGGAATGAACTATACACAAAGCAACTAGTGAACTGCAAATAAGATTCCTGCAGGAATTACTGTCTACTGGATGAGATTTCCATAGAAATAACCACTTACTATCTTGTTATTGATCTTGCTGTATACAGATTTCTACATATAGGAACGTTGATAGTGTATTTTATTAATATTAGCACTTTAAGCACATATTAAGCACTTGGTAATTTTTTGGCACTTGTCACTTTAATATTATATATCTTCACTCTCGTGATATAGAAATTGGAGTTATATTCAGGTATATGGCAACGGGGGTGGGGTGGGTGGGAGGTGAGGGAGGAGAGACAACAAAGGGTGGAGAGGAGAGACCACTAATGGAAAGGGGGGAAGAGGGGAGATACCATTAATGGAAAGGGGGGGAGAGGAGAGACAACTAATGGAAAGGGGGAGGGGGCAGGAGAGACCACTAAGGAGGGGGAGGAAAGACCACTAGGGGGGGCAGAGGAGAGCAGACACCACTAAGGGGGAGACAAGAGATCACTAATGGAAAGGGGGGAGAAGAGGAGAGACCACACCAAGGGACAGGGGGGTAGGAGAGAGCACTGAGAGACAGAAGGGGGGAGCTCTAAGGGACAGGAGGGCTCTAAGAGACAGCAGGTGAAATCACTAAGGGACAGTGGTGCAGGGGAGAGTACTAAGGGACAGGAAGGGAGAGAGGTTCGGGAAGGGGGGAAAGAGAAGCACAAAGGGTCTGGTAGGACACAGCCCCTATCCTACCCCAAATCTCTCTCTTTCACACTACGCACACACACACACACACACACTCAATGCATCGCTATACATACACAGAAACACACAATGCATCCTTACACACAAAGAAACACAACATGCTTCCCTTACACACAGAAAAACACACAATGCATCCATTACACACACACACACAATGCATCACCTACACAAACTGTTATCCCTATACACAACATTCGATAAGCACACACTTTAAATTCTCTACACTAACACGTAACACATCCCCTACACACTCCACTCCCTGTGAGTGAACTCATGGGTGGAACATATAGGTGGACTTATGGGTGGGCCTTATGCCCCTGGGGCCCAGACCTTGAGCTGTGTAAGGGGCCCCAAAAAATGGAGCTGCTTCCCGTTCTCCCAGAACATTGATTTTTGTGACCACAGTTACAAACAGCCTCCAGAGAGCCTGACCAGTGGAGCCAGACTGCAGCCAGAGCCCATCATCATCCTCATCTGGTTGTAAGTAGGCAATCTAGTATATTATTCATGGCACTAATCTCTAATTTACCTCACATTAAAGGGACACTATAGTCCCAGAACCACTGCAGCTTAATTTAGTGGTTCTGGTGTCTATAGCCTGTCCCTACAGGCTTTTTAATGTAAACACATATGGGTGGGGCAGCAAATTTTTATTTTGCCTAGAGAGGCACAAATCCTTGCACCGGCCCTGCTTGCGAGACACCAGGACTGTGGTACCCAGATACTGGCCCTCAACCAGGGAAGGTAGGGAGGAGAGATGCAGCACTGTTAGCTTTATACTTCTAGCAGCCTTGATCGTTTGTGGCATAGTGGGACAAAATGGTGTGCTTGGGCGAGAAGGGGAATACCTCTTGGCAGGCAGCTGAATGAATTACAGGAGAGCGTGGGTAGATGATAGTGTCATTACCCGATGGTAATTCTGGCTGCCTGCTATTACTACTGCAACCTCAATACCACAGAACATGAAAAACTAAGGTATGTGCTTGGGGAGTATTAGAAGATGAACACAAATGGGAAAAAATAAGGGGAGAGAAGAAGAGTGTGTGAGTAAATAGAAACAAGTGAGGGGCGGTGATATGAGAAGAAAGGAACATGTAAGTGACCACAAATGAAAATGCAGGAGAGGAACAATTCTGGGGGATAAATAAATTGCTGGGAATGGTGGAAATGCATGGGGTAAATGGGGTGTGGAAACACAACTGAAACACACACCTGCATAAATGCATATTAAACCTTTACACTGCTGTATGCACACACTGGCACTCTGTAAAATACCCCACAGCATTCACACACTAACACTCCACATAAGTATACCCCTAATTTCACCCACATAGTGATATTCCATTGCATTCATATATTTATTTTTAACACTGGAGTGTTATTTGTTTTAACTTACGTATATTAAAACCCCCTTCTTTAATAAATAAAACAAATTTAAAAAAGCAATTGAACCTAGCATTGATATAGCGTGTTCACAGCCAATCTGATATATGAGAAGTACTGGGTGCTCTTTCCTTTAAGGGGTTAAACCGCTCTCAAATGGTTTAACCCCAAAGGCTTCCTCCAGCTCCAGGTCCCTCAGTGGTATTCGGCATCTGAAACGGAGTGTCAGGAAGTGCAGATTGACGTCAGGCATGGGTGCCGCTGATTGGCTAGGGTTGACAGTTGACGTTTTAAGCCAATCGCTAGTTCCCGGTTCATTTTTTTTTTTTTTTACTTTTTTATGAATGGGGAGCTATTGATTGGCTTAGAGTGCCAGCTGACCACTCTATCCAATCAGCAACTCCCCTACCCAGCGGCAATCTGTGCTTCCTGACACTCAGTAAATAAAAGTGAACACATTAACACTGATATTTTTTTTTTACCTGGGGAGATGAGAAGGTCCAGAGTTTCCCTGCCAGGCCCAGGTACCAAAGCCTTATGATTTGGTGTCCAGAATAAAGTGGAGGGTTCACTTCATTTGTCCTTCCTGCTCCAATCTCCTTTTCTTCTCCTTCATTTGACAGTCTTCTTTTTCTTCTGACACTGTCTTCTATATTTGGCTCCTTCACCTTTCTGCTTATTTTGCGCCCTTCTGCTCCTTTCTCATTCTGATTCCTTTCTGCTCCTTCTTCTACTTTAGCTTTGTGCTCCTTGCTGTCCTTTACTGCTCCTTCTTCAACTTTACCTTTGTGCTCCTTCTGTCCCTTTCTGCTCCTTGCAGACCCTTCCTGCCCCTTGCTGCCCCTGCTCCTTTCATACCCTGCTCATTGCAGACCCTTGCTGCCCCTGCTCCTTGCAGACCCTTCCTGCTCCTTACTGACTTTTCATTTAGCCCCCCCCCCCTCACCCCCCATGCCTCACTTGCCTAATCTATAGGCTGCCCTCCACCCCATGCCTCACTTGCCTAATCTATAGGCTGCCCCCCATGCCTCACTTGCCTAATCTATAGGCTGCCCCCCATGCCTCACTTGCCTAATATATGGGCTGCCCCCCAATGCCTTACTCCCCTAATATATAGGCTGCCCCCATGCCTTACTCCCCTAATATATAGGCTGCCCCCCATGCCTTACTCCCCTAATCTATAGGCTGCCCCCATGCCTTACTCCTCTTATCTATAGGCTGCCCCCCAAGCCTTACTCCCCTAATCTATAGGCTGCCCCCCATGCCTTACTCCCCCAATCTATAGGCTGCCCCCATGCCTTACTCCCCTAATATATAGGCTGCCCCCATGCCTTACTCCCCTAATCTATAGGCTGCCCCCCATGCCTTACTCCCCTTATATATAGGCTGCCTCTCCCCCATGCCTTACTCCCCTAATATATAGGCTGCCCCCCATGCCTTACTCCCCTAATATATAGGCTGCCCCCATGCCATGCTCCCCTAATATATAGGCTGCCCCCCATGCCTTACTCCCCTAATATATAGGCTGCCCACCCATGCCTTACTCCCCTAATATATAGGCTGCCCCCCATGCCTTACTCCCCTAATATATAGGCTGCCCCCCCATGCCTTCTCCCCTAATATATAGGCTGCCCCCCCATGCCTCACTCCCCTAATATATAGGCTATTTTAAACCCCCCCCACCCCATCCCTCACTTTCTTGATCTGTAGGCTGTCTCTGATGCCTGCATTTGTTGCTCCCCTGCGGTTTCAATCAGCAGAGAGAAGCAGGGATAGATGCAGCTTCCTATCCCTGTCTCTCTCCGTACACTGGCCCGCGCCGTTATTGCAGTTCATTTTAAATCTCACACGAAAAATAGCAGAACAAGCTGAAAAATCCAGGGGGGGGGGTGGGCAAGTGCCCTTCTTGCCCCCCCTGCGGACGCCCCTGATGACACTATAATGCACAGCTCTATTCTCTACTCCCCACTGGCCCACAGGCAGGGAGGGAGGCAGGAGAGGACCCGGGGAGCTCTTGCCAGCAGCTCCGCCGGGTCCTCTCGCTGGATTCTGAGCGTTGCCGTGGTTACCGCGGCAACGCTCAGATCTCGCGAGAGTGAACTCTAGCCCCACAGGCTAGAGTTCACTCTCACCACTGGACCACCAGGGAAAGCAGCAGGAACATGAAGCGTGCCTCAGTACACCTCAAAGCAACAAAGGGAATCTTTGCGATCCAAATGCAGGGACTCTATGTCAATCAGAGGTACTGGAGGAATCCCTGATTATGTTATCTAACTTGGCTTGTCATATTCCTTTGAGACTCGGAGGTCTGGCTTTCAATCCCCCCTCCCTACATAAGGTAAGAAGAGAGGGGGGATATTAAGTAATGTACCCCCACCTCCCCCCTCACACAGCACACACACACAGCACCCACACACATACAGCACCCACACATACATCACACACACAGCACACACATACAGCACACACACACATTCAGCACACATATAGCACACTCACACACATACAGCACACACACACATACAGCACCCACACACATACAGCACACACATACAGCACACACACACACATACAGCACACACACACATACAGCACACATAGAGCACACACACACACACATACAGCACACATACACATACAGCACACATAGAGCACACACACACACACACAGCACACATACAGCACACACACACACACAGCACACACACACATACAGCACACACACACATACAGCACACATAGAGCACACATACTACACACATACAGCACACACACACAGCACACATACAGCACACACATACAGAAACCCACACACATACAGCACACAAACACACACACAGCACCCTCACACACACACACAGCACCCTCACACACACAGCACACTAACAGGACCCTTACAAATACACACACACACAAACACCCTCAAACCACCCTCATGCAGCACACACACACACAGCAGTGTATGAATGTGTGTATATATATATATATATATATATATATATATGTGCGTGTGTATATATATATATACTCATAAATGAAAAAAATCAAAATGCACTCACAGGTCTTCAAATTAGTGGACAAATTGGTGCTTTATTTGGTCATCAAAAAAGTGTACAAAAATCAATCGACGTTTCGACCCTGCCGGGTCTTTTTCAAGATCATAGAGTACATGACAGTACTGTGTTTATATATCAAATACAAATCTAAAAGAAAGTGCACTTACCCAATGGTGAAGTGAGGAGGAGTGAGTCTGTCCGTTACAACCCGGAAGTGATTGGAAGCCGTATAGGACGTCACGTGATCGGGACGTCGGGCGGAGTCAAAGTGGTTGGCGAGGCAACAATATACACAGAACATGATTACATGCCGGGCACAAGTGAAGCATTAGGGAGGACTAAGTGAAAACTGCCGAAGGGTCTACTTAACCCTCATGTTCTGTGTATATTGTTGCCTCGGCAACCACTTTGACTCCGCCCGACGTCCCGATCAAGTTGCTGTTCAGCAGGGGCGGGCTGGGAAGGGGGGCAGGGAGGCAAATGCCCCCCAGGCCGCCCTAAACCCAGGGCCGCCCGCATCCAGCAAAAAAAGGAAAAATCTGAATCCCCTGCTTCTGGCTGAGAACTCAGATTACCTCACTCTTCCTGCAGCCTGATGTCAGGAGGAGGGGGGGGTGACTTTCACTGCTCTTCTCCCAGGACTGCTGGGGAGTCTGGGAGAAGAGCAGAAAAAGTCACGCCCCCTCCTCCTGACATCATCAGAGAGGCCGACTTCACTGACTGCAGGCTGCTGTATGTTGGTTGCTGCCCACCCCTCCCTGGCCTAAGGTAAGACTCAGGGAGGGGGGAAATACACTTTAGTTTTTTTTTATTCAACTGTCCCCTTAGTCAGCCCCTGCCCCCCCTCCTCAGCCCTTTCCCCTTAGTCAGCCCGGTCCCCCCTTCTCAGCCCTGTCCCCTTCTCAGCCCTGTCCCCTCCTCAGCCCTGTCCCCTTAGTCAGCCCTGTTCCCCTTCTCAGCCCTGTTCCCCTTCTCAGCCCTGTCCCCTCCTCAGCCCTGTCCCCTTAGTCAGCCACTGTCCCTCCTCCTCAGCCCTGTCCCCTTAGTCAGCCCCTGTCCCCTCTCCTCAGCCCCTTTCCCCTTAGTCAGCCCCTGTCTCCTCCTCAGCCCCTGTCCCCTCCTCAGGGCTGAGAAGGGGGGACAGGGCTGAGACGGGGGGAGAGGGGCTGACTAAGGGTGACAGGGGCTGAGAAGGGGAATAAAAAAAATGTCCCCTTAGTCAGCCCCTGCCCCCCCTCCTCAGCCCTTTCCCCTTAGTCAGCCCTGTCCCCCCTTCTCAGCCCTGTCCCCTTCTCAGCCCTGTCCCCTTCTCAGCCCTGTCCCCTCCTCAGCCCTGTCCCCTTAGTCAGCCCTGTTCCCCTTCTCAGCCCTGTTCCCCTTCTCAGCCCTGTCCCCTCCTCAGCCCTGTCCCCTTAGTCAGCCACTGTCCATCTTCCTCAGCCCCTGTTCCCCCTCTCAGCCTCTGTCCCACCCTTTCCCTGCTCCTTTCCCACCTCTCAGCTCCTGCCCCCTCCCTCAGCCCCATGCCCCCCACCACAGCCCCATAACATCCCCACTACAGCTCCTCTCCCCCAATTGCAACCCATATCACCCACACCACAGCCCCTTTCCCAAATTGTAGCCATCAACCTACTTCAGCCGCTATCCCCCCCTAAATTTTCTAAACCCCCAATTACAGCTTATACCCTCCACTTCAGCCCCTGTCCCCCACAGCAGCCCTGTCCCTTTACTCAGTCCCTGTCTACTGGTTTTAAAAGTGTAAAGTTTGGGTGTATGTGTGTGTATGAGTATGTGTGTGTGTGTGTGTGTGTCAGTATGTCTGTGTGTGTGTGTCAGTATGTCTGTGTGTGTGTGCGTCAGTATGTCTGTGTGTGCATGTGCGCCAGTATGTCTGTGTGCGTATGTGCGCCAGTATGTTTGTCTGTGTGTGCGCCAGTATGTCTGTCTGTGTGTGTGTCAGTATGTCTGTCTGTGTGTGTGCAAGTATGTATCTGTGTGGGTGTCAGCCAGTATGCCTGTGTGTGTGTCAGTATGTCTGTCTGTCTGAGTCAGTATGCCTGTAACAGTGTGTCTTTCTGTGTGTGTGTCAGTATGTCTGTGTGTGCAAGTATGTCTCTGTGTGTTTGCGCCAGTTTTTCTCTGTGTGTGTCAGTATGTCTATCTAAGTCAGTATGCCTGTAACAGTTTGTCTTTCTGTGTGTGCGTGTGCCTGTCAGTGAATGTGTTTTTAAGTGTGTGCCAAATCAGCAAGTGTGTGTGTGCGCCTGTCATTGAGTGTCTGTTTAGGTGACTGCCCCCCCTCCCTTGCAATCACACGGGAAAGGTGTTTTTACTCTCCTTTTGGTGGGCCACTTGACTGGATTTGCCCCCCAGCCCTAAGGCTGCCAGCCCTCCCCTGCTGTTCAGTACTCACTTATGGTCTAAAATGTCCTGGAACTCATCTAAAAAGCAACTGAATTAGCAATCGTATGCTGGCCCTACATTTTCACTCTCAATCACTCAATAGACTGGCTCTGTCACCCAGTGCAGGGTATCACATGAAGTGACGGTGTTAGTTGGCAGATCAGAATTAGCCACTTGATGTCAGTTTCTTTATTTCAGCCTAAAAATATAAACTCACTTTAAATTCAACACAATTCACATTTTAGCTTACACCTTTCTGGAAAACATGGCAGAGGGAGGAAGACCATGAGGGAGGTAGCACTGCAACTGGCTGAGACAGAATGTCCTTTACTCACCATATGGCATATAGCCCAAAAGTGGGCAGATAATGTAGGAATCATGACACTCATTGATGCACTTCATAATACTCTCAATGTTTATTATTATTATTTATAAACTCCCAACACCTTCCCCAGCGCTGTAAAATGGTTGGACTAACAGACACGTATTTGTAACCAGACGAGTTGGACACACAGAGGGATTGAGGGCCCTGTTCAAACGAATTAACGAAAACGTGAAGGTTAGGGTAGAAGAGTAGGTTGCTAGGATAGTATTCACTGAGGGCTTAGTGTTTTTTTTATAGATATATATTTATTTAATTACTATTTTTTTTTTATTTTTTATTAATGCATTCAATGCACACACTGTTCCTGTCTTACTGTCTATTGAACAGACTTTTCTATTATTTACTGGCTACTACCTCACAGCTCCCTACATGGAGAGAAGCTGAGGGTGCCTTTGCATCTCATGTATATACATGTAAGAGTGGGCGTGTCTCTTTGTATCCAGCCAATCAGCTGTCAACTGTAAACAAGCAGAGACGCCCACGCAGCCGGTTACCTAGGAGACGGTTAGGTTGCGCCTCGAACCGTTCTTGGTCTGTTCAATCCCTCCGCATTCCACACCTGCAGCGATTCCCTTACTCTTCGAACTCTCAACTGCTCCACGTTCCAAGCACGCCTCCTTCTGCTTCTGATTGGACGGGCCTCCCGTCACTCAGATCGTGGTCGCCATGGTAGCGTTTTTCTTTTTTTTTTTTGCCTTTGCAGAAAGTGTGGGCCGGTGTTGGCGCAGAGGGGCGTGAAAGTAAAGGCGGGGCTAAGGGGGACGTACTATTGGAAAACGGGGCGGAGCTACGGTGGATTTGGACTTTTTCTCGCTGGTAGGTATTTTGAGCTGCTGCCCGATAGGAAACCAGCGGCAGTGAAGCGGAGGAGGAGGTGGGGAGAGGAGCCCGGACAGAGCAGGGTGGAGAAGAGGTGAGTGACAGCACAGGAGATGGGCTTTCCTGCCCCCCTGGGGTTAGGAATGCCTCTCGTGAGCTTCTACACAGGAAACCCAATATAGCTGCCATCCTTCTGTGCCCACTCCACAGCACTGTCCCTCACACCAGGGATGGCACACCTTGGGCACTCTTGGGGTGTTGGGTATTACTGGTACTTGAACGGTCAGACAGCATGTGTCTGGCTGAGCATCATGTCATTTAGAGTCCATTAGAGCTAGAACACCAATCACTACCCCCCAACCTAGCCCTGACACCCCTAACCCGGCATGGGTGATACCTGAATGCCATTGCCCACGTCCCTGCACTGGCATCCACATTGTGATCACCGGTTGGCACCAATGAAGATGAAGTCACGCTATTCTCTGTCATTACTGTGCTGATTAATTCTATATTCTAATTCTATCTATCTCTGCATCAAAACCCACCCTGGCATTAAATGCATGCAGCCGTGGCCTTAGTAATAAGATCCCATGCTAATGCATCTGCCTCATCCTTTTTCTATAAATGCTTTAAAAAAAAAAAAAAAAGACCCAAAAAACGAACAAACCTCTATGTGTGTTTCTGCAAGTGTATGCATTTATTAACCCCCTCCCCCCCCCCCCCCCCCCCAAAAAAAAAACTAAAAATCTGCCATGCAGCTAACCTGGATGCTGCTGGAGATCTGTCCTATTTTTACAGCATGGATGATGCTGTTTCTCTCTCTCCCCCTCTCTGTGGTGGGTAGTGTGAGTAATGCTTGGATGGCATGAGCGCCTGTTATTGGGTGGGAATCATTGGGTTATTTTTACATGTTATTTGTTAAAATTGTTTTGCTTTTTGTGAATTTTTTTCCCCAAGTGATATTTTAGTTTCTGTAGTTTAAATCTGCTTTCTATGCTGGGGGGAGGTATATTTTGAGGTATTGGGCTATACGGGTATTTTGTTTATCGTATTCTCACTTTACCTGTTAGCGTTGTGAATTGGTTGTTGTTATACATTTAGCATATGTCTAAATGTATGCATTGCATTTTTTTTTATCTGTCACGTGATAAGTTAGAAGAGGTTTTTGAACCTGTATCAGACACACATTCCAATCATATTTCCAACAGGCGTTTTATGTTTGACAGCTCAACAAGGTTAAGGTGATCTTGATATGAGCATATATTTTCAGTTTGTTTTAATATTTTTAATTTCATCCAGTTACCTATATAATGATGTGAAGTATATTTAAATGTTGGAAATATTCATATGTAAGTAAAGCCTTTAATGTTGCATGATTCATATGAGAATCCTTTCTCTCCTACTCTTTGAAGTCCTGTTTTGAATCAGAAAGGTGCGTTTGTTGTTGAATGCATATTTTTCAAGATTATAAATGACTGCATTAGCAATCCGCGATTTTGGGTAGGTAATTACAAAATATTGCTGCCCATGCATTGTACTTTTCGCTTGTTGCAGCATTGCCTCAATATTACGCTTGTTATATAAGACACTGTAACTGATGCATTATGAGTCTTTCTAAGTTTATAACAAGTCATGGTATTGAATAAGGTCAAAATAAAAATAGGGTTGGAACCTCATAAATACAGTATTATGGTAGTGGTTTGTGTGAACGCTTTCCCTGTTTTTTTTGTACTTTTAGTAAATAAATATATGCTAGGTAAAAATATTGAAGACTGGGTACTGCGTAACATAGGGATGTTCAGCTTTGACCTTTAAGTTGTTACAATTGCTAAAAGGCCAAGTTTAGAAACACTGTTTTAAAGAGACAATCTAAGGACCATAATCACTACACTATTTATTGGTTATGAAGCTGTTAGGCAGTGGGGCTATTTTCATGCAATTTTACTATTACTGAGGGGCACTCCGGCACCTGAACCTTGTTATCATACCAGAGGTTTAAATGGCGTGGCCAATGTACTTTTGCTATGTATACAATGTGGATAGTGGCTTTTCATTTTGTGGCATGTGGTTCACAAATACTATTATAGAAATGTTTGAAAATAATTTACAAAGCTGTAACTATGCTTTACTAGTAACTGTTGGTAGTAAACAATGGAAGGTATGTATGTATCGTTAAAAAAAATCTGTGTCCTAAACCCTTACACCACTGTATGACATCCCTCTCATCAAACATGAAATACATGTTTCCTGTATATTGTTAGCAGCCTCCAGTAGACAAATAGATTATTAAATGTTTGAGATGTCTACAATGCCTACAGTTCTTACAATTCTTGGGTAACACCTTTCATTTGACCTGCAGCCTAGTGATTGCTCTCCTAGATGCCATGCAGAATTTTAAAAAACAATGGTGGATTATGAGTAAATGTAATGCATTTTGGCTAAATAAGTAGATTTAGCTTGCAAGTCCATTTGGGTCTTTTCTTTAAGCAGATAAATGAATAAATAAATAAACACATGAGTATATGCCTATTAAGTCCAGGCCATTGGTATGGTAGTCAAATGTGCCTATATGTTCCTGAATGCATAGCGCATCAAAATAAGTCTTAATGCTGATAAGCAGTGCCTAAAAAAATGATGCCCTTTAACGTGCAGAATTGATATGTCGCAGCAGGCAAATCAATTAACTAAACAACATGGTACTTTTTTTTAATTCATAAAAGCACACTAACTGTGCTTAAAAGCACAGTAACTGCTACAACCTGATCTAATGATTTTGGTGCTAGGAAGATGCAGGTACTGTCCCCCCAGTTCTGTATCAAAACATTTCTATGCACCTTTGAAATAGTGGTTCCCAATCCCTCACCTGCTGGATTGCTAATATGGAAATTCCAATTCTATAATGTCAATTTTCTCCAAATTTGGATGTCATTGGTTAGCTAAGCCAGGAATCCACTAGCAACATACCAACTGCAGTTGGTTTAGTGATGCTTTGACTGCCCCCTTTATTTTATTTCTTCTTCAAATGTTTTTTCCATCAAAAATGTGATCACTTTTTTGCATCGTCACAGAAAGTTAAGAAATATTTCAACCTACCACAATTATCTTATTTTAATCTAATGCATGGGGTAAACATCGTGCATGTTAACGTGCAAAAGCATAATCACACTTTTACTCTCTGGTTTCTTGTTGAAATAAATCAACATTGTTTGCCAGTATGGTAGCCTCTGTCTAGGCAGGCAGGATATTATCACTATTGCAACATGAGGCTTTGATTTATCTTTTGGGTGAGGATATAACTTCTGGCATCACATCAAGCACGGATGTGGGAAACTGTAGCAATCATGGAGAATCCTGATTTTTACATGTGTTGATTTGGTCAGGGATATTGGATGCACTCTCACTTACAGAGGTAGAGGTATGTGAAACTCAAAACATTTCTTGACATTTTGTGTGACGTTAAGTAAAAATTTTTGTTGGTGTTTTACACAACTACAGGCAGCTTAATATAGTTCTTCTGGTAAGTATAGTCAGTCCCTGCAGACATTTTCATGTAAACACTGCCTTTTCAGAGAAAAGGCAGTGTTTACATTGCTCCCTCGGGAATCCACCAGTTGCCCTCACTCAGATGGCTACTAGAGGTGCTTTTTGGGACAATGAACTTTCCCTATAGAGACACATTGATTCATTGGAGATGATGAACTTTCCCCATAGCGATGCAATGCTTTCAATGTGAAAGTATTTGTTTGGCAGATATTGTCAATTCTGATGATGTCAGCCAAGGAGGCGGATTGGAGTGGGGCAAGCGCCCACAGGGGGGCCAGGTGCCTAATATGATTTTTAACACTATAGGGTCAGGTATACACGTTTGTATTTCTGACTCTATAGTGTTTATCTAACTAACCCTGGAGACCACCTGTTCATTTATTTTTATTGTATTTGTGCAGTTGTGACTGCTTCTGCTGCCTTGAATGGAAATACATATTTCGTTTGTAAACTTGAGTGCTTTGCATTAATTTCTGCTCCAGATCCAGTGCGGATTTTAGTACTTTCATATTGTTCATTATTTTCACCGTCCGTTTCCTGTTTGAAGAAAGCAGTGAATATTCTGGAACATGATGTATGACACTTGCATCATGATTTTTATACGTTTGAACTAAAGGTTCAGTTTGCTGACACTGGATGGACCCAAGTTAGAAATACATTTCTGCAATAATTTGTAATTCCTGATCTAGGCACTCCTGTCCATCACATTACACATCACCCCTCTGCCTCTCCTTCAGCACTGGCTTCAATGATCAATCTCATCACTAGTCTCCTATTAAGAAAATGCTTTAGAAAGTCTATGCTTCTAAAGCATTTTTCTTAATAGAAGGCCACTGTTGTGTTGAGAGATGAAGTTGTTATGGTGCTCAGTGTGGAATAGATTGGTGCCAGAAGGATAATCTGCATGTTTGGATGAGTAAGAAATTCTTTTGACCCTCTCAGGGTTAAGACAATTTGCATTAGCAAACCTGCATATGATAACATTATGCATTTCATTACAACTTTGATTAAGACAAAATGTAGATTGCATGCTATATTTGCCTTTGCAGCATACATTTAGACAAAACAAATCTTCGGGGGGAGGGGGTGAAGTCTTATATTTTTGTGTATATAAACCTGGAGTTGTTTGCACATTGTTGTATTCTTGCTAATGTATGTATATATTGATAATGATTTTAGTGAACTTTTAATGCATATTTTGTATATATTTCTGTTTTCCTTTCTAACTTGATTCAATAAAAGTAAAATAAAAATGTTCTTTTTTTTGTTACGTCAGAACTTTTTAAAATTAAAGTGGGAATTGTGGGAAGCTGCAAAGATATTAGAGTTGGAAATTTTTAATCCAATTCAAATATTTTGGCCTAAAATGTATTATTCCTTTGTCATTTCTCAACAACTCCCTGTTAAGGAATAAATCCGGTAAGAGGCAATTGGTTAAGGAATCCCTGTTAAGGAATAAACTAAGGGTCTTGGCAGTACAACTGTACATTGCATGCATATGCCTGTATTTGCCATGAGTCATTTGGTTTATGATTTTTGGCAACAAATTCGGGAGCTGTCAGCTATGTCTTTAATTAGTATTTCATAATTAATGCAGTTTAGTCTCTAAGCATTGGCCCATCGGTATTGCCAAATATATGAATATATTTGGCTCCTGTGGCATAAAAAAAGAATTGTAATATTATATGAATACATATTAAGTAGCTGTTTTTTATTTAATGGTAGCCACTATCACAGAATTATTATATTTTCCCTTCTTAATAAGTGGAATTCTAAGCTCCATAATGTCTGCAGGCTGCTGTAGTTACTTACAGGGATAGGCAACCTTCGGCACTCCAGATGTTTTTGACTACATCCCCCATAATGCTCTTACACCCTTAATGCTGGCAAAGCATCATGGGAGGTGTAGTCAAAAACATCTGGAGTGCCGAGGGTTGCCTATGCCTGTTCTAGGGTATCAGGAGTCCTCTGGTGCCATATCCCAGTTAAGAGTCATAATTTATACTTACCTAGGTCTCCGTGGTGTTTTTGGTCTGTCTCCATTTTTAGATAGCCTTACAGAAGACATTTTTACTTCCACATGAGTGACATAAATTTTGTTTGGATGGAAATCATTGGCTAAGAGCATAGGCTGAAACTTTCAGCCAATGAATTCTGTTCAAATAGGGATAAAATCGATTAATCTAATGCAGAAGATGAACTTCCTCTTTAAGTACAACTGAACAGGCGCTGGGCGCATGGGACCCAAGTAAGAGTCAAACCATTCTGAAACAAATTGCCTCTTACTGGGAGACTGCAACAAGGGACTCCGAATACCATTATCATTTCATAGTGCTTAGTGCATCCCTTTAATTACTAATACTGTGAGATTTCACATTGCCATAACTTGCAATAACTTTGAAATTTAATTAAAAAATTAAATACAACATATCTTTTCTGTTTAGTTTCTTCATTTCCTTATGTTTTTTTTTTTGTTTTTTTTACATAATCATTTATTTAATATGGTTTATCATTTATTGACTAAACAGTGGGAGACGATTAAATATCACAAGTAAGCACTATAAGTAAATCTTGGACTTTACTCTATGTGCAGATATGTGATGACATCACAGTTGTCGTTCACAAGAAATACGTTATTTTCTCTCATCTCCAGCATCTCCTCTATGAGGAAAGTGCAGCGACTCCATGCAGAGCATGGAGAAACTGAACGTGCAGCAATGACCCACCTCTGGTGGCCGTCTAAGTGACTACCACTGGAGGTGTCCCTAGGCAGCAATGTAAACCATGCCGTTTCTATGAAAAGTCTGCAGGGATTGACTATACTCACCAGAACAACTGCATTAAGTTGTAGTTGTTCTAGTGACTATAGTGTACCTTTAAGGTAGAGTTGTTTTGGTGACTATAGTGTCACTTTAAATTACAGTACATAGATCCATTAATAAAAATATATAGGAAATACGTATGGCACTCAATTAATGTTTATTTTTAAATTTGCGAAAACATTATTGCTGGTGCCTTCTGAGTGTACACACCCTTTGCTGAGGTCTCAGCATAAAAAAAAAAACACTCGAAACAGTGTGTTGTAGTGGTTATGGTGCCAAACATTTTAGCACTGCTTCCTGCTTAGAGAGAGTGACAGAAGCTCCTGTCAACTGATTGCTGTCCACGAATAAGCTAAGGGGTTCTCTTGTCGACTATAGTGGAAGTAGGGAGCAGTGTTTGGTGGACCATAGGTAAGAAGTAAAACCATTCTAAACCAGTTTGACTACTTACACTGGGGGGAGGGCACTCCTGGCACCATAACCACAACAGAGTAATGTAGTAGTTATGTTCCTTGAAGTGTTCAATGGGAGCGTTTTATGAAGGTCCGTGATAGCAGAAATACCCATTAATTGCAGATTAATTTTGTAGTTATGATTCCTATGGTGGAATCTGTCATTTTCTTTAGCTTGGCGTATTTTTACAGTAAGATGATTCTTATTTAGCCATTGGGGATGCCTCTAATGTAGATTCATATTCATTAAATTACACCCAGCAAACGAGTCCAGCATCTAAGCTGACCCTTGGGAATGTTACTCACTTGAGTGCCAGAATTGGTTTCATAAATTAATTAGTTCATGTGAAGTAATGAATGAGTATAAATATAGCAGTTCCTGGTGGAGAAATACAGTTTAAGCCCTTGAAAACAAGGAGTTAGAAATATTTTTCTATAAACATGCATAACTAGACAGTTTATGTTTTTGTGTATGGGTTCATTAAACCTTAGTGAATGGAGAGCCTATTGCATTGCTAGTTCCAAAATTACTTCTGTCTAAAGCATATCTATAGGAGTTTAAAGGGACATCCAGACCAGTTCATCTAATTGTCCCCTGAACCCTGCAATCTAAAACATTACAATTTCAGAAACTGTTTATATTGCAGGGTTAAGACTGCATCCAGTGGCTGTCTACCAGACACACACTAGAGGCGCTTCCTGCTGTTTCACGGAGTTTAACTAAATGAAATGACGCTGGACGCTCTCATGCTATACATGAGGACATCTAGCATCTTCAAATTCCCCAAAGAAAGTAATTGATTTTCTATGGGGAAGGCCTATTGTGTATGTTGCGCCCTCCATGCATGCACATTAGATTCCTCCTCGGCACTGAAATCTAAAGACGTGGAGCTGGAGCAAGTACCGAAGGACCTAATCACTGGAATAAGGTGACTGTGTAAAAAAAAAAAAAGGGATATTAAACGTTTTAATTGCTACTGGGGGTGGGGTGGGGGGTAGAGTTGGAAATACAGCTTGTATTCCTAACGCTATAGGGTTCCTTTAAAGTCCAAAATTCCAACAGGGATCAACTTGTTACTGGCCAATAAATACTCAATAACTGAAGTATGGGGCTTTGTATAAATAGATTTTGAAATTAAATCATTCACTGTATAGTCAAGTCTGGTATCGACCACTGTTTTAAAGTGTTATATAAAGAATATAATTAAAACATGGAAATAAAAAATAAATAAAAAAATCTTGTCTTGATTCTGCTGCAAGTCCTGCAGGACTTGCAGGTTATGTGTAATAAGAAGTGACTGATATTTCTCAACCGATCCTGACCTGTGGAATATTTTTCAGTGGTAGTCCTGAGCCTATCCTGTTAACCTTGCCAAGCGGGGTTTGTGGTAAGCATAATCGTCATAACATAACAGTTTGGAAACACATGAATGAACCTGCTATAAAAGCATCAACGTGACACACAACTCCGTTCTTTTTTGTCTTTTCTATTTTTTTGTGTCGTTTCTTGATTTCATGTTTTAAATGTTAAGAGCTTTGATACTTTTCTATCAAAGGGTTACTCAAACCCTTGTTGCATATATATTTTTTAATGAATAATTGCCTATTTGGTATTATTTTTAGGTCCCCGCCGCCAAATGTTGAAAAAAGTTTTAAAATTAAGGTTTTACTCTCTGAAATCCTCCGGTCGTCAGGGCAGCTGCAGCGAGGTCCAATCAAATTTGACTGACCCGTTTAGCTGGTTTAGAGTGCATGCACTTGCTCTGAACCGGAGAGGAGAGGAGAAGGAGTAGGGAGGGTGGGTCCCTAACATAGGAAGACAAAAGGGCTGGAATGAGGGAGGGAGGAGAGGCAAAGAACGTCTGTCACCTGCGTGCAGTGAGTGCTGTCCAGGACATAAAATATGCACAGAATTGGCAGTCCGGAACAGAGTATAACAGACTGGGTTATTTACTAAAGTTAGAATTCAGAGTGAATTCAACGAAAGGTTTTTAATTTAATGTCAGAGTAGCCAAACTGAAAGCTTAGTTAACTTTTTCCCTAGCAATTTTGACCTTAAATTTTAAGTTTCACCTTGAATTCTAACTTTAGTGAATCCCTGAAAGTGTTTCAAGCAGAACACTGCACATCCAGATTCCTTCCTCCATGACCACATCAAAAAGCAGAAGTGGCCATGGATGTTGGAATGACCCTTGAATCGTATTCTGAAAGTAGAGCTACCTTGACCAAAAAGCAGGACTTTATGGATGTGTAGGAAGATTACCAAGTTGCAAAGATGCATTATATGGAAGCCATCCATACAACATTTATATTAAGTATTGTTATTGTTATGCTGCTACTAGCCTCTAAATCTGAGTTTAAAGGGCCACTCCAACCAAAAAACAATGTTTTCAAAAGCACACGTTTTTGGTTACAGTAACTGTTCCTATCAAGGAGCTTGATTCTACTCTGCTGATGTTACTTCCCCTGGAGAGGTTGTGGTGTCAGGGAAGGCCGGCTGACTATGTGAAAAGATCTATTTATAAGCAAAGGTTTTCACCAATCTCGAAAATGTTAGACGGTATTGTAGCCACTGTCTCCTGCTAGACTTCCAAAAATGCCTGTAGGTAACTAAACAGTGATAACAACAGGTATTTCTTGGTTTAGTATTTGAAATTAGAAAAAAAAAACATACTTTGTGCTATCTGTCAATTCATTTTCAACTACCTCCTTTCTTCAGGCTGAAGATTTCATGAATGCACCATGGAGTTGTTCTTTTTATGATATGATATGATATGTCCATGTAACCCTGCAGATATACTTTTAATGTTTGGGACTGACAACCGTACCCGTACCCTTCTACCCAGGTGGTTGTTATGCATGGCTCTTATCTTTACTTTAGAAGTAGTACTCCAAGGTTTAGTCACTAAACTCTGAATTATACCGAATTAAAATCTGAAGAGCTAGAATAGGTATTATCAAAATTGCCTATAGTACAGCTTTGCTACAGTTGCAATCAAAATGATTCAACCCCTATTGAAAATCAGGTTTATTGTCATAATTTGTCATAATGAACAAAACAATAAAAAGTAATTGAAATAACTCACAACAACGAATGATTAAACTAGTTTCCCCAAATTCAATTGAAAATACAACTTATAATGACTTTTTCAGTCTCAAAATTATTTAAACCCTGCATATAGTCCCTCACAACAGCACAAATATGGAAAACTGGTGATGTCTCAAGTACACCTGATGCAACTAATCTAGGCTTTCATTAGTTGCACCAGATGTGCTTCAGCTGGAACACTTGAAATACCTGAGCTGGCTAGGGGTTTGTTGAGTGTCACGTGTGACTGCCTGTTAGAAGACAAAAGAACGGTCCACAAAGTTAAGAGAAGAGATAGCAAAGGCACTGAATGTTCCTAGAGACACTGTTGGAAGCATAATTTATAAGTTCAAAGTTGAAGGAACAATGGTTACACAACCTGGACGGGGCTGAAAAAGGAAGCTATCAATAGCTGCAACTAGATTTCTGAGAAGTCAGGTTGTGAAAAACTATCGAGTGACTGCAAAAGACCTGCAGCAAGACTTGGTGGCAACAGGCACTGACGTTTCAGTGAGTACAGTAAGGCGCATACTAAACGCATAAGGCTTCCATGCCAAAAACTAAAAAAAGATGTACACCACTACTGACACAAAAGCACAAGAAAAGTCGGTTTCAATAGTCAATGGTAAAACCACACCTTAAATATGCCGTGCAATTTTTGGTACCTGTTCTAAAGAAGGATATTATGGCACTAGAAAACAAGACTACAAAAGCAATAAAAGGAATGGAACATTTTAGCTATGAAGAAAGGTTAACAAATTAAAATGTAGTTTGGAAAAATGGCATTATACAAATAAATTAGGCAACCAAAAAGCTGCCTAGTAAGCAGGAAGTGCCTCTAGTGGCTGTCTGATTGATAGCCACTAGAGGCAGTCTTAACCCTGCAGTATAATTATTGCAGTTTCTTAAAAACTGCAATAATTAAAATTGCCGGGTTAAGGGATCAGGAACATTTCACCTAGACCACTTCAATGAGCTGAAATGGTCTTGGTGCCTATAGTGTCCATTTAAGAACTGGCTATTTTGTTTTACAGTTTTATCTCTATTAAATTAGATTGAAATCACAATGTATACATTTTACTTTAAAGTGGCTCATTCACAATGTCAAATGAGTATTTCACTGAAATTCCAACGCGGTCAAAATAAATACTAACTTATGTATATTTCCATACCTGACAAAATTTGGCTAATGACTGCTGTAGGGAAAAAGGCGTTGTTTCAGTGTTGTTGTTTACTGACAGCACTGATTTGGGGTTCTGGCACATAAAGCAATAGCTGCTGAAGAGGACCAACCAGATGAAGGTGATGAGGAACAGATTCAGGTCAGTAAAACTCCTTTCTCCGTTCGGCGGCCACACACTGCCAGCAGAGCAGTCACCATCAGGGGTCTTTTCAAAATAGGCAAGGACCCCAGATAGTGACAGAGCTGCTTTACCAACTGAAAAAAAGAGTGCCTGATTTTAAAATTGTTCACTTTGATGCATGTATTATTGTTGCCTCTTCTGTGGGAGATAAAACAGCAGACTCACAACCAATGGTTTTGACTACTCTGTTGGTTGATGTGAAAAATTTACCCAAGTTGGTTTTACTTAGCAACCGAAGTGTAAACAGTCAAACAAAACTACAAAACAATTTGACAATTTGACAACTAAATGCTTATATGCCCTTTAGCTAATACTTTAATTGTCTATTTCTGTGTCAGTGATCAAAGATTAAAAACCGAAATAGGAACATGAAAGATGTTTTAATTCATAGTCTGTCTGGTGATCTGTCTTTTGAAATACACTGTAAATGTCTGGGTGAAATCAATGGGTTAATGTATTTACAGTTTCCTTTATTGCATGTATCTATATCAGAATGTGAGTTATTTCTTGATCTATACTGCCTCCCTTGGTAAAAAGCTAATTTGGCCTCCAAATTCTCTTCTACGCAGATGACACACAAATCTATTTGTCCTCTTCTGATCTCTCGCTGTCCCTGCTGATTTGCGTCTCTGACTGCATCTTTACTATTTATATCTGGACGGCTGCTTACTTCCTTAAACTTAAAGGGACACTTAAGTCACCAGAACAAGGGGGCGGGGCCGGACTGACATGGCGGATTGTCGCACTCTGCAGGAGCTCCCTACCAATCTACTCTCCCAAGCGACTCCCTGGGACTCCTGTCACACGCAAAGTGACCCAAATATGGTTATGCCTCCTGTAGATGACTGCAGGAGTGTTCCGACGTGGATTGCCGGAATGCCGACCGCCGAAGTCCGGGTACGGCCTAGCGGAGGCCTAGGGCAGGGGAGGCGGCCGACCTCCCGTCCCTGGTCTCTCCTGCCGCCGAGATCACTCAAGGCTCCGCAACCCCCCCCCACCGGACCGGGGGGGATATCCCGGTCCAACATACGACCCCAGAGACTAACCACGATCTACACACTGGCGACTTCCAGAACCGAAGCGCTAGGGACGCAGTGCAGGTCACGTGGACGCTGGGCGAAGCAGAGGCGGAAATGTGATTTGAGGCCAGGCTGGAGAGACTCTTTCATGAACTCTGGCGCAAACTGGAGGTACTGATAAACCGCCCGGCCCAAACCAACATGACAGCCAGCCTGCCAGCCCGGCTCACGACGCAGTAACAAGCAACCTATTACAAGACGAGCCCCAGCATACTAGAGGGGTAAAACAAACCTGAATAAGGCGACATCTCAACCTTGGACCAAGCAACGAAGCCCGGTTCCCAAACAGTCGTACCCAGAGGCCTGCCTAAGGGCCCAAAGCTACACACACAGCGGCAGGGTTGCGGTACTAAACTGCCACGACATACCACCCAAAGCTTCCGCTGTTTACCGGAGGCCATCACCGTAGGCCGCCCACAATGCCTTCCCAGGTTGAAGGCCGCAGGGAGTGACACTCCGAAGCACCGACCACACCGCCGGAGGCCTGCCCGCCGCTGGCGGCGGCTGAACACCCTGGCCTCACATGGCGCCCGACCACGGGTCGACCCGGCCTCTATGAGCAACCGAGTCGGTGGACCGCAGGTGCAGGCCTTCGTGGAGACCTGGGGCCGGAAGGCGGCTACCATCAACCCGCACCATGCCGCAACCTTGAGGATTTCCCAAGACAAAGGTGCCATCTATCCCGTACTACTGGACCGCGCTGTGGCCCTACCCAGCAGCGGTATAGGCTAAACCAGCCTCACGGACTGCCAGTCCAGTTCATCACACGCACTACCAATGACTTTGGGGGACCTGGCCCGATTGGCAGGCACGAACTCCTCTTACTGGACTTCCACCACATTTACCACGTGGCTTAATGATGCCGTCTAATGGTTGCTTTTAGCCAACATATGATATACCTATGTACCACGTCCTATATATAACTGCTACCCCTACGCCGGCCTACGCTGACCAGCTATTGCTTTTCTATTTCTAAGTTTTATCGTTTATGCCATGTTAATGGTCATGCCTAGCTAACAGAGTACTCACGTTTAAAGACATTTTACAATATGCATAGCAGATGCTAGCAACTAGTATTCAGCCCGTTTACATTCATTCTAATGTTCCACAGTTTACCTTACGTTTAAATAATCAGCAATTAAATAATTGTTTAGCCCTAGCTTGAATTAACAATCAGTAAATTGTATCTATACCACTCATACTGTTACAAACACTGCCTCAGCACTGCTTTACTAGTCCTGCAGTATAGTCATGGGCAGTCCTTTACTCTTCCTAACAAAAAATGAGGCTAACAAATACTCAGAGATGATATAAATTGCGTTGTCTTTTACCCGTCTTGTATGAAACTTTATCGTCTCCCCACTCTCATTCTGTACCCTCATGATTTTCTGCCTCAATAAAAAAAGAGATTGACAAAAAAAAAAGAAAGTATGTAACAAATATGAAATCACTTTTTTTTCCACCCTTGTGGTTTGGATAATTTCTACATAAATACAAATGCAATTAAAGAAAAATAACTAAAAAAAAAAAAAAAAAAGTCACCAGAACAACTACAGCTTTAGTAGTTCTGGTGTCTACAGCCTGTGCCTGCAGGCTTTTTAATGTAAACACTGCCATTTCCGAGAAATTACTGCGTAGGAACACCTCTGATGTTCAGTGTCTCAATACTCTGCATGGAGGCCCTGAACATTCCTCATAGAGATGCATTGATTCAATGCATCTGTATGAGGAGAGGCTGATTGGCACAGAGCGATGTTTTGCTGCACATGCGCAATAGACTCCCAGTGCCTTCCTGTGGAAAACATTAGATTGGCTGGGATTGGCAAATTTGATGATCTCGGCCATGGAGACGTTGGAAATAAGCTTGTGGTGCTGGAAATTAGATTTTTATGCCCTTTTAACGTGGCAAGGGTGGACAGAGGGCATAAGCGGCACATTTAGAACTATATTGTCAGGAGTACATGTATTTCTGACACTATAGTGTTCCTTTAATCTGTCCCAAACAGAAATTCTTATTTTTCCTACCTCAAGCGTTGCTACAAGGGTGACGTGTCAACGGAAGTAGCCCGTCTACTCAACCCGTCTAAGCAGTTGTCAAATCCTGACGCTTCCATCTCAAAAACATAGCTTGCATCTGCCCCATTTAATGCCGGATGTGGCTAAGGTGCTGGTCCATGCTGCTGTCATCTCTCTCTATTGACTACTCAAATCCACTTCTCATTGGTCTTACAGTTTCCCAGCTTGCCCCATTACAGTCTATAATAAATGCAACGGCAAGGCTCATCTTCCTGTCTGCCCGCACCTCCCACTCATTCACTCTCTGTCAGTCCCTACACTGGCTTCCTGTAAGATATAGGGCTCAATTTAAAATTCTGGTACTTGTTTACAAATCTCTTCATAACGCTGCTCCTACCTACCTATTTTCACTAATACATAAGTATCAAATCCACTTCAACACCCTTATCTATACTTCTATTTACTGCTTTGCTGAATGCAATTAGGTTAGTTTGACAAAACTTATGTTTCATAAAATCATGCAGATTTTTGCTAATAACAATAACAATATAATTCCCAAAGAATTACAAAAAAAAAAAAACAATGTAATTCCCAATGAATTCCTGAAAATTATAGCCCTCAAATACTTTCCCAGCCACATAAGTAAAAGGGACACTATAGGCACCAAGGTCACAGAATGGACGGAGGGGACTCCCTGAGATGCAAGGTGAGTCCCCACACCACGATCACCGGCGTGGGATCGCCGGCGACCGGGTAAGTAGAAAGGACAGCGGGGACGTGCTATGCCGCCCCCTGACTTTTAGAGCCTGGTCCACAAGGACGGCATAGCACGCCCGCCGTCCTTAAGGGGTTAAATGCAAGTGAATGCATTGGTGTGCTTGTCCGTAATGTTTTCATATGAATGCAGTGCTCTGTTTGTGTGTAGTGTTGGCATTTGAATGGAGAACTGTTTTTGAGTACAGTGTTGGTGTTTGAATGCAGGGGGGTGTTTGTGTGTAATATTGTTGATTGCATACAAATGTGTATTCACAAATACATATGCACTGCCACACACAGAATCACACATATACTGCCACAAAGACATATACCTATGATTATACTACGAGAGATATGCACACACAATTAGACACACATAAACTGTAACACTGATGCATACTGACATACATGCAAGATTCACGTACAGATCCACATGTACCGATATATACACTGACACACATGCTGATACATATACTGAAACACACATGCAGACACATACACTGCCACACATGCAGATACATATACTGCCACACACGCAGACACATACACTGACACACATGCAGTTGCATACACTGACACACACAGATACACTTGACCATACCATTGAGCTTGTTATTTGGATTTCCTGGTTAATGATATTTGGCTTTGTCTCTCGTTCCATCTCTCTGTTTCCCTTGACCTCGGCACGTGTTTTGACTATCCCTTTTTGCATAGCCCGACCATTATAAGGATCGGTATTGCAATTCTCTCTACTCTGTCTGCGTGTTAGGGTTCCCTAGTCAATGTTACAAAAATGCTGTGAGATTCCGGGGCCCAAGGCTCAGACAATGGAGTGCTAGCAGATGGACAGCTTGGAGGGCTAAGTGGCCGTGCACCCCAGTGCCTTCGAAAAGGCCCAACAGTACAAGGGTTATCGTGGTTTGGAACAACGTGGAGAGCAAGTTTACCTCACCTCACCTGACAGTGCAGCGCCAGAGATGGCGGGAAGAGAGCGAGGAGCAGTGCACCTGGGTGGCATGTACTTTGTGGAGGATCTGCAGCACTCCCCCCGGCAGGTAAGCTTGGTCTGCAGCCAGTTGAAGCTTTGCTTTCCTTGCCTGCCCTCCCAAGACAGCCTGTGGATGCTGCTTCTCCGCGAGACCCAATCCTGGAAGGGCTCCCAGGAGTTGCTGGACGCCGTGGGCTGTACCCTGGAGCTGTGGGCTGCTCTTGAGCAGTGTGGCTGGAAGATCACCGCTCTTGAGCAGTGTGGCTAGAGGATTCACAGACAATACTCTGCACGAAGAGCAAAAAGGAGCTGCGCAGGGGGCTGAGCACACGGGCCACTACAGGGTCAGATATCATAGCATTCAGCCAGTGCTGCAGTACAAATCCCTAGATGCTGGATACACTGAGGGGCACAGATAGACAGGACTTGCATCGCAGGCGTCGACAGGGCAGCCGGGCCCGGTCACACCTGCGACCCCTATTGTTACGCCACTGCATAAACTCCTGTTAGGAGATTCCTTTGGCTCTCCTAAAGTACAGACAGGGAGTGGTGCCAAATGGACCCAAGGGATGAGGTCAAACCATTTAAAAAAACTAGGGGTGCACCGAAATTCCGGCGGCCGAAAGTATCGGCCGAAAATGGGCCTAATCCATTTCGGCCGATATTGGCAAATATCGGCAGAAAATAGGGCGGTCAGGCTGGCGGGCGCGCGAGGGAGCACTCTCCCCTGAGTGCTTCCTCTTCAGCTCCCTCGCGCACCGCACTGATACCGGAGCCGGAAGATGACGTCATCTTCCGGCGCTGGTTTCAGTACGCGGCGCATTCAAACCGCCCATAGGAAAGCATTACTCAATGCTTTCCTGTGGACGTTCAGTGTCTTAGAATCGCGGAAGCTCCTCTAGCGGCTGTCAGTGAGACAGCCGCTAGAGGCTGGATTAACCCTGCTTTCAGCTGCAGGGTTAAAACTAGAGGGACCTGACACCCAGACCACTTCATTGAGCTGATGTGATCTGGGTGTCTGTAGTGGTCCTTTGTGTGTGCATCTGCATGCACTGGTGTACATACCGCGGTCGCACTGCGACCAGGTGCCCGCCACCATGTTTTGCGGCCCCGGCCTGCGCAGAGTAAGCGTGCGGGGGGGGGGGGGGGGGGGGCACGGATCAATTTTCGCACCGGGGCCCCATTGGTCATGTGTACGCCACTGCTCACCATCCACCCTGGTACCGCTGTGAGAAGACCGCACACTGCCGCCGTGCAACCTTCTAACCGGAAGTGCCAGACGTGCCATGAGAGCAGTGGGGCAGCCTGCTGTAAAACTACCCACATCGTGTATACCCACAAGTGTATAAAGAAATACACTTTAAGAAAACCTATCCTACTGCAAACATAGCCACATCCATTTATTAATTATATTCTGCACGTGCCAATCTGCCCAAAGTGCTTTCTTCAAGTCCCTAGTCCACATTTCTAAATCTTTATTATTAATAAATATTATTGGTATGGTATTCAATTACAAATATATATATATATATATATATATATATATATATATATATATATATATTATTCAGTCATATATAGCAAACAGGGTTAACAGATTTTTATTTATATTGGTTTTTTTAAAGCTATTTTCTGTCCAATTTTGGTGTGTTGCTCTCAATAAGTGTGGTTATTTATTTTATTGGCTTGTAGTTTTTCATATTTGATTTATTAAATTCATGAAAAAGAATTATATTAATAAAATCATAGAAAAAAAAAGTATTTTAAAAGTATTTGGGCAAAAAGGCAGTTTCGGTTTCGGTTTTCGGTCAAGGGCATTCTGAAGTTTCAGTTTCGGCCCTGAATTTTCATTTCGGTGCACCCCTATAAAAACGTTTGACTACTTACAGTGGAGGAGCGCAAATGCACCCCATGCCACATAGCCACTACACTACATGATGATTATTTGCATGATTTTTATTATCATATGTATCATTTCTTTACTTAAATGTAAGTGTTTGGACTGTCTCTGCAAATGTTCACAAATTCATTGTTTCCTGTACAACCCAGATAAAATGTTTTGGAAAAACTGCCTCTACGTTGCATTTGAATTTCAACAAAACTCCCACACATTCCAAACAGACACTTGCTATGAAAATGTTTGCATTTTTCCCGCTTTTTATTTATGATGGTTTTGTGCATGTGTGCATTCTTCAGAAAAAAACAACAGTTTTTCATTTTAAATATTTCAGTATAACATCCTCCTTGTTTATTGTATAGTAAATGAGTTGTCAATAATATCTACAATAATTATTGAATGCTAAGATCATGCGGGTTGATAAAGCTATGTTTATATAGCTCTTTTTAGCATGAAATCATAGGATGACGTATAACCCCCTTGGAGGTTGTTGGAAAAACGTGTACTTGTAAAGTAGGGCAAGGACACAGCTTTAATGAACTGTGAATTGATATGGTATATTTTAGACTGCCCGACGCAACCTTGAGTACAGGAAGGGCATTTAGTTGCTGCTGATCCAGCAAACTGAAAATGAATGGCATGTGTATTTGTTTAAGATTATTGAGCTATTTAGTCTTCCCCTGTAGGCATAGAACATGTAGTTTAGTGATTATTTTTCCCTTGGTGCATAAAACTACTGTGCATGTCCACTTGGCTGACTTGCAAATACAGTAGAACTTTTCTCCGTTTAATGCATGGTATCTGTACAGGGGTACAAATATGGAATTAGTAAATATATTGTAGATGGGCACTGAGTTGCACGTTACTGGAAAATGCCAAAATCACTTACTGAAATGAGACTGCAGAATTTTGAGAACATTTATCAAAAATAAGTCCTAAACATTATAAATTCAAATGCTGTATTTTTTTTTTTTTAATCCCTACCTAAGTACATATACAACAAGAGTTGGATGATCATGGCAAAATGTATTTTATTATTAAAGCATCTCAATGATGTGGTATGGGTCCTGTCATTATATCCCTGTAATGTTTTTTATGAACTGCACTGTTTACATTGCTGGGTTAACAAACTTCCAATGGTTGCCGTCCAGGCAGTGCTTAGAGGCACTTCCGCGTTGAGAACAGAGTCAAACTTGATTTTCGCAGCAAAGTGATTTGTTGCACCTGTGCCCTAGCCTACCATTACTTCCCTATGTGTAAATATTGGATTGGCTGAGATATTAAGATTGATGATATCAGTCAAGGAAGTGAGGCGGCCAGGGATATAGCAGCACAGCGAGATTGAAAAGGCAAGTATCTTTCTCAAGCACACCAATGGAACAGACACCTAAACATCTGCAAGAGATAGCGTTTTTATTCCTAACGCCTTAGTGTTCCTTTAAGGAACACTACAAGCGGTATAACCACTAAAGCGCGACTACATTAAATGAACACTACAAACACACAGTGTGCTGTAGTGATGTCGCGAACATAAAATGTTCCGTTCGCGAACGGCGAACGCGAACTTCCGCAAATGTTCGCGAACGGGCGAACCGCTATAGACTTCAACAGGCAGGCGAATTTGAAAATCCACAGGGACTCTTTCTGGCCACAATAGTGATGGAAAAGTTGTTTCAAGGGGACTAACACCTGGACTGTGGCATGCCGGAGGGGGATCCATGGCAAAACTCCCATGGAAAATTACATAGTTGATGCAGAGTCTGGTTTTAATCCACAAAGGGCATAAATCACCTAACATTCCTAAATTGTTTGGAATAATGTGCTTTAAAACATCAGGTATGATGTTGTATCGATCAGGTAGTGTAAGGGTTACGCCTGCTTCACAGTGACAGACCAAACCCGTTTAACGCACCGCAAACAACCGCAAACAGTCCATTTGCACAACCGCAAATTCCCCATTTGCACAAGGTTGGATCGCAAGCTAGCCATGTCCCGTTCCTTGTCCTCACTGATGTCATTGAAGGTCTCTTCCTCCACCTAGCCACGTACAACACCAAGGGTCCCCGAAAGGTGACAACAAGCCCCCTGTATTTTTTTTTTTTTTAAATGTACACTACTGTTACACCAGATAGGAGTTGCACTGGTGTGAAACTGTGCCCTGGCAGGCCCTGAAACGCACACGTGTGAAGGAAACTGACTGCTATTATATTACAGTCAAAAAAAGTTTTTTTTTTTTTTTAAATGCAAGCTATTGTGACACCAGATATGAGTGGTGGCACTGGGCAAGTGGGCACAGTATACGCTGTGAGCCTGACACACACGCTGGCAGGCAGGCAACTGCAATTAGATTACACAGAAAGAAAAAAAAAAAGCAGACTGATGTTCTAGCCCTAAAAAGGGGTTTTTGGGGTGCTGTCCTTACAGCAGAGATCAGATGAGTCCTTCAGGACTGTAGTGGACACTGAATACACTAGCCTAGCTATCGATTTCCCTATTAAATCAGCAGCAGCTACACTGTCCCTCCTCTCACTAAGAATGCAGCATCTGGGGGGCGGGGCCTAGCTGTCATGGAGGAAAGACGCACTTCGCGTGAGCTCCCTCAATATCTCACTTTAAGCAGCTATCAACAAGCGAATTTCACCCCCAGAAGGGGATGACCCAGCAATGTTGCTCCTACCTGACCGACCCGACATGCTTAATAGCGGTCAGCAACTCGATAGTCTTACTTACCTCCGCGTGGCAAGTGTGGCCTGGTGCTCACCGGGCGGGAGAGGCGGCCGATCTCCCGATCCTGGAATGCCCAGGAGCAGCTACTACATGGCAGGAGCTCCGTTACCCGCCCCCCACGGACTGGTGGGGGTTATCCCGGTCCACCCCTGAGAGGCTGTCTGGAGCTAATGGACGCACAGAGCACAGCCGCCCAGGCTGACATACTCATCTGCGACTCTCCCAATATGGCGGCAGCCGCGTGTCCTCCTGGTACCAGCAAAGCATGGCAGGATATTGAGTCTAAGCTGGACAGACTCTTTAATCAATTTTGGAAGCAAATAACAAGCAGGAAGCCCCAACAAGCTCCACCACAGCTAAGCGAAGCAGTCCCCATTAAAATCCACCAACGCAAAAGGCGCCGAAGACGGGACTGGAGGCACAAACAGAAATGCAGAGCCTGCCCCACGTCAAGCACTCGCCTCCACCTTAAGCCACCACAATCCCGCACCGGACGTGAAGCACCACCGGGACAGATCCGACCACCCGACAAAACAAGCTTCCACCACCTCAAGCCGCGAACCCGGCACTCAGCCAGAGCCTTGCCTTTGTTGTTCCAGGTATCAGGGACTCCCAGGGTCTGCACCTGGCGCCCAGAAGGGATCGGATGAGCACAAGCAGTAAACAGCAGCCTGCCAAGCATGTCCCACTATAGCCGATCCTCCACACCATGCCTTTGATCACATGAACTGCTCTCTGCACATTAACTAATCGTAAAGTAGCAAGCGTTTAAACATGTCATTATTTCACCTCCTAAAGAGTTTATTGTCATAGTTCCTTACATGCCTTTACCTTAACCGTTCATGTATTATGTTATTCACTAGTCTCTTCTCATGGGGCGACTCACACTTGATTTATAACTAGTGGTGGAGCTGCTGATATAAATACACAGTTGATAACGTGCAAGCTACACCCTAAACATTACAGCCATCTTTCACAACAATGTACTGCTATATACTCATACCCTCACTGCAACTAGCCATGATATACGCACGTTCAGCCTAGCATGCTCAAATATAACACACTTCGGTCAAAAAAAAAAAAAAAGTATGCAGCTTCCGAATGAATCTAAAATGGATGTTGTCCAGGAGGTGGGAGGGTCTGCTGCTGATTGGCTGGAATGAGTCTGCTGACTGTGAGGTACAGTGTCAAAGTTTACTCAATGATGACGAATAGGGGGCGGACCGAACATTGCATATGTTCGCTGTCCGTGGCAAACGCGAACAAGCTATGTCCGCCAGGAACTATAAGCCGGCGAACTATTCGCCGGCGAACTATTCGGGACATCTCTAGTCAGGATAGTTGCCTCTGGAATGGGAGGTACGGGTTGAGATGGTATGCATACCAGTGTCTCAAGTCTCAAGTGTCTGATGGGCCTGGGCAATCTGGTCCATACGGTGATCCTGTTCTTAAAATCTTGCCTCAAAGGAGGCCATTTGCTGTCCTAAACCTGCAGGGCCCATGGTCCTATCATAATGTCATGATGTAATACCCCAACACGCAGAGTTTAGGATAGCAAGGGACAAGACTAGGATATAACTTATTACCTGGACTTAGAATGGCCAGACTAAACGTCAGACAGAGATAAAGCGTAATCAGAAACGAGACAAGGTCATGGTAACAGAGAGACTACGAAAACGAGAACAAGCCAGAGTCAGGTAGATGGTAATCAGTCACACGGGCAAACAAGACAGGAAATTTTTAACGATAAATTCAGAGTCAAGAACAAAGCCATGGTCAATACCAAAATAAACAAAATAGATCAAGGAACGCACTAAAGGGTACTGACACAGAAACCACGATAGGACAAAGTGGATAGAGCTTGGGAAATTTGAATATCCTTTAACATTTGATTGGCCCACGTCATGCCTACGCCCCCAAAACGTTCGTGTGTGTGGGGGTGCTGGAATGACGTGGGCCAATGGGAGCCTGAATCAACTTTTGGCCCCCACTGCCCCTTTAAGAGCGAGCTCGTGACTCGAGCCGTGCTCCTAGTGCCAGGCGGGCCACGTGACCGATCACTGCGGTCAGTGCACGCGGCTAAGTCAGAAGAGGAGATCAAGCCGCATGCGGCTCGTGTGGAGGCAGGAGTGATCCAGCCACGCGCGGCTCAAGCTTAGGAACCAGGTCGGTCCCAGGATAAGGTAAATACAGCCACAACCACTTATCCCAATCACACACCTTTTCTAACGTCCTATCCCATTAAAAGCATATTACCGCGTATTTAATAAAACAGACCCCCTACTTCATCCAGGTTACCGAGCGATGGTTCGATATTCTGAGCCCTCTCTGATTTACTGTACACGACTATTCGATATTCCCACAAATTTTATATAGCATTTTATGTTTGTTTGAGACCACCTTAAAAATATTGATATTGCTAAAAATCATGATCACTATATACTTTCTCTACAAACCTCTAAAACAAACCAAACTACTCATCCATCCGCTATACCACTTTATCCCACCTAGAACTAGTGCCCAGTTAAAATACTTGACTCTTACTTACCCACACTCAGTCATGCCACACACATTTCACCACTACTCTCACTGAATCCCTCTGACTACGGCTAAATTCATCTTCTACATCAGAACACTACTCCTAAGATTGGGTTGTATCCATATCTCGGGTCTTTCATTTAGAATAGGGGCAGCTTCGGTCTCCTTCAACACTTACACTCCAGTGCATATTATTAAAAGATTGTGCAGATGGAAATCCTCAGTCTACAACCGATATATTCCTCATCCGGAGAAAGAAATGAGAAAAGCTTTTAAAAGTTTGGCTTTGTAAATTTGATGCAATAAGTGTGCTTTTCTTTAATACCTTTTCACCCTCTTTTCATGAACCCGATTTACATATATTACTAATATGTTTCTGAACATATATATTATATTATTCACTCACTCACTCACTCTCTGGGCCGGCCTAAGACATCATGCTGCCTAGGTCCAACGATAAATGAGTATGGGGGATAATGTATAATAAACACAGGTTACTGGCTATGGGAGGGATAATGTATAATAAACACAGGTTACTGGCTATGGGAGGATAATGTATAATAAGCACAGGTTACTGGCTATGGGGGATAATGTATAATAAACCGGTTACTGGCTATGGAGGGATAATGTATAATAAACACAGGTTACTGGCTATGGGAGGGATAATGTATAACAAACACAGGTTACTGGCTATGGGGGGGATAATGTATAATAAACACAGGTTACTGACTATGGGGGATAATGTAAAATAAACACAGGTTACTGGCTATGGGAGGGATAATGTAAAATAAACAGGTTACTGGCTATGGGGGGATAATGTATAATAAACACAGGTTACTGGCTATGGAGGGATAATGTATAATAAACACAGGTTACTGGCTATGGGAGGGATAATGTATAACAAACACAGGTTACTGGCTATGGGAGGGATAATGTATAACAAACACAGGTTACTGGCTATGGGGGGGATAATGTATAATAAACACAGGTTACTGACTATGGGGGATAATGTAAAATAAACACAGGTTACTGGCTATGGGAGGGATAATGTAAAATAAACAGGTTACTGGCTATGGGGGGATAATGTATAATAAACACAGGTTACTGGCTATGGGAGGATAATGTATAATAAACACAGGTTACTGGCTATGGAGGGATAATGTATAATAAACACAGGTTACTGGCTATGGGAGGGATAATGTATAACAAACACAGGTTACTGGCTATGGGGGGGATAATGTAAAATAAACACAGGTTACTGGCTATGGGAGGGATAATGTATAATAAACACAGGTTACTGACTATGGGGGATAATGTAAAATAAACACAGGTTACTGGCTATGGGAGGGATAATGTAAAATAAACAGGTTACTGGCTATGGGGGGATAATGTATAATAAACACAGGTTACTGGCTATGGGAGGATAATGTATAATAAACACAGGTTACTGGCTATGGAGGGATAATGTATAATAAACACAGGTTACTGGCTATGGGAGGATAATGAATAATAAACACAGGTTACTGGCTATGGGAGGATAATGTATAATAAACACAGGTTACTGGCTATGGGGGGATAATGTATAATAAACACAGGTTACTGGCTATGGAGGATAATGTATAATAAACACAGGTTACTGGCTATGGAGGATAATGTATAACCCCTTAAGGACGGAGGACGGTTCAGGACCGTCATCGGCATTTTTGCGTTGCCGACCGGTGACGGTCCTGAACCGTCCTAACCGTCCAATGTACTTACCCGATCGCCGTCGTTCCCCCGGCGGCGATCGGCGGTGCTCCCGGTGTGGGGAGACTGCCTGCAGCCCAGACAGTCTCCCCATGGCGGTTTAGGACCCCTGTGGCCATGTGATCGCCCAACAGGGCGACCACATGGTCACAATAGGTGTCCTAGTCTCTGCCTGCAGGGGGACTGTCTGTGCTGACAGGCAGTCTCCCTGCAACTGTAAAATCAGTGTAAAATAAAAAAAAAAAAATTAAAGTTATAGTTAATAAAAAAATATTATTATATATGTGTATATATATGATATATAGACATATATTATACCTATATAATATGTCTATATATCATATATATAATGTCATGCTAAGTGTATTTTTATATTAATATGTACATATATTAATATAAAAATACACTTATAATTAATTTACACACGTATATATATAATATATATAATAACTATATATATTGTGTATATATATATTATTATAAAATACGAATAATAAATAATTTAAATTAAATTTAAAAAATTAAAAATAATAATAAAAATAAAAAAAAATTATATATCTATACTAAATTTTATTCTAACTGTATTTTGATATTAATATATATATATTTATATAAAAATACACTTAGAATGAAATTGTATATATATCTATGTATATATAAATAAATAAAAAGAATGCAAACTATTCATATGTCCATATACAAAATTACATAAATAATTATATAAATATACACGTAGACTTCAAATATATAAATATGCATATATATTTAAATTCTACGTGCGTATTTATGTAATATTTTTACATAATTAAGTTATTTTATTGATTGCAATTCAAGGGACCTGCCTGCCAACCCAGGCCGAAAGTACAGAGAATTTAATTTGCTATCACTGTATTTTACCCTGTAACATTCTACGACACCCTAAAACCTGTACATGAGGGGTACTGTTTTACTCGGGAGACTTCGCTGAACACAAATATTAGTGATTCAAAACAGTAAAACATATCACAGCGATGATATTGTCAGTGAAAGTGACTTTTTTTGCATTTTTCACACACAAACAGCACTTTTACTGATGATATAATTGTGATACATTTTCCAGTTTTTAAACACTAATATTTGTGTTCAGCAAAGTCTCCTGAGTAGAACAGGACCCCCCATGTACAGGTTTTATAGCGTTTTTGAAAGTTACAGGGTCAAATATATGGGTCAAATATTTTTACATTGAAAATGGCCAGGTTGGTTACGTTGCCTTTGAGAGCGTATGGTAGCCCAGGAATGAGAATTACCCCCATGATGGCATGCCATTTGCGAAAGAAGACAAACCAAGGTATTGCAAATGGGGTATGTCCAGTCTTTTTTAGTAGCCACTTAGTCACAAACACTGGCCAAAATTAGCGTTCAATTTAGTTTTTTACTTTTTTCACACACAAACAAATATGAACGCTAACTTTGGCCAGTGTTTGCGACTAAGTGGCTACTAAAAAAGTCTGGACATACCCCATATTGAATACCCTGGGTTGTCTACTTTAAAAAAATATGTACATGTGGGGTGTTATTCAGCGATTTATGACAGATAATAGTGTTACAATGTCACTATTGATACATTTTAAAAATGTATGTTTTGAAACCGCAATATCCTACTTGTACTTATAGCCCTATAACATGCAAAAAAATAGCAAAAAGCATGTAAACACTGGGTATTTTTGAACTCAGGACAACATTTTGAATCTATTTAGCAGTTTTTTTCATTCACTTTTGTAGATGAGTAAAAGATTTTTCACATAAAATTCAAAAAACGTGTATTTTTTTCAATTTTTGATCATATTTTTTCATTTTTTTTTAAATTAAATTACATGAGATTATATAAATAATGGTATGTAAAGAAAGCCCCTTTTGTCCTGAAAAAAACAATATATAATTTGTATGGGAACAGTAAATGAGAGAGCGGAAAATTACAGCTAAACACAAACACCACAAAAGTGTCAAAAAGATGCCTGGTCGCAAATGTACAACATCGCAAAAAAAGTCCGGTCCTTAAGGGGATAATAAACACAAACACACAAAAAAATAAATAATAATAATAAAAAAAAAGAATGCAGCTTCAGAATTTATCTAAATTATATGCTGTCTAGGAGGTGGGAGGGTCTGCTGCTGATTGGCTGGAATGTGTCTGCTGACTGTGAGGTACAGGGTCAAAGTTTACTCAATGATGACGAATAGGGGGTGGACCGAACATTGCATATGTTCGCCATCTGTGGCGAACGCGAACAAGCTATGTTCGCCAGGAACTATTCGCCAGCGAACCGTTCAGGACATCACTTGTGTGCTGTATTGATTATGAATGGTAACCTTCTGAATGACTAGGAGGAGCCTGAATCTAGCTTTAAATCACTAGTTCTAGTGTTCCAGTTTATTTTATTTGCGTTTATGAGAATAATGGATTATTTTACAGTCTAGGCATTGATTATGATATTCTTAAACATTCTTTGGTTTGTAAGAGTGAACATATATACTCAATGAACATATATATACTCAATGAAATTCTCTATACATTGTTTAATTTATTATGATAACAACTGACAGTAATTTAAAAAAAAATATGTTTTGCCTTATTCACCACGTGTCACATTACATAGCTTTTCACTGGTTAAAATAGTTTTGTAAATTTAATTTTTTGAGGGAGAAAAAGCAAATTATATTAATGGTCCTACTGATATGCTGTGTTACATTATTTGATTAAATAAATAAAGCTGTAGATTAAAATCATTAAAGTTGTGTCCACGTTTGAACAGTACCTTTTAAGAAAATGGTTATTGTGGATCCTTCGTCTCTGTATACCGAGCGTGATAGAATTAATTATTTATTTTCTGGTTACATTACACAAATTGCAGCTGATGATTATGGATTCATTGAACAAGGTCAAAACTCATTTTAATTTTGATAAGATGGACTGAATTTTAAATCATCTTTGAAATTGATGCTGTAATTGCCCAACAATAATGTCAGAGAACATAGCAGACCATTTCGCTTGAGACCATAATATTATAAAACTTATGACTTGTCAATTTTTTCTGGAATGCTAATTTATTTTGCACGGGTTGTTAGTTCTGTGTTGTCATCCGCGGATTGTGATTTATTGCTTTAGTTGAGCGACAAGTGTAAATATGCATAATTCTAAGATCTTGTCATGTAAGTTAAATTGGCATTTCCTATTTAGGGAAAATAGCAAACAAACAAAGAAACAAACAAAAAAAAAAACCTGTTGTACTACATACCAAAAGGGAGTTGAGACACAAATGCAATAATGACAGAAAATAACATTTAAAAATCATGTAATACAAAGGTAATTTTTTACTTTATCTACTTAATACAGTTCACTCCTAAAACAACCACTGATTGCATGTTCCTATAAAAGAGTGTACATTGGAAAGGCTTTTTACAGGGTTTTTGAAGCAATGTGGCCACTACAGCACAATGTAGTGGTTGTGAGTCCAGAAATCCCTTGACAATTTCCCACAGAAATAGTCAAACAGTTTTAGCAGTTTGACACTTTCCTGGATCCCATAGTTCTTACTTCTGTACAAGATTGATCAATTTACCTCTTCTATCACCTAAACATATGGAATTTATGTCCCTATCACTTTACTGATATTTAAAGAGGGCTGGACCGCAAATGCCCAGTGGATTTATGCGAGTGTCCAACCATTTAAAATGGTTATTTTGCCAGCATTATGGCTGAAAGAGCATTATGGGACATCTGGAGGGCCGAAGGTTCCCCACCCCTGCTTTGACTCCACCACTAGTGGCTGTCTGCAGGGAGCTGTAGTGTTTTCCTGGCACTATAACTTCTCTTTTAGGTGAATTCAAAGTGACTTAAAAGTTAAAATAAAACTAGAAAATTCTAGATAAAGTCAGCTGTGCTTTCAGTTTGGCTAATGTGGCCTTAAATTTGAAATTCACTTTGAATTTACTCAGAATTGTTACTTTAGTTTATAACCCTTCAGGAAATGCTTAATATGGCCATTGTTTGTGCTGCCATATTTTCTTTTAGTAAGCTGAGCATCTCTTACCTAAAGGTTTATTCTAATGTCATTACTTCCATTTCATGAATGACAGAATCATATCTGTGCACTCGCAGAATTATACAAAGAAATAAGTATAACATTAAAAAAAATAATAAAAATACTGTAAGTGATCAATAATCATGTCAGTTTGTTTCCTTTCTCAGTACCTGACTTAATTCGGTTTGTAGAATTCATGCTTTGCAAACGTAGCTCTTTCATACTTTAATGTATGCACAGTGTTTAGTATTAATAAATAACCTTTTTTTATTGTACCGTCAACATGAGACAGGAATAATGTTACTGTAACTCACTACAAATCACAGTAAATTAATTCCCGATTGCATTATGCATTCTGTTACATTAATAGATTAGAAGAAGTTTTTTTGTTTGTTTTTTCCAGTTCTGTCCCGGGCAGGTGATTCAGCTTCTTATATTATAATCAGTTCAGCTTCTTGAACTGCTTTCTGTAAATCATAAATAGTATATTTCTGTCATTTTGGTTATTGATTGATTGGTTGGTTGGTGTATTAGATTATTTTGTCATATTTAAACAAAAAAGTAAAGTCTCAAAATATTTTTTGAGAAATTATAATCTACAATTGGGCCATATTTTAAACTCATTAAGTGCATAAATAAGTTTACACAACATGCACTTCTGCAGCATTTGAGATGCGTATATATTTTAATCCATCAAACAAAAGTAGCTATTACTCATATAAAATTGACTTTCTAGACTACGTTTACATTTTACCAATGCCCATGCTGATATTAGCAGCACCATGGCTAACTTATTCCATGATAAGGATGAATGGAATTGATGCCTAAGCTGACAGCAGCAGTACTGTGGCTACAATAAGCCAGGGCTTGACAAATTTGTTTGGAATCTAGGAGCCAGCTAAAAAAGTTAGGAGCCAATCATTTTCAACGAGAAAAATGCAATTCTTAAAGGGACACTATAGTCACCCGACCACCACAGTTTGGTGTGGTTGTTCTGGTGATTATATACCATGCAGGCTTTTCAGTGTAAACACTGCCTTTTCAGCAAAAAGTCAGTGTTTACATTGCTGCTTAGTAACACCTCTAGTGATGGCCACTAGAGAGTGCTGCACCATGTGCAGCACCGATGCTAAGGGTCTCCAAGCTCTGCATGGAGGCACTGAATGTTCCTCAAATAGATTCATTAATTGAATGCATCCCTATGAGGAGATGTGGATTGACCCATTTGCTGCGCATGCACAAAATCCTCCCAATGCTTTCTTAATGGAAAGCATTGGCTTAGTTGAGATCATAGAGATTGATAACCTCAGCCTCACACACACACACTCACTCACACACATACACGCTCTCACACTCACTCACTCCTACTCTGACAGGCTCACACTCACTCACTCTCACTCACTCTGACAGGCTCACACTCACATTTTTGTATTAATTGAAACACACTTTTATTAAATACTCATTTTCAATGTGTTGGAATCTCCCTAAAATTCCAACCAGTTCAATTTGTATCAGTATATTTCCTCCTGACTTTCATAGATTCTGGGCAGAACTATAGTATCAATCCCAACAGGCTGCAAGAAATTGACTTTGTAGACCTCTGTACTCTGTGCTGTACTCTTGCGCATGTTGAAGCGCCAGGAGCTGAAGATGAGAAGACAGAGAAAGATAGCAGAACCCTTGAGAGACACATTCAGTTAAAAAAAATCTCACCTTTACCTGCCCCCACCTCCTGCGGCACCAGACCGCCAGCGGTCAGAGTCCCCAGACGGTAAGAGTAACGCTAAACAAAAGTGTGTTCCTGTAAATTTAAAGGGACGCCATAGGCATCCAGACCACTTCATCCTAATCTGTGATATATAGTTTTCTCATAGCAAAGACTTCATGTATATGTGCTGCTATTTCGAGGGATGAAGAGCCACAATCCCTGCCACACTTAAAGCAATAAATAGTGCACAGCTGTAAAACTTGTGAAAGATTGAGGTAAGATTTGCAATTACTTTTTGAGGCAGTGTAATATTATCGTTTTATAACAATTGTTAGTTCCTTAATGCAAAACCAATTGAAGGGAATCCACAGGGATTTTTTCTTCCTTTGCAAACCGGTGCTAGCTTTATGAATTAAGTTACCAGTGCCTTCATCAAAAAAACTTGAGTAAGTCAAGAACTCTAGCTGGAACAGAAATGGCTTTCTTATGAGTGCCAATTACATTTCAATCAAGGTTTAGTTTGAACAAGTTACCGTCTTGATCTGCAGGAGATGAGACAAAGGTCGCATGGGATGGGAATGATTTTATCGAAGCCTGATTGTATTGTACTTGTCTCACAATTTATGCAGTGGATAAGTCATTTCTACCCTGCGTCTATGTCAATGTGCTCTTTAAGCATTACACATGTAAGGTGTTGGCGGTGTACTTGTCGTTCAGGCTATGGAAATTGGCACGCAAGTGACCTAGTGGCTTTCATATTAGTTATTTAGAGATGTTCATTCAATGTATCATTTTAATCTTATCAACCTTGAAGTTATACTAACTAGTTTTATAATGAACACAAACTTAATATTTTTTTATCCAATGTTTCTCCTTGTACTGACAAAGCAGTAATAAAAAATGTCCTAGCACACCACATGGGTAAATAGTTCTGTTCTGTTCGGGAATCTAGGGTTTTGCAATGCTCCAACAAAGGTACTTCACACTGGAACACCTACCAAAATGTAGAATCCTCTGCAGAAATAGCAATAAAAAGCCTCCAGCAGACAAAAAAGTTACTAAATATTACATTTATTAAAAAAAAAAAAATCACCATATGGTATAATTGGGCACTCGTAGAACTAACATATTAAGTAAAGTAGTTTTATCTATTTTGTTAACTTACGGTCCAGTCTGTAATTGGACTTTTCTCTCGGTTATTATTGTTTTATTCTGCAGGAACTTAATCTCTTCTTATCCCATGATCAGTGGAGACTGATCTATAGGAGCAGTGTGTCAAAAAACAACACAATGTTATGTGCAGTGAGGGGTGCAGTGTATGTGTTTGTGTGTGAGAGGGGGCAGCGGTGCTGTGGGGGGGTAGGAGTGCGGTGTGTGTGTGTGTGTGTGTGTGTGGGTCGGGTAGGGGTGCGGTGTTTGTGTGTGTATGTGGGGGTAGGGGTGCGGTGTGTGTGTGGGGTAGGGGTGCGGAGTGTGTGTGTGGGGTAGGGGTGCGGAGTGTGTGTGTGGGGTAGGGGTGCGGTGTGTGTGGGGGTAGGGGTGCGGTGTGTGTGGGGGTAGGGGTGCGGTGTGTGTGTGTGGGGGGGGGTAGGGGTGCGGTGTTTGTATGTATGTGGGGCTAGAGGTGGTGTGTGTGTGTGTGTGGGGGGGTAGGGGTGCTATGTGTGTGAGGGAGTAGGAGTGGTGTGTGTGTGGGGGTAGGGGTGGTGTGTGTGGGGGTAGGAGTGCTGTGTGTGGGGGTAGGGATGCTGTATTGGGGGTAGGGGACTGTGTTAGGGGGTAGGGGTGCTGTGTGTGTGGGGGTAGGGATGCTGTATTGGGGGTAGGGGGCTGTGTTAGGGGGTAGGGGTGTTCTGCTGGGGGGGGTAGGGGTTTTCTGTGGGGGGGAAGGGGTGCTGTGTGTGTGTGTGTGGGGGGGGGGGCATAGGGGTGCTGTGTGTGTGTGGGGGTAGGGGTGTTGGGGGGTAGGGGTGTTCTGTTGGGGGGGTGGGTAGGGGTGCTCAGTTGGGGGGGGTTAAGATACATTAAAAACCATTATTATTTTCTTTTAAAAGCATACTGAATCCCCCCCCCCTTCATCTTACCTTTGGTGAAGGGGAGGGGTGGAACACAGCCATCCCTGGTGGTCCGGTGGTGGTAAGTATCTAGGACTGCAGCTCTCCTGTCCTCCCGCGCGATGCTGTGTGGAGCGTTACCATGGTAACGTGCGGCAACGCTCCACACAGCTAGCGGGAGGACAGGAGAGCTGCTTCCTCGATCCCTCCCCCCTGCTTCCGGTCCTGCCGACACGGAAGCAGAGTAGGCGCCTGCCGTTTCGGGCAGGCAGGTGCCTACTCTGCAGTGATGCCAAACCTACGGACGCGTGCCGACAGAGAGGGCCCGGCGTGCCACAGGTTTGCCGTCAGTAACACAAACATGTATTCCTGATCCTATAGTGTTAAGACCACCATTTCGGTGGCCCATCCCCCCTCCCTTTCCTCCTTTAAAAGATAATTAAATGTACCTTTTTCAAGCACTGCGTGGGTCCGCTGGCGCAGGCACTACCCCCGATCCGCCTCCTTGGCTGACAACATCAGAAATGATGATGCCAGCCAATCCAATGCTTTCACATAGGGAAAGCATTGTATTGGCTGAGATTGGCAAGGAGGCCGGACGGGAGCAGGGTCAGGCTTGTCCAATCAGCACTTCCTCTGGAGATGCATTGAATGCCGAGCGTGAAGGGGGGCTAGATGGTGGTGTTAACACTATAGGGTCAGGAATACATGTAGTTGCACTGGTGACTATAGTGTCCCTTTAACATTACCTATACAAAGTAGTAAATCATTTTAGTAAGAAAATTAAGAGTTGCAGTTTCAGGCCCACAGTACACACATATCTCTCATAGCACACACATTACACAAATTGCACGCACATTAGATGCACCACGCAAATTGCTCAAGTTAGAACCCACATTAAACATGGCAACCACAAGAGATTTATTATACAAGTCACTGTTGAGACAGCACAAAGGGAACATTTTTTTAATGTTTTTTTTTTCCATTTCAGTTTTGTATATGAGGTGTGTTTGCCTACATTTGTGTGCATAAAAATAGTGGGAAGCTAGGGGAGCAAAGAATGCATTACATTTGTTGTTTTAGGATTGGTCATCAGTTATTGGTGGCTGTATTTTGTGACTGCATTAGCTGCTTCAGGTTTCTCCTGTTGTGTGACATTGCCTTTCCTCTCTATGTGACTCTAGCAGTGCATTGTGAGACTTTTTAAAGTTAACATTTTTGCTCCACAAGGCAAAAGAGACATCTTCTCTAGGTCATGAAATAGTGCTTGGGTTATGTGCTAGCTAAGCTGCCCCTTCCCCCCCCCCAGCTAAGAATAGGGTTTGCTTGCCATTGTATATAATAATTACAAAATTACATTTATAAATATTTATCACAAGTTTAATCACTCCAACCACCATGACCCCATCCGTGTTTGAAGTAGTTGTGGTGGTAGGAGTCAGTGTGTCTGCTTAAAACACTGCACATACAAAGATATTTGTAATTTTGTGCAGGGGGCTAGTTGCACGCCTGCAGTGGGAAGATACGTTTTCCTCCCCCCTCACCACCCTCCACTAGTTGTTTAATGTTTTTTTGTTCAATTCAATTATCTTCTCTCTCCTCTTTCCTCCTCCCTCCCTCCCACGATGAAATGGTCCCATCGCAGGCTTCTCCATGATTGGGCTGCGCAAGGCCCTTATAACATAAGACAGAGGCGTGGCGAAGCCCCTGCGCACCCCTCAAAACAGCTGGAGTAACCCTTTAATCCCTAAACCAGAATGTGTTGTATAATGTACTGTTTTAATACGTATCATTCTATTTAAGGTTTTTTAATCATTTTTTTTTAAATGTCTATAGGCATTTTTTTACATACCTGTGCAATCCATATTGTTTATAATAAAAAAAGTATTCTTCTTACCAATAAAACTACAGTTTAGTCACACATCACTACTTCACATGTTTGCTCCCATATAAAGAATATAGATTGTGTCCGAAGGCAAGGTTGATGATGCTTAGCACAGTGATTTGCAAGCTATTACAATAAATTACATTTGAAATAAGAGACATGCATTGCAAATTACATTGTGTCAGGTACACCGCTTCTGCCAGTTGCTTAATGGCTTTTGTCATGCTACTGCCCAAAGAAGTCAACTCTGATTAGGCATGTTTTTAAATAAATAAATAAATAAATTTATTTATTGTATTGCTTTCAATTTATTTTATATAGGCTGTTCAACAAAGGTAAAAATGGAATGGGGGCTTCCACATCTGATTAGGTATATGGTATATCATTTACAGATGCTTCATAGCTATGTCAGTCTCTTACTATTATTCTCTTGCTCCAGACATTTTTTTAGACCTGTATAAAATCTGTATTTATTTTACACATTTTTCTTTCACTTTTTTACGTTTAAATTATTTTTCAACTGTGGAGTGTCACAAATAGTATTCAGATGACATCAATTCTTGTATAGTTTGCGGCGTAGACTGTATATATTAAAATAGAGTCTTAACATCTTGTTTATGTTGCTTGTGTTGCACCTATATGGATATTCAAAGTGTTGTAAACGTGTCGCATTATCATTTGTGCCTAAATTTGGGTGAAATATGTTTAAATAACATACTGTAGGACTAATCAACTGATGACCCCGGTTGTTTATAAACTATATGTCCTATATATATCCTGGGTGCCAAGGTAAAATATCACTGGACTCTGATGGTCCTCTAGTTTCACCCTAGTAAGAGCAGAAGAGCCTCCTGTTTGCCTAAAATTAATGAGACGTTTTCAAGATTCAAGATTTTTTGTATGGAATCGTCATTACATAACCTAATATGGAATAAACCTTTTTATTGTAAATCCCTGATATAATGTGTTTTAAAAAAAACACCCCAAGCACACAGTTTGCTGTAGTGCTTATGGTGTCCCCCACCTCCCCGTTTATGATCGGTTTGGATTCTTACCAAGGTTGGTTGGGTGCCGCTCCCTGCCTCCACTACTAATGCCTAATGCTGTAGAAACAGAATTTCCTAACCATAGCGCTAGCACTGCTGGGTTAGCTATGGAGAACTAACGTAACTTCTTGCATCTAAACTTCTGGCACTTTGGCGTTAGCCGCAGGAGACCAAGAGAGACATCTGGCGGTAAAAGGTCAAACTGTTCAAATACGGTTTGAGTACTTGCAGTAAGTGGTGCCAGGCCACTCCTGGCACTATAACTGCAGTGAGCTGTAGTGGTTATGATTCTTTTTTTTGATAATCAATTTTTATTATCAAGTGAATACAGTGAGTTTAGAGCTCGCAATGGTTATGATTCTTAGAGTGTTCTTTTAATCTGTTGTTTTGACATTTGATACCACTGGTTTTCTTAACTTTAGATTTGGTTATCAGATGCTTTACTTTTTATTACTTTAAAAATTGGCAAATGAAAAAAAATTTAAGTAATAGAATAAAATTGTAATAAGACCTAGGAATCACAATGGAAATATGCAATCTGTGTCAAGCACCATAAACAAATGAAAGATGCAGTGCCGTTTCCCAGTGTGCTGATTGTAGTATTTCACAAGAGTGTTGGTGATAAAAATAACTACCCTGTGGGCGTGACTTGGAGTGCACCGTGAGCAGTCGCATGGCGTGAGAGCTCCGGTGCGATAGGGCCTGTGAGCTCTTCTACAAAGCGGCACATCAGAAATTATATCCCCCAGTTCTCGTTATTCCTTCCCGGGGGGGAAAACATGGCACCTTTGATGCATCAAAAAGCCACAGACATGGTTAAAATACAAACATCAGCCAGAAAGGAAAAAAGAGCCGCTTGAAATTGTAAGAAGAGAAAAAAATAGTAAAAGGAGCCCTAGTAAAGCTTCACATACCTTTGGCCAAATCGCCAATAAGGAGCTTTGACAAAAAAATACTTGTTCCAAAGATAGATCAAAGGGTAGGGAAGGGAAGTAAAATCAGATATGTTAGCGAACTTATCCCACATGAGATACAATGTGTCATTGATGGAGAAGTGGGATGTTGGAGGGGAAAGTTTGTGGACCATATAAATGACAGAGAATCCCTTACAAAAAGTAAACGTTCCCATCTACCCAACATATGTATATAAAATTAGCCTAAAACCCCCCACAATATTATGTGTATATAGTGGTCCTGTTTTTTTTATATATGAATAATATATATATACTATATAGTACTACTAGACACAAACATGTATTACTGACCTATAGTGTTAAAACCACCATTTGGGTGGCGAGCCCCCTTAGAAAGGGTTTAAACTTACCTTTTTTCCATCACCATCACAGACCCCACCCCTGATCCGCCTCTTTGGCTGACATCATCAAAATTGATGATCTCAGCCAATCCAATTATTTTCCACAGGGAAAGCATTGGATTGTCTGAGAGCGCCAAATGGGACCAAACGCCGGCCAGGCCAATCAGCCAAAATTTCAGCTGTGCACGCTGTGCAGCACTGCCCCAGTAAGCACCTCCAATGGCCATCTGAGGACTGGCCATTGGTGGTGTCCTTAGACTTTATTGTAACACTGCCTCTTCCCTGAAAAAGGTATCTTCTGGTGACTATAGTGCCCATTTAGTATGAAAGAGGTAAATTATGGTCGAATATAAATATAACTCAAATTGTAGGTTTTGTTTTGGTTCAGAACTTGGACAATTGTATCTGTCCTTAAGGGGTTCCTTTCCTTTTGCTTCCTTTCATTATTACATTTATTTTCAGTTTTTATTATTTTTATTTTTTTTTACTGGGCACCTTTAACATAAAATAATTAAGGTGGGGAGGATCCAAGTGACATCCTGTTCTGTCTTTGAAATCCCCATTCTGCAGATATCATGTATTATGAGCATGTTCTCCAAGGATCACACTGACCAGTCTTTTTTAGCCCATTGCTTTGAAACACCTATTGCTGGTATCTTCCAAATTCCAATTGGCTGTCATTGATGATGCTGTTATGAATAAAATGCATTGGCACAGAGACAAGGAAAAGATTACTAATCTTCAGTACTGCAACATCCAATTTACAAGCAGATGCTAGTTTAAAGGCGTCTTAGCTCTGGCAAGAACTAACAGCATGTAACTGCCCATGCTGCAACATCTGCTCTCAGATGAATGATATAAATGAGTTCAGGTACCCCTTAACTATCAATTCATATTAAAATTGAGTGCATGATATATTGGTTCATACTGCCAGCTGAAGTTGTTTCGTGGTGAAATCCTAATTATCACCAGGTAGATGTTTTACTTTTCATTTTGTTGTATTTATGTCAGTACCTGAACACTATTTATCTTATGGTTCTGTTAAGTATTTTGGCATGTCATTTACCGTTTGACTGCTAGTAACACTAAACCTGCAGTGCTTATGCACAGACTAAAAAATCTAGAGTGACACGCAAGACAGTTTGGGATAGGAGAGGATGTGCGCATTCATATTTGTAGGCTTTTACATATTGTAGTTAAAAAAAAACAACCTGTAAAATGTTCTGTGTTATAAGGAAAAACATCATCCAAATTTTGTGCCAGCCAACTGTATTCCTAGATTTTTTTTAACACCAATTATTATAGCAGTAAAAAAAACTACTACTATATAGTCTATATCACATTCACACCGTATAGAATCTATTTATATTTAACTGAAGCTTATTCTATTATCCACATGCTGACTATATGGACTAATTCATTCAGTGAACCTCTAAAATATATATTTCATGTTACAGCTTTTTTTCTATGCTTTGAAACAGTGTAATAGTTTTGAAAATATTGGAGTAATATAGGTACGCAATTCTTATTTATCATATACCAAATTCCAGCTTTCACCTGTCCTTTGCAAATCTGAGATTTGTAACTAGCCACACTATAACAACTTTCCTATTCTTGTCAATGGCATTACCATTCTGACCTTAAAGGGAGACTGTAGGCATTCAGACCACTTCAGTGGTCTGGGTGCAATATCCCATGTCCCTTAACCCTACAGTGGTAATTATTTCAGTTTCTGAGACTCTGCAATAATTACCTCTGAGTGTTAACTCCACCTCTAGTGGCTGTCTACCAGACAGCCACTAGATGGACTTCCTGAATTGAAATGGACCTTTGGATGAAGACTCCAGTGTCAGATTTGTCCCCATATGAAAGCACTGAACCTAATTCGCATTAGGTCTCCCCTGTCGGCAGGGAGGAGCATGGGCGGAGCATGGCCCAACACCGAGGGATATTGGCGCTGGGTTTAGGTAAGTGACTGAAGGAGTTTTAACCCCTCCAGCACTTCAGGGGGGGGGGCTTGAGGGAGGGGGGCACTGTAGGAATCTATAGTGCTAGGAAACGGTTTCCTGGCACTATAGAATACCTTTAAGGTGTGACATTACTTCTTATTGTGTTTCAGACCAGGTGAGGTTATATTGGTGTAGTGATACTTTTTAATACTGTGCTCACATTCTATAGAGTGATTTTAATAAGTTCTACGCTGTTGTAGGGGATTTATGACTGCCATAATCATATACCAAGTCATTAGCTTTTACTGCACTCCCCAAATAAATCTAGCCTCATTGCAATTAATTCACATACTTAATGCTATCTACTCTCTTAAAATGTTGGCTATGTCTGTAAACAATGTATTCAAAAATGTATTCAAACTCGTCTCTAATACATTTATTCCAACTTTTTATCAATATTATAATTTTGATTTTCTGCTATTGACCTCAAAGAAGAGCAGCATGTTAAGAAGACAAATGCCAAACTCAGAATCACCTCTAGACCTTTGTTAGCTTTTGTTTATGTACAAATGATTGAGAAAGACATACCTACTCAAGTAACAGCTCAGCAGCCAAGTGTCCAATTAATACGGTTTTCTTTAACCCCGTAAGGACCAAACTTCTGGAATAAAAGGGAATCGTGACATGTCACACATGTCATGTGTCCTTAAAGGAGCACTGTAGGGTCAGGAGCACAAACATATATTTCTGGCCCTATAGTGTTAAAACCACCATCTAGCCCTCTCTTGCCTCCCTAAATATAGTAAAATTATACTTGTATTCAATCCTGAAGCTGCTGGCTTTGCCCCTGTCTGCCTCAGAATAGCAAGCTGTCTGCTGACATCACCAGAAGTGTTGTTCTGAGCCAATCACAATGCTTCCCCATATGATTGGCTGAGACTGTGAAGGAGGCAGATCAGGGGCAGAGCCAGCACAAATCAAACACAGCCCTGGCCAATCAGCATCTCCCTATAGAGAAATTGAATCCATGAATCTCTATGAAGAAAGTTCAGTGTCTGCATGCAGAGGGATGCACACTAGGCAAGACTGAGATAGGAAGCAGCTCTATCAGCCATCTGATGAGTGGCCAGTGAAGTTATCACTAGACTGCAATGTAAACACACTGCATTTTCTCTGAAAAGACAGTGTTTACAGCAAAAAGCCTGAATGGTGTGATTCTACTCACCAGAACAAACGCAACAAACGCTGTAGTTGTTCTGGTGACTATAGTGTCCCTTTAATGGTTTCACTTTCTAAGTTAGGTCTATACATTTTACATAGTCCAAGTTTTGTGTATGTAAATACAAACAAATTACTGCTGGCAGTCTGCACTTTATTATCAAAATCAGCATTTCAGATTCAATGTACATGCTGATCATAGGGCTTATTTTCTAGATATCCTTTAATTACTTTGAATTCACACGTATAAGAATGCTGTTTAGAATTCAGAAACAGTAAACAAGAAATGAGCTACCGAGGTTATGTCAAGGAAGCAATATTTGCAGGTTACATGATATAGAGCACTGTGGACCAGGGTTTATTTTGGGTTAAAATAAAGATACACCACTTTCTAAATAGCTTAATGTATGTGTGTGTGTATATGTATGTATGATATATATATATATATATATATGTGTGTGTGTGTGTGTATATATATGCATATATATATACTGCCTGGCCAAAAGAAAAGTCGCCACCTGGATTTAATTAAGCAAATAGGTAAAAGCCTCTTATTGGATAGTTACTGCATGGGCGATTATCTTTCAGCTGGCAACAAGTTATTTAACCCCCAACTAATGCAATGAGTAGCTTCTCATTTCTTAAACAACCATGTTGAAGGACACATCCCGTGGTCATGGAAAAGATGTTCGTCTGTTTGAGAAGGGTCAAATCATTGGCATGCATCAAGCAGAGAAAACATCTAAGGTGATTGCAGAAACTACTAAAATTGAGTTAAGAACTGTCCAATTAATTATTAAAAACTGGAAGGATAGTGGGGAACCACCAGTGATGGGCGCATCAGGGTAAGAAGAGAGGCAGATGAAGTGATGCACCCATCGTGCCTACTGTACAAGCCTGTGGGGTTAGTGCTATGATCTGGGGTTGCTGCAGTTGGTCAGGTCTAGGTTCAGCAACATTATGTGCCCAAAGAATGAGGCCAGTTAACTACCTGAATATACTGAATGACCAGGTTATTCCATACAATGGATTTGTTCTTCCCTGATGGCACAGGCATATTCCAAGATGACAATGTCAGGTTTCATCGGGTTCAAATTGTGAAAGAGTTGTTCAGGGAGCATGAGACATCCTTTTCACACATGCATTGGCCACCACAGAGTCCAGACCTTAACCCCATTGAGAATCTTTGGGATGTGCTGGAGAAGGCTTTGCGCAGTGGTCCGACTCTCCCATCATCAATACAAGATCTTGGTGAAAAATTAATGCAATACAGGACAGATATAAATCTTGTGACATTGCAGAAGCTTATTGAAACAATACCACAGCGAATGCATGCCATAATCAAAGCTAAAGGCGACCTTTTTTTGGTGGCGACTTTTTTTTTGGCCAGGCAGCGTGTATATATATATATATATATATATATATATATATATATATATATATATATATACACGCTGCCTGGCCACAAAAATATGTATGTATACACATACATACATAGACTGCATGTTCAGGTAAACCACAATACTGTGTGGAGCTACAAAAAATATAAAGGCAGGTAGACATTTAAGTCCCACTTGGGGACTTTCCTCAGGACCAAAAATGTTTATGTGTGTGTATATATATATATATATAAAAAACATACAACATACAAGATCTAGCACCCTCACTTATTCACTAAACAGCAATTTCAAGTCTTGCAGAATGTAATAGCTTTTGTCACACATTGCATAAGCCTGCCACAACATCAGTGTACCCCATTCTTGGCAGGTCCTACTCTAGCAACCTAATGCCTGCTCTCATGTGAATTAATCCCCTTACTTGGGAAATGCTTCCTCCTTGGACTCTCTGCAGGTCAAGGTTAACTAGAGCCCATGAATGAGGCATATATTTCTATGTCTATCTAAACCAAAAATTCTCGCACTCCATATACTTGCCCGGTGCTTGTCAGCCAATCAGTATCAGTATCCAGATAGCACTCCCAGGACTTGTATATGATAAAATATAACTTTTATTGCTCCAAAATATAAAAATAGTTTCAGTTTGTCATTACAAACTTTAATCAGAACAAGCTAACACAAAAACACGTCAACCATTTATACCATACAAAAGAAAGACATATGTTTTGTGTTAGTTGGCCCTGATGAAAGTTTGTAATGACAGACAGAAACATTGATTTATAATGTAACTAAAAGTTAAGTTTAATTCTTCAGCCACAAAATGAAGTCCTTACAGTTTTGTCATGAATAATATATATATTTGGGTAGAATTGCTTTAGACTTGAGAGCCACTGTTTACCCATTTAAAAGGTATTACAAGATTAAATGTTGCTATTTTCAGCTTCTTCTTTTTTTTTACATGTATACAATAATATATCAGATAAAGGCATGCCAAGGACTTCATTGGCTTTGCTTGTATGTATAATATTTAAATATGTGTGCTTTCAGTTACTTATTTCACGCTTCTTTTTCTTTGCTGAACATTTATTAAGTTGGCTGTTGGTGCCTCCGGGGGTCAGTAGCAAGGCAGAGCAGAGATTCCCTTGTTTCTTTACAGTGCCCAGTTGTACATCTTGTACTGTTATAAGCTTGTATAGATCATCATGTGGAACAAGGTTATTAACCCTGGTCTACAGTGCTCTATAAAATGTAACCTGCAAATATTGCTTCCGTGACATAACCTCGGTAGCTCATTTCTTGTTTACTGTTTCTGAATTCTAAACAGCATTCTTTTATTTCTGAATTTAATTAAATAAAAGACATCTAGAAAAGAAGCCCATTTTCTGCATCCACATTGACTGAAATGAAACAATGATTTTGATAATAAAGTGCAGACTGCCAGCAGTAATTTGTTTGTATTTACATCCGCAAAACTTGGACTATGTAGAATTTACAGACCTATTTTGCTTTTTAGAAAGTCAAACCATTAAAGAAAACCAGATTAATTGGATGCTTGGCTGCTGAGCTGTTACTTGACCAGGTATGTCTTTCTCTATCATTTGTACATAAACCAAAGCTAACAAAGGTCTAGAGGTGATTCTGAGTTTGGTATTTGTCTTTTAATATGTTGCTGTTTTCTGATGAGCAAAGACGAATCAGTAGCAGAAAAGCAAAAGTATAATATTGATAAAAAAAGTTGGAATCAATGTATCAGAGATGCGTTTGAATACATTTTTGAATACATTGTTTACAGACATCATTAAGTATTTGAATTAATTGCAATTAGGCTAGATTGATTTGGGGAGTGCAGTAAAAGCTAATGGCTTGGTATATGACTATGGCAGTCCGCAGCAATGGATAAATACAGTAGAATGCGAGGGAAATCCCCTGTAACAGTGTAGAACATATTAAAAACACTCTATAGGATGTGATGGCCATGCCCTGCTCCCCCGTGCGCTGCTTAGTGAGGCCGGGGCCCGAATATGACGTCACTAAGCGGCGAGCGAGGAAGCAGAGCAGGGACATCACAGCTGCCTCTCTGCCTGCTTACTATTCGTGCAGCTAGCTCCCCACTTCCACGACCAGCATGCCGCCCTCCTTCATAATCCCCCAACTTGCTGCACGCCTCGGAGGTAACAGGCTCACATATCACAGGTGCCAAGGCAAAATTCCTAGGTGCCGTGGCGACCTGGGATTTGTCGAGCCCTGCCTTACACCCTCTGGAAGATTTAGAGAACCGGACTAGCAGAGCATTACCTAGTAAGATACTGAGTATCTGGTGATATTGGCAGATTTTTAGATAATCATTGTAAGCAAAGGACTTCCATTGATCATGAACATTTTTGTTTATTTTTTGTTCATTTAGTTTTCCTAATCTTTTCAAACACTGATTAGTAAAATATTAGCGTTAAAGAAATCAAATACATACAGGGCCGGCCTTAGGCAATTAGGGGCCCTGTGCGAAAAGTCTTCACGGCGCCCCTCCCACCCCCACAAAGTTGCCTGAATACAGTAACACACACAGGCACCAGGGACCTGTGTATTGCGAGGCAATCAAGGCATCTGCCTTGAACGGCCCTTTGCAGGGTGCATCAAAAAAAGCCGCCCCTAAACCCCCAGGCAGATCCCTTGCTTGCCTCGCATCCTGGGGGGCTCAAGAGCTGGCCGGCTGGCCAATTTTGAGCCCCCCCGAGGCTGGCAGCGAAGGAGCATATTTACCTGAGTTCTTCCTGCTCAACTCCCTCTGCGCCGCTTAATGAAGCCGGGAGCCGGAATATGACGTCAGTCCGGCTCCCGGCATCACTAAGCGCCGCCTACTCAGCCTGTGCGCCTCCTGCCTGCCCGCCCAGCAGCCACACTGGACTGCAGGTAAGAAATCCACTCCAGCTCTCCTAGGGAGGCTGGGTGGATTTAAAATAAAATAAAAAAATATATTAGTTTGTGAGTGTTAGTGGAAATGTCTGTGTGTGTGTGTGTGTGTAAGTGAATGTGTGTGTCTGTGAGTGAATGTGTGTGTTGGTCAGTGAGGGGCATGCGTCTGTCAGTGAGAGTGTGCATCTGTCAGTGTGTGTCCAAGTAATAGTGTGTGTATTTGTATGTCATTATTTGTCAGTGTATATGAGAGTGTGTGTCTGTCAGTTAGTGTGCGTCTGCCAGTGAGTGAGCATCTGTCAGTCAAAGTGCGGCCTTGACAGGAAGGGGTGGGGGAGATTTAAACTTGGTTACAGGCATGTACACACACACACACACACACACACACACTCTGTGAAAGGCAGTCACACATCCAGGCACAGGCACACACAATGGCACAGCTACAGCGACACACACAATTAGAGTCACAGACAGACAGTCACACACACAGAGACAGACAGACAGACACACACAGGCAGGCAGTCAGTCAAACACACAGGCAGTCAAACAGGCAGTCACACACACACACACACACACACACACACACACAGGCAGGCAGTCACACACATGCAGGCAGTCACACACACAGTCACACACACAGGCAGGCAGTCACACAGACAGTCACACACACACACACACAGACAGTCACACAAACAGGAAAACAGGCACACACACACATACTTACCTCTTTCCAGTGGATGTAGTTGGCTGATAGGGAAGCAGGGACTCCTTACCTCTTCCTGTGCAGCAGGGGCTTTGGGAGGTATTAGCCCCGCCTCGCGATAAGCCCCGCCGCTCGGTAAGCCCCGCCCCCTCTGCCGCAATATATATTTTTTAAATAGACCCGGGTGGAGAATAATTAGTCCTCCACCTGGGTACCTGTTTTAGCTCTCCTGCACTCCGGCCATGTGCGAGCTGTGCGGCCGCACAGCTCGCACACTCCTAAGGCCGGCCCTGAATACATACATATGTTGTATGTGCATATTTATATCAAATATAACCTTGTGCATTTTTTTTCAATTAAACAACAACATTATCCATTGCAAAAAGAATCCCTGTTAGGGATCTGTTAACCACAGTTTCCTACAGAATTCATATTCATAAGCTGTTTATTATTATTAGCCGATCTACAATTTGATTTTAGACTAATAATTGGCAAATGCATAATTAGGAAGATAAATTAAGAAGAATGACGTAAGCTGTTTTTGTCCAAACAAATAGCACAAGGACTTGGTATATTTTTATGCTGTTTAAACTTGACTATACATGCAAATCACACCACATTGAATGTGTGTTCCCCTCACTTAGCAAGTCTTGTAGAAGCACCATGAGTTAGTGGACCAAATACAATTGTCTTGTGTTTAGTGCTATCAGAACTATCCATTAAGACATCTGTGTAAATTGCACAGCTACTTAGGGTTTTTGTACTACTTTGGTAAGTACTAATATAGGTTGAGGATTAGGTACGAGATCAAAACAATTTATTTTCCATCTCTTTCTCATTAATAAGCACATTAAAGAAACACTATAGTGTACTCCATGGCTGAGAGTTTCTTGATGATCTTAGCCAATGTGGGCAATTGATCTGCACCAATGAGCATCTCCTCATAGAGATGCATTGAATCAGTGCATCTCTGTGGGGAGTGTTAAGTATCTCCATGCAGAGCGTGGAGACACTGAATGCATGTGCTGCACACAATGCAGCACTAAAATAGGAAGCACCTCTAGTGACTCTCTGAGTGACTGCATCTAGGGCTGTTATTAGGCAGTAATCTAAACACTGCCTTTTATCTGAAAAGGCAGTGGTTACATTGCTGAGCCTGCAGGGACATGTAATAGACACTAGAACCAGTACATTTAGCAGTAGTGGTTCTGGTGACTAAACTATTCCTTTAAAGGAAAACCCTGTAAGCACTCTAATTACTTCATTTAAATGAATTGACTACAGTGTCTGGAATCCAAGGGCACCATCCTTTCATTTAGTGTAAAATCTTTTTAATGTTTTGATGGTCCCCAGCAGCTCATCTTCCCTGTATTGCTCAGGCTAATAAGGAAGTATTATCCTGAGCAGTGTGGTTGGCTGGTTGGTGAGTGTCAGTTGACCCCTTTCCGCATAGGCGTGCGCAGCCTATTGCATTAGGGTGTGCACCCTCAAGCACAAGCACACGCGGCGTGTATATATATATATATATATATATATATAATGTATATATATACACATATATACACACACACAAAGCTGTGTGTGTGCTGTGTGAGGGTGCTGTTAGTGTGATGTGTGTGTGCTGGTAGTGTACTATGTGGGTGAGGGTGTTTGTGTGTGCGTGCTTGTGAGGGTGCTGTGAATGTACTGTGTGTCAGGGTGCTCTTTGTGTGTGTGTGTGTGTGCACTTGTGAGGGTGCTGTAAATGTACTGTGTGTCAGGGTGCTGTTTGTGTGTGAGGGTACTGGTAGTGTTTTGTGTGTGTGTGTTAGGGTCCTGTTTGTGTTTGTGAGGGTGCTGTGTGTGTGTGGGTGCTGTATGTGTGTGTGGGTGCTGTATGTATGTGTGGGTGCTGTGTGTGTGGGTGCTGTGTGTCTGTGGGTGCTGTATGTGTGTGGGTGCTGTGTGTCTGTCGGTGCTGTATGTGTGTGGGTGCTGTGTATGTCTGTGGGTGTGCTGTGTATGTGTGTGCTGTGTATGTCTGTGGGTGTGCTGTGTATGTCTGTGGGTGTGCTGTGTATGTCTGTGGGTGTGCTGTGTATGTCTGTGGGTGTGCTGTGTATGTCTGTGGGTGCTGTGTATGTCTGTGGGTGCTGTGTATGTCTGTGGGTGCTGTGTGTGGGTGCTGTGTATGTCTGTGCGTGCTGTGTATGTGTGTGGGTGCTGTGTATGTCTGTGGGTGCTGTGTGTGGGTGCTGTGTATGTCTGTGTGGGTGCTGTGTATGTCTGTGTGTGTGCTGTGTAAGTGTGTGGGTGATTGCGGGGGGTGGAGGTGGGGGTACATTATTTAATATCCCCCCTCCCTTCTTACTTTATGTGGGGAGGGGGGATTCTTGTTCCTTGTCCCTGGTGGTCCAGTGGAGGTGGAGGCAGATCAGTTATCCCCCCTCCCTTCTTACCTTATGCCTGGGAGGGGGGATCCTGCAGCCATCCTTCCCTGGTGGTCCAGAGGAGAGTGAACTCTAGCCCCGCAGGGCTAGAGTTCACTCACGCGAGATCTGAGCGTTGCCGCGGCAACGCTGAGATCTCGCGAGAGGAACCCGGCGGAGCTGCTGGCAATAGCTCCGCCGGTCCTCTCCTGCCTCCCTCCCTGCATGTGAGCCGGGGAGGGGAGGCTGAGAGCAGAGCCGGCGCTCGGATAGCGCCGGCTCTGCATGAGCCGGCAGGGGGGATCCTGAGATCTCCCCTGCCGGTCTCAATACATAGGCGTGCCGCGGGGATTAGGGTGTGCCCTCAAGCACAAGCACACGCGGCGTGTATATATATATATATATATATATATATATGTATATATATACACACACACAAAGCTGTGTGTGTGCTGTGTGAGGGTGCTGTTAGTGTGATGTGTGTGTGCTGGTAGTGTACTATGTGGGTGAGGGTGTTTGTGTGTGCGTGCTTGTGAGGGTGCTGTGAATGTACTGTGTGTCAGGGTGCTGTTTGTGTGTGAGGGTACTGGTAGTGTTTTGTGTGTGTGTGTTAGGGTCCTGTTTGTGTTTGTGAGGGTGCTGTGTGTGTGTGGGTGCTGTATGTGTGTGTGGGTGCTGTATGTGTGTGGGTGCTGTATGTGTGTGGGTGCTGTGTGTCTGTCGGTGCTGTATGTGTGTGGGTGCTGTGTATGTCTGTGGGTGTGCTGTGTATGTGTGTGCTGTGTATGTCTGTGGGTGTGCTGTGTATGTCTGTGGGTGTGCTGTGTATGTCTGTGGGTGTGCTGTGTATGTCTGTGGGTGTGCTGTGTATGTCTGTGGGTGCTGTGTATGTGTGTGGGTGCTGTGTATGTCTGTGGGTGCTGTGTGGGGGTGCTGTGTATGTGTGTGGGTGCTGTGTATGTGTGTGGGTGCTGTGTATGTCTGTGGGTGCTGTGTATGTCTGTGTGTGTGTGCTGTGTATGTCTGTGTGTGTGTGCTGTGTAAGTGTGTGGGTGATTGCGGGGGGTGGAGGTGGGGGTACATTATTTAATATCCCCCCTCCCTTCTTACTTTATGTGGGGAGGGGGGATTCTTGTTCCTTGTTCCTGGTGGTCCAGTGGAGGTGGAGGCAGATCAGTTATCCCCCCTCCCTTCTTACCTTATGCCTGGGAGGGGGGATCCTGCTGCCATCCTTCCCTGGTGGTCCAGAGGAGAGTGAACTCTAGCCCCGCAGGGCTAGAGTTCACTCACGCGAGATCTGAGCGTTGCCGCGGCAACGCTGAGATCTCGCGAGAGGAACCCGGCGGAGCTGCTGGCAATAGCTCCGCCGGTCCTCTCCTGCCTCCCTCCCTGCATGTGAGCCGGGGAGGGGAGGCTGAGAGCAGAGCCGGCGCTCGGATAGCGCCGGCTCTGCATGAGCCGGCAGGGGGGATCCTGAGATCTCCCCTGCCGGTCTCAATACATAGGCGTGCCGCGGGGATTAGGGTGTGCCCAGGCACACCCGGCACACCCCGTGCGCACGCCTATGCCTTTCAGCCTATCACACTGCCCATTCAGGTATTAATCATTATGGCTACAATGAAGTATGTAATCTCTGCCTTAGCCACACCCCTGGAGTGGGCAAGGCTATTCAGTGTTAAACTGTTCGAAAAAGGTTCAACACTGAATAGAGGGACAGTGTCATAGGACTCCTGGCAGATTGCTATTTCAACAAAATGAAATGCTTTTAGTGTCTGCGGTGTCCCTTTAAGTATGCATCCACACCCACATCAAATTACCCCATACCACGTACAGCAATCTACAGCATAACACCACGTTCATGCATAGCATATAGAGCACCACATATCACATCTATGCGTCACACATGTACACCAAAGATCTACATCACGTGCAGCAGCCAGCATTTATAAAATATCATATATGCTATGTATGGCAGATTTTATGGTTATGAATTTCATGTAGATAACTCTTTGGCCACCATGCCCTCCACCAGTTGTAACATGATAAGAGGATGTAGGTTCATTGGGCTAGATGCAGAAGTAGGAGAACTGTCCCTCTGCATAATGTATTTATGTGCCACACAGTTCTAATGTCACCCACATCTACAATGCTGCACAGGGTAGTGCAATAGCACGCACTGAATCATCTGGGTGTCAAAAAGACCAGTGATGGCACTTGTGATGGCATGGGGTAAAAATAATGAATAAATAACACGTAAAATATGTTTTTACTGGCACATTGAATGGCTGACCTGATTCCACTTAATAGGGAATAATATGCAATTTCTGTTTTCAATTTTCCATTAAGCGACTGGTAGAGATGCTTAGTTACCTTCTTGTATCATATATATTAAACAAGCAATTTAACAAATATGAAGTGATATCTAACTGCGCAGGTTTCCCATTGTATCCTTCATTATATAATGTTGGGAAAGATTAGCTGCAAAACTGAATCATTCCCTGCATCAAAACGAACTGTGAAGCCGATCACATTTATAGTAAAATCACTGTATACTCGTAATGCACATAAAGCATCTTCATTGCAAGCAACACACTCTATCTGTTTGTGCCTGCTTTAAAAACAAAAAAAATCCTCCATTTCGCATTGCCTTTGTAACACCAGAAGCGTAGGAAGAGGAACTTGGTCTTCTTGATGTCGCACCAGCTTTCGTTGCATGATCTCACATTTGGATAACTTGGATTTTGAGATGCAGAAATCTGTTCTATAATATGCTCTCCTAAAGTCCTCTCCTTATATGGGAATATTCGCTCTGTTGAAGATTGCCTTCTAGAAAGGTTAATGGAATCTGTTATGCTACTTGACAAGGTGACTGCAGAATGATCTTTGTTAAATACATAAAAATCCCAAACCTTAAACTTTTTTTCCCCCAGTTTGCAGCAACAGTACTTAAACATAAAAAGCTAAACAAAAACCATTCTCCACAAGGCTTACTAAGTTCAGTGACTTAGTCTATTTACCTACTTTTACAGGCCCAGAACCCTTAGATAGTTCACCATCAGCTTGCGCGCTGCCTTAGCACATAGTATTTCCAGAATTGTAATTATTAGCTAAAGGTGAACTAAGTTAAAGGGATACTGTAGGCACTATATCTGCTTCAACTGATTGAGCTAGTGTCTGGAGTCCCCTGGTGCTGACCTTTTATTCAGTGTTAAACAGCTTTTAATGTTTTAATTCTCAACGAAAGTCCCCAGCAGCCCATCTCCTCTGCGCTGCTCCGGCTAATGAAAACGTGTTAACATCAGCCAAAATACATATAGTGAAAACCAAAGACTTGTTTCTTTGTATTCACTTTTGTATCACACAGCTAGGTTACAATGCTGCTGCCCATGTATATAAAAAATACCCCTTTCTGTCTCATTAGAAACCTTTGCCAGAAGCTCAAGGAAGCAAGGCGAATGGTTAGAGTTAGGACCCACCTAAGAGGTCTGCCTTGATGTGGCAGGTGGGCATACCCTCTCATGGCCATTGGAGATCACTAAAAACCTCCATTTGTTTAAAAATACATAGGGATGTGGAAAGAGCGCAGGTAGCCTTTTTTTCTTTAAGAACATGTTAGCCTGAGGAACAATGGGTAGCCGTGATTGGCTGAGAGTGTCAGCTGACTGCTTTTAGCTTATAAACATGTTGCCAGTATCAATGGGTATGACTACAAGGAAGTGTGTAATCTCTGCTTTAGCCATACCTCCACCCTTTAGATGACCACTTATTCAAAAGTGTTATACTGCTCGGAAATGGTTTAACACTAAATGGAGGGACAGTAATTAAATGGTTATAGTGACTATAGTGTACCTTTAAGACTAAGGTGAAAATCTGGAATGGATTCATCACCAAAACCTGCTTACCATATCCAAACTTGTCTCACTGGCCCGTAACACACAGCTGAATTGCACTTCATCAATACAACCGAAAATATTTTATAATCTGTGGGGGAACCTAGATTTCTTCACACACAGTCCCTAGAGTTCTGTCAACATATGTAATATTTTTGTAAATAGAATGAACAACATTAATGTCACGTAGAAAGCAGTTTCCCTCACTATGGTGAAAATGTATCTCAATGGCGAAGAAAAAATTGGGTTGGGCAAAAGAGGAATGGGTAAGGAGAGCCTCATGACATACAAGATATAAAGGAACAGCTTATTTCATATCAGAACTGATGTGTAATAATTTAATTAAGGTAGTAAGCACAGTCTTTAGACCTATTGCTGCACTTTTAAATTTTATTTCTATGGTGTCATTTCACCTTTTTAAAGAAAAGAAAATTACTAATTTTTTCTACCACTACTCATCTGGAGTCCTGTGTCCCATTGGCTGCTCGACATTTACAAGGAAACCAGTATCCCCCCATATTTCCTGGGGGGCACCTTTGAATGCTCTTCTATTTCCACCATCTCGTGAGTGCATCCATTTAAAGCGCACTACTCACTGTATATACTGTATTACACTTTTGTTTTTTCTTTATATGTTCTCTCTATAGACTGTACAGCCGTATCCCATTTCTGTTTGTGGTTCTATGCATATATAAAGATCGTTTTGGGTGGATAACGATCCTGGGAGGCTACAGATTGATTGGAGTCAAGTAATTTACATGATATTAACACTCAGTAACGGTGTTGGTTTGTCTGTTGTTTTAGATAAAATAACCATTAAGACTATGTGTGTTGCATGGTTGGTTATATAGCAGGGCCAGCTATACTTCTAGTTATGCCCAGTGGAACTAAGAAGTTAGTTTGTTTTGTTTTAATTATACAAAAACAATATATATATGTTGGAATCAACGGTGACTACTACCCATTTAGGAATTTATCCTAGTTTATTATTTAGCATCACTTCTATAAATCTCTTTCAGAGTCTTGTCGAATCCTGCATATTGCATATTGAGTCTATTTTAAAGTTTGTTACAAATCATAAATAGCTTATAATCAGAAAAAAACACACACAATGAATCGGAAAATAGGAGGAAGGACTCTCCTTTCCTGTGTAACAAATGACTGCTAGGATTTAGTAAACATATTCAAGTTTCATCCTCGTTTAATCGCTACAATGTATCTTAACTTCACCAATTAAATTATCCTTAAAGTTCTTTAATGTTATCAATGTTTTGTTTTGAAAAAAAAAAAAAATTCTTTACTCTGGATATTAACCCCTTAACGCCGTTACGGCGTTCTATGCCGTCGCGGCTTTAATGGGCTTTAAAGCCGTTGCGGCGGCATAGAACGCCGTAACGGCTTAAGCCCCCAGAAGATCGCAGCTACTTACCTCCGCCGCGATCCTCTTCTGGGGGGCTGCCTGACAGCCCAGGCAGCCCCCCTCCGGCAAATGAGGCCCCCGGGGGCCATGTGATCGCTCTCAAAGAGCGATCACATGGCCCCCTATAGCTGGCTATGGATCTGCCAGCAGGGGGGCTGTCTAAAATATCAGACAGTCCCCCTGCTGGTAGGAAGAGTAAAAAAAAATTATTAAACATGTGTAAAATTAAATTAAAAGTATTTATATATATATATAATATGTATATATATTATATATATACATATATATACATATATATATGTAACGTCATACAAAGTGTATTTTAATACTAATATAAGTATATATATTAATATTAAAATACACTTAGAATGACGTTACATATATATAATATGTATATATATATTATATATATAATAGATATATACACATATATTATATATAAATACGTCTAATTACAATAATAAATAAATAAAATAATAAAATAAATAAATAAAATATTGAAACAAAATTTAAAATAAATTATATATGCATATGTAATTTCATTCTAACTGTATTTTGCTATTAATATATATATATTGGTAACATAATACACTTAGAATGACATTCTATATATATCTATCTATATATAAAATGCAAATAACCGCAAATATATATATAGAGATAAATACATATAATTACATAAAAGATTACATTAGTATGCACGTAGAATTTAAATACCTATAAATGCATATATTAAAATTCTACGTATATATTTAAGTCATTTTTTAACATAATTATGTCATTTGATTAATTAAAATTTGATTGACATGCCTGACAACACAGGGAGAAAGTGCAGCGAATTTAATTCGCAAGCACTATATTTGACCCTGTAACTCTCCAAGACACCATAAAACCTGTACATAGGGGGTACTGTTTTACTCGGGAGACTTCGCTGAACTCAAATATTAGTGTTTAAAACTGGTAAATTTTATTAAAACAATGATATTTTAAGTAAAAGTGAAGTTTTTTGCATTGTTTTCAAACAAATGGCACTTTTATGGACTATATTATTGTTGTAATATGTTTTACTGTTTTAAAACACTAATATTTGTGTTTAGTGAAGTCTCCCGAGAATAACAGTACCCCCCATGTACAGGTTTTATGGTGTTTTGGAAAGTTAGAGAGTCACATATAAGGCTTGCATTTCATTTTTTTGACATTGAAATTTGCCAGATTAGTTATGTTGCCTTTGAGATCGTATGGTAGCCCAGGAATAAGAATTACCCCCATGATGGCATACCATTTGCAAAAGTAGACAACCCAAGGTATTGCAAATGGGGTATGCCCAGTCATTTTTAGTAGCCACTTAGTCACAAACACTGGCCAAATATTAGTTTTTTGCTTTTTTCACACAAAAACAAATATGAACGCTAACTTTGGCCAGTGTTTGTGACTAAGTGGCTACTAAAAAAAGACTAAACATACCCCACTTGCAATACCTTGGGTTGTCTACTTTTTCAAATGGTATGCCATTATGGGGGTAATTCTCATTCCTGGGCTACCACACTGTCTCAAAGGTAACATTACTAATCTGGCAAATTTCAATTTGAAAATTGAACGTTCTATATTTGACCCTGTAACTTTCCAAAACACCATAAAACCTGTTAATAGGGGGTACTGTTGTACTCGTGAGACATCGCTGATTACAAATATGTGCTTTTTGTTGCAGTAAAACCTTACAGTATTATGACATGTACAGCTAAAATGTGAGGCGGAACTACAAATTAAAAAAAAAAAAATAATTCTCACAGTTTTTTAAATTTTATTCATAATAAATTATGTTTCATATATAAATATTTGATATAAAATGAAAGCCCTGTTTCTCCTGAACAAAATGATATATAATAAGTGTGGGTGCATATAATATGAAAGAGGGGAACTACGGGTGAACAGACATATAGCGCAAATTCCAGTTTTTGTTTACGTTTTGTTTTGATCAGAACGTGTACTATTGACTCCGTCCTGAAGGGGTTAAACAATTTCACAAATGTTTTTTTTTCCTTAAAAAAAAATACATAAAAATGAGCCTACATTCAGACTGGAATGCATGTCAGTGCTTATTAAAGTGATATTGAAATACCGTTTTTTTGTGTATACAGGTAAAACCTCTAAACATAATTGAAGGGTAATGTAGTTAGTGACAAAATGACAATGTATATCTCTGTATTAAGGTTTTTCATCTAGAGGTGCTCTCTTGTATGGGATATTATACTTCTAAAGTGTCCCTGGTGGGCCTAAATCTATCCTTCTTTTCCTTTAATGATTTTCTGTGAGCTCAATATTGTTAGTGTACAGATAAATGTGTAACAGATCTCCACAGTGGATCTCAAAACATCCCCATCCCGACCTCATTCTACTCACAGCCCTACAATTAAAGTATCCCTCTTTGTCCATTTGAAATGTTGATAGGTCTAGAATATTGATAACTATTTTCAAATGATGACAGATGGTTAATTTGATCTGCCTCCCCCAATCAGACTCTCCCCATCCCTACTTCTCCATCCTATAAAAAAAGTCCCTAAAACTCACCTCTTCAGAATAGCCTAAACTTCAGGGTAACTGTCATTACTCTCTCAGCCTAAGTGGGTCCATGCACCGCTTCACTCTCCTTCCATTCTTCTACTTTTCCTCTCTGGAATTTGGTTACTCTCCTTCACACTATCCTTTCTATTGTGATTCTATATCCCACTGTCAGGGTACCTGGAGTCTCTACCGTTGAGAGAGGTAGAGACTTAGAAGGTTATCCGTCCGGACGCCATGTCTCCTCGGTCTCCCGCGGTTCACTCGGTCTTGCTAACGCCGGCCGCGAGGGAGTCACTTCCTTTTATAACAGAAGGACCGGAGGTAGACGTCATGACGCTAACCCGAAACATCCTGCCACTCAAATCTCGGGAGACGAATCAGGACTCGCCGGAGGCGTGTCTCCTCTCCCTAGCCAGGATACTTAACGGGGGTTCTCTCATTCACTCATTGCCCTGTCGTGGTTCTAGTCCTTCTAGTCACACAGTGCTTTGTGATTCTCTTGTCTTTTGGTTCTGACCCGGCTTTGTTATTTACTCTCCTGCCTTTCTGTATTCCTTGACCCGGCTTGTCTCTCGCTTACCTGTCTTCTGTTATCCTCGACCTCGGCTTGTCTCTGACCATTCTATTGTAGTTCTACGTTAGTCCGGCCATTCTAAGGACCGGTATACGTATCAGCTACTCTTTGTACTCTGCGTGTTGGATCCCTGACCCGATCCTGACATTACGACAGGGCCATGGATCCTGCAGGTACAAATTGTCAGCTTGGTTCTCCTGATCCTAGGTTTGACGCCATGGATCATAGGATGGATCAGATGGCCCTGGCACTACAGGCGCTGCTGTCTCGCCCTATTAATCCACCTGAGGAGAGGCGTAACACTTCTGCTTCTTCTGTGGGTTCAGGGTTAGAGGTAGCTACTGTAGGTGCTTCTTCCCGAGTTACCCCACCTGTACGTTATGCTGGTTCCCCTGAGAGGTGTCGTGGCTTTTTGAACCAGATCAGTATTCACTTCGAGCTACAGCCCCGTTCATACCCTACTGATAGGGCAAAGGTGGGATTTATTATTACCTTACTCATTGAGAGAGCTCTGAGATGGGCGAATCCGTTGTGGGAGAATGACAATCCATTAGTCTATAACTATAATTCCTTTGTAGCTGCTTTTAAAAGAACTTTTGACCCTCCTGGCAGGAAGGCCAATGCAGCCAGATTACTGTTGCGCCTTAGACAAGACAACCAAACCCTTGTGGATTATGCACTAGAGTTCAGGTCTTTGGCGGCAGAGGTAAAATGGAATGAACAGGCCTATATAGACGTATTCTTAAATGGATTATCTGATGTAATACTTGATGAGGTAGCTACTAGAGAACTTCCCGAGAATCTGGAGGACTTAATTTCCTTTGTCTCCCGTATTGACGAACGCCTAAGGGAGAGACAGAATACTCGAGATAGAACCGCTAAATCTTTCTCTAGACTAGTACCATCATTTCAAGTTGCTGAAACCAAAGATCCACAGGTTTCAGAACCTATGCAGTTAGGCCTTACTCGTCTCTCAGAGGAGGAGAGACAGTACAGGAGAAGAGAGGGACTGTGTATGTATTGTGGGTTCAGAGGTCATGTACGTTTGAGCTGTCCCAGCCGTCCGGGAAACGCTCGCACCTAAGTTTCTCTAGAGGACAGACCTTGGGTGTTTCGATTTTGTCCTCTACTCATAACTACAAAGAACATAGACTCCTTTTACCGGTCTCGTTAACTTGGGAGAAGGGAACTTTAGAAACTATGGCATTGATAGACTCCGGCGCTGCTGAGAGTTTTATCGACCAAAAGTTTCTCACTAAACACACTATCCCATCCCAGTTAAGGAAGACACCCTTGGCTGTTGAAGCCATTGATGGTAGACCTTTAGTTGAGCCTGTGATTTCCCGGGAGACCACACCTCTTTACTTAACTATTGGTATTCTACACAAGGAGGAAATATCCCTACTACTCATTTCATCTCCTTCTGTTCCCATAGTCCTGGGATATTCCTGGCTTAAGAAACATAACCCCGTTATAGATTGGAGATCAGGGGAAATAGTTTCTTGGGGCCAGAATTGTCAAGAGAGTTGTTTAAAGAAAGTGTCACCTCTTTGTAGTGTCAACCCAATTAATAACGCTACTGACTCTACCAAAGTACAGATACCGTCCTTGTATCAAGATTTAAAGGCAGTATTTGACAAAAGAAAGGCTGATACCTTACCACCACATAGGCCTTTTGATTGCAAAATTAATTTACTTTCTGGTACCATGCCCCCCAGGGGTCATGTATATCCTTTGTCCACGAATGAGAACTTAGTTCTAGAGGAGTATATTCGTGAAAACCTAGACAAGGGGTTCATTAGAAGATCCTCCTCCCCTGCTGGGGCTGGATTTTTTTTTGTTAAAAAGAAGGATGGCTCTTTAAGACCTTGCATTGACTACCGAGGCCTTAACAAGATAACCATCAGAAATGTTTATCCGATTCCCTTGATCACCGAGCTTTTTGACCGATTAAAAAGTTCTAAAATTTTCACTAAGTTAGACCTTAGAGGTGCTTATAATTTAGTGAGAATCCACGACGGTGACGAGTGGAAAACTGCATTCAATACTCGATATGGGCACTATGAGTATACGGTAATGCCTTTTGGTCTCTGCAATGCTCCGGCAGTATTTCAGGACCTTATTAATGAGGTTCTTAGGGAGTTTCAAGATGACTGTGTAATTGTATACCTTGATGATATTCTTATACATTCCAGGGATATTGAGACTCACCACAGGCAAGTCAGGAGGGTTTTACACAAACTTCTTCAGCATGGCTTATACTGCAAACTAGAGAAATGCAGCTTTGACCAATCCCAAACTACATTTCTTGGTTATGTGATTTCTGGGGAAGGGTTTGAAATGGATCCGGAGAAGCTCCAATCCATACTAGACTGGCCTTTACCTCAGGGTCTCAAGGCTATCCAGAGATTCATTGGTTTCTCTAATTACTACAGACGTTTCATTAAGGGATACTCCTCTATCATTGCTCCCATCACTAACATGACCAAACAAGGGGCTGAGACTAAGAATTGGTCTACTGAAGCTCTTCGGGCTTTTGAGACACTCAAAGAGCTGTTTGCTTCCGCACCAATTTTAGTTCACCCTGATACTACTCTACCTTTCCTACTCGAAGTAGACGCTTCTGAGACAGGTATAGGTGCTGTTCTGTCCCAAAGGTTGGGTGTAGATAAACCACTACATCCTTGTGGATACTTTTCCAAAAAATTGTCCGGTACTGAAAGCAGATATGACATTGGTGACAGGGAACTACTAGCGGTTATAATGGCCTTGAAGGAGTGGAGACATTTATTGGAGGGTACCTTGCATCCTGTTACTATTTTGACGGATCATAAGAACTTATCCTATATTGGGGAGGCTAAACGACTATCATCTAGACAGGTTCGTTGGTCCATATTTCTCACTCACTTCAACTACGTACTCACATATAGGCCAGGTTCTAAGAATTCTAAAGCCGACGCCTTATCTCGCCAATATGAACCTGCTGCCGTATCTGAGCCGGTTTTGTCCTCTATAGTACCCAAGTGTAACATTATCGCTAACACTACTCTCAAAGTTCATTCCCCGCTACTTGATCAGATAAGGAACTTGCAGCATCTGGCACCTAGACTGACTCCGGTTTCCAGACTTTTCGTTCCCCCTGAACTTCAATTGGAGCTCTTACAGTGTCTTCACGAGAGTAAGGTGGCTGGTCATCCGGGTGTCCGCAAGACGTATTCTTTGATCTCCAAGGATTTCTGGTGGCCGTCGTTACGGAAGGATATTAAGGATTTTATCGGGGTTTGTGTGGTCTGTACTAAAACCAAACTACCGCATTCGCTTCCTTGTGGCCTTCTACAACCGCTGGAGATTCCTGACAAACCTTGGTCCTGTGTGGCTATGGACTTTATTGTGGATCTGCCGGTTTCTAAAAAACACACTGTTATCCTCACCGTAGTCGATAGGTTTACCAAGATGGCACATTTCGTACCTTTGCCTAAACTCCCGACTTCTCCTGAATTGGCAGAGGTCTTTGCTAAAGAGATTTTTCGTTTACATGGGATTCCTTCTGAGATCACTTCTGATAGAGGCTCCCAATTTGTTTCACGTTTTTGGAGGTCGTTCTGTTCTCAATTAGGCATCAAATTGAATTTTTCGTCCGCCTATCACCCTCAGTCTAACGGAGCTGCTGAACGAACTAACCAGAAGATTGAGCAATACTTACGTTGTTTTGTTTCCGAACACCAGGACGATTGGGTCGGTTTGATTCCTTGGGCAGAGTTTGCGCACAACAATCTTGTTTGTGACTCCACGCATTCAAGTCCCTTCTTCATGAACTATGGCTTTCATCCATCTATTCTTCCCCCGGTTTCTCCTTCCCAAGGAGTACCGTCGGTTGATGTCCATGTGGCCAACTTGAGGAAGTTGTGGGATCAGACTCGACAGATTCTTCTACACAATTCTGTACTGGTAAAGAAACATGCTGACAAACGTAGAAGGGCGGCTCCGAATTTTGTTCCAGGCGATAGAGTGTGGTTGAGCACTAGGAATATTCGTCTTAAAGTTCCTTCCATGAAGTTCGCTCCTCGTTATATTGGTCCTTACAGGATCTTGACTCGAATTAACCCAGTGGCATATCGTCTAGCTCTTCCTGCTACTTTACGCATCCCGAACTCCTTTCACGTGTCATTGTTGAAACCTCTAATCTGTAACAGATTCTCCTCCACAATCGCCCCTCCGCGCCCTGTTCAGGTGGAGGGTCAGGAGGAGTATGAGGTTAACTCCATTATTGATTCTCGTATCTCCCGGGGACGAGTACAATATTTAGTTGACTGGAGGGGATATGGTCCTGAGGAGAGGAGTTGGGTACCACAAGAGGATGTTCATGCTCCTCGTCTTCGCAGGGCATTTCACTCCCGCTTTCCATCTCGCCCCGGCTCCTTCCGCCCGGTGGGCGTATCTGAGGGGGGGGGTACTGTCAGGGTACCTGGAGTCTCTACCGTTGAGAGAGGTAGAGACTTAGAAGGTTATCCGTCCGGACGCCATGTCTCCTCGGTCTCCCGCGGTTCACTCGGTCTTGCTAACGCCGGCCGCGAGGGAGTCACTTCCTTTTATAACAGAAGGACCGGAGGTAGACGTCATGACGCTAACCCGAAACATCCTGCCACTCAAATCTCGGGAGACGAATCAGGACTCGCCGGAGGCGTGTCTCCTCTCCCTAGCCAGGATACTTAACGGGGGTTCTCTCATTCACTCATTGCCCTGTCGTGGTTCTAGTCCTTCTAGTCACACAGTGCTTTGTGATTCTCTTGTCTTTTGGTTCTGACCCGGCTTTGTTATTTACTCTCCTGCCTTTCTGTATTCCTTGACCCGGCTTGTCTCTCGCTTACCTGTCTTCTGTTATCCTCGACCTCGGCTTGTCTCTGACCATTCTATTGTAGTTCTACGTTAGTCCGGCCATTCTAAGGACCGGTATACGTATCAGCTACTCTTTGTACTCTGCGTGTTGGATCCCTGACCCGATCCTGACACCCACCTCATCTAGATTGTAAAATTGTTCGACTTATTGTTCCTGTTAATCAGTGTCGTACCTACCATGGTCGCAGGGGTCGCAGCAACCGTGGGCCGCCTAGATGCCGCCCCCTCTGTATTCCCCCTGTCATAGGGAGGCCCAAGAGGTGGCTCGCTGGCCACCTAATGGACTCCCCCGGCGGGCGGCAGAGTTCCTGTCAGAATGTGTGTGTCTGAATGTGTGTGTGTGTCTGAATGTGTAAGTGTCTGTAAGTGTATGCGTGTGTGTGTCTGTGAGTGTATGTGTCTGTGAGTGTACATGTGTATATGTCTGAGTGTGTGTGTGTGTGTGTCTGTATGTGTACCTCTTTGTCTGCATGTGTGTGGGGGGGGCGGGGACGTGTGGGGTAGGAGGTAAATGTATGGGGGGGGGGACAGGACAATTTTCGCCCTTGGGCCCCGTGGTTTCTAGTTACGCTTCTGCTGTCAATATATGTAATATATTAAAACTGAATTGTCACTTATCTGATAGTTACAGTTCCTCACCTCCGTAACCTTTATTGAACTAACTTAATGAGTTGCATACTGCAGCTAAAATAAGCAGAAAATATATTTACCTCTCTAGCAATTCTGTGTTCAGTGCAATGCCATTTTCCATTGCCTGGATGAGCTCCCACACACCCAGGTACCTGCAGCAAAAGGTTGTAGGAGGATATATAGACTTGGACATTCCTTCCATAGTGTAATTTGCATAGGACAGCCAGGCTTAGAATGTAAGTTGTAGATTAAAAACTGAAAGTTAAACAAAAAAGTAGCACAACTGAATTGCTATATATAAACATGTATAGGACAAATCAAATAAATAAGATTGACAAAGGTAATCTTAATTCCTAGAAAATAAAAAAAATGCTATTTATTTAAAAATAAAAACCCATTAACCATAACCTATAAGCAAGGCAAACAACTATGATCCTTTTTTAATGCCCAATAACACACACAAAAAAAAAAAAATTTGATTTGCTAAGAATTATTTTTCTTCCAAATCTGAAACACTGACTCTAGCAAATGCACATTGACTACGTAATATATGCTAATCCTTTAGCAATAATTTTGAACTCTCGCTGCTGCTATTATCTATAATTTCAGAAATAAAATTTTGTTCCAACAATATAAGCTACCACAAAACAATTTAACAAGAAACCTATGGGGTTGATAACCCTGTACTACAGCCACGTTCTTTTTAAATTAGAAACTAAGGTGCCTACGCGCTGCCTATGGGGTGGTTATTTTGCCAAGTCACTGAATTTCTGTTCCAATATCCAGTAGTGTCATTCATTCCTTTCTATACGATGCAAAACAATGTCGTTGCACCATTAAAACAACGTGTAATAGTCAAACAGGGTGTGTGGTTACACATCACTAGTCTATAAACAGCTGAGCAGATGGCTTTGTGCTAAATCTAAACTTGGAAAGTGATGAAAGTGCATAATTGTGCAGGGAGAATTTTTTTCAACCACATAAAAGCAGAAATTTTACCACTGCTTCGACAAGATTCACTGTTTTAATTTTGCCTCTTTTTGTGATGGTTGCTAGACTTCCAAGCTTGTCAAGTGCCCAAGATCTGAATAAATTATTATTATTAACATACCCGTAAAGCTTAGACAGGCAGGCATTAATTTAATGGGGGGGAGATGGCATGCCATGCAATGTACATCATTCATTTATCTGGCTCTGTCTATTTGATTCCAACTGATTTGTCATTTATGACTCATATTAGAACTTACAAACCAGAAAGGGCTCAGAATAACTTGTTTGAAGGCCTTTCTTGTCAATCACAGTGGAAAAATAGTCTTTCTTGGAACATTAGTGGGAACATTTTAGACCGTGTCGTCATAATATTGCTTCTCCTATCTATTTGGAATGAATTAAAAGATTCTAAGCACTGGAACATATAATTGTAAAATCAGTTTACCCTCCTCCCCCTTAAAATTGTATATACCTTTACACTCTTATAGGGAAAGGTATGTTATGGTACATTCCTATACTCATATCTCCCAAGTATCACTATTTTGTAAGGCCATCCCTATTTTGGCTCAAATCCCTCTGTCCATCTTTTCTATCCTAATGTTCCTCTTTCCTAGGAGCTCCAAAGTATTGGTGTTTCTGACATTATACCTGAGGTCAACAGCAATAATAATCACAGTAATGTTTCTTTAAATAAAATAAATGTATATATAAATCAGTGTATGTAATTAAGGTACATTGTTCTTGTTTTAAATTACATTTTAGTTGCATGAATTGTTATTAGTAAGTCATCTAAAATTTCTCCTCCTTACCACAACCCTGCTCACAATCTAAATATTCAAGTGTTCCTCCTTGTCTATTTGAAATGTTGGCAGTTATGTATACTGTCTGTTGTCAGTTTATACATTTTAATTAATATATACAGATGTGTATTGAAATGAAACAGTTGATCACACTGTATGCCAATTGGAGCAGCCATTTTGAAGAGAAAAAAAAACATATACCGGTATATATATATATATATGTTGTAAGTTCTAATATGAGTCATAAATGACATATCAGTTGGAATCAAATAGACAGAGCCAGATAAATGAATGATGTACATTGCATACCATCTCTCTCTCTCTCTCCCTGCCCCCCCCCCCCCCCCCCCCCGGATTAAATTAAAGGAACACTATAGTCTCCTAAATTACTTTAGCTAAATAAAGCAGTTTTAGTGTATAGATCATTCCCCTGCAATTTCGCTGCTCAATTCACTTTCATTTAGGAGTTAAATCACTTTGTTTCTGTTTATGCAGCCCTAGCCACACCTCCCCTGGCTATGATTGACAGAGCCTGCATGAAAAAAAACTGGTTTCACTTTCAAACAGATGTAATTTAGATGTAACCTTAAATAATTGTATCTCAATCTCTAAATTGAACTTTAATCACATACAGGAGGCTCTTGCAGGGTCTAGCAAGCTATTAACATAGCAGGGGATAAGAAAATCTTAATTAAACAGAACTTGCAATAAAGAAAGCCTAAATAGGGCTCTCTTTACAGGAAGTGCTTATGGAAGGCTGTGCAAGTCACAGGCAGGGAGGTGTGACTAGGGTTCATAAACAAAGGGATTTAACTTCTAAATGGCAGATAATTGAGCAGTGAGGCTGCAGGGGCATGTTCTATACACCAAAACTGCTTCATTAAGCTAAAGTTGTTCAGGTGACTATTGTGTCCCTTTAATGCATACCTGTCTTTATTATGTTAATAATTTATTCAGATCTTGGGCACTTGACATACATATATATATATATATATATATATATATATATATATTTTTTTTTATTTATAAATTCTTTATTTTCAAAGTGCAGAGTTAATGACACAAGGCGAAGTTGGTGAATAATATAACAGTTGGTATACACGTAAATGACAAGATATGCTGCACTGTTGTTTTTTTTGGTAGTAATAGAAAAGATAACAATAGTGTAAACATTATAATCTTGAAAAGCATAGCAGGACACTTGTGTTGGGCTGATAAGATTTAGACATGCATTTCTTAAATACAAGAGTCTGGTACAGAATAGTTGATATTGATATCTTTGTTGATGTAATCAGGGTTAATAAAGTAGATTAGATGTTATTAACATGGCTAGAATAAGTAGGTAAAATTACCACTGGATTGTGTTAATTAGGCTACAGCATAGCATACATGATAACTGCAGGAACTAGATAGTTGAAGTATATTTAACTATGTTAAGGAACAAAAAATACTCATGAGCCTTGCTGTAGAGTGGTCAGCGGCCTAATCAGCCGATGCCTGCAGAGGAAGAGACACTGTCCCTGACAAGCTGGATTCTAGTTGAGAGCAGCAGGCCGTCCCGCTCGTTGCGGCCGTAGGGCCTGGTGTCTCCATTTCGGGGGTCAGCTCCGGTAAGTCTCCTCATGGACTGCAGCCGCGCAGCCTCCTGTGATGCAACGTTGGCTAGAAAGAGGTGCTTAGTGCTGTGCTGGTAGCCAGGTGTTTGGTCGGGTAGGATATTTGCGTTTGTCGCTTGTCTTGTAATCTTGGTATTGCTTGTATGCGGGTAGGAGCGTGTGCCCGAAAGGAATGGCCCCGCCTCGAGGCCCGCCGGTACCTGCGTTGCCGGACGGCCATCTTGGAGGTTCGGGGAGCCTGCCTGTAGGAGCTTCGTCGTGCTGCTGGACGTATCCATGAGGCCACCGTTAGGTCAGCTTGGTGGTGGGTTGCCCCTCTGCTGCGTAGAGCTGCCTTGAGGCCTGCGCAGAGCCGGTCAAAGATTTCCATGGGGGACATATGTGGTTTAGAATTGGTGTTCCGCTTTCTGGGTTCATGCTGGACAGCCATTTTGGCTGTTCCTTGTAGGTCTGTTGCCCCACCATGTTGTGTAGTTGACTTGTAGTTGACTTGACTTTTCCATACTGGTCTGCATGTCCAGTGGGAACCCGGGATATCCCCCACCGGTCCGGGGGGGGGGGGGGGGGGGGGGGGGGGGGTAGGCTGAGGTGAGGTCACTTGTGGGCTGTTGCGCCGAGGAGAGCGGCTGTCTCCCCTCTGCTTCAGCCCCAGTAGGCTGCATTTGAATCTCTGCTTTCACGGCTTCAGCAGGCCCCGGGGTGGTTTTGTGCTGGATAGCCGCCGCTTATTGCCCCGAATTCCGCCGTCCGGAGCTCGTGTCGGATGCACCTGTGCAGCTCTGCGGTCAGACTTCGCCCCCCCATATATATATATTTTTTTATATAAATGTATATATAAAAATAAAGATTGAAATTGCAGGTAATGAAGATAGCTTATCTCTGCTGAATACAAACTTATTCTACAGTTTTTATTCAGACTAAGTAAATATGCAGAAATTAGCTTAACATCTGCTGAAGACATTTAAAAATACCATGTTATTTTCATTCAAGGTATGAATTGCATACAACCTTTTACAGTGCTACTGTGCTTGGCCAAGTGCTTTTCAGATCAAATCATTAAAATGGAAGCATTTGTAACACACATATGGGAATAGCACAGATTGGCTGAAAATGTTTCAGCCACTTCCCTGTCTTTGCCATGGTGAGAAGCATAGGTCAAGGGAACTTGCAAAGGTTACATTTTGCATGTGGTCTATTTTTTCAAGCTTTTTTTTTCAGGCAGTATTTGCATTGTTTATTATGCAGAAGGCGTCTGAAACAAAGGTGGGTCAACTCCTGAAGGCCCCTTAAATGAACACTAAAGTATTCTCCTCTTTATTTAGATCCAGCCCCCACCCTCCTCCCCCCCACATCTAAATATTAATTGGAATAAAGGGTATTTCTCACATTTCTCTGCAGCTCTGAGATAGAGTCCCTGCAGCCACTCAATCTGCCTCCTGCAACGTCACTCCGATGCTTCTAAACATCCAATCCACTGACCTCCTATTGGAGGATGGCGCTGAAAACTGACTTGATAAAAGCTCAGAAAGGAGCCGAAATGTTGTATCCGCTTTCTTGTTCCAAATAAAAAGACTGCCTTTTAGAAGAAACCTCAGGTGTGCCTGGATATTTATCTGTTCTTCCATTTGATGTCTCCAGGAATTGGCCCTCCCTTTCTGGAACACCTTGCAGGAAGTATTCCCCCTTTTTTAGTGTGTGCATGATTCTCTTGTTTTCGTGAAGACTGAATTTGACTTGGTTCTCACAGCGAAAGTGACGCTGTTGGCTGTGAGGAAGACCACCACTAGAGGTGTATTTAACCCTGCAATGTTAATATTGCCATAGCTGCTGAGCGGCAATGCTTTAAATTGCAGGGTTAAAACTAAAGGACCACTGCACCCAGACCACTTCATCTCATTGAAGTTGCCTGGGTAACTTTAATGATCCTTTAATCACTTACCAGATGGGTTACACGATCCTTACAATTACTCCCAGCAGCAACTTCATCACAGAATACCTCCCATACAAACAGGGCCAGATTTCCCATTAGAAGTCCTGTAGGGGGTGCCTATTATGTCTCTCCTCAGGAGACCACCTGCACAGGTACATACGCATCATTGGCCAGTATCCTCAATAATCCATTCAGCCTCCTATGCTTGATAGAAGAGCTGCAGGGACAGTTATGGAAGGTACATAATTCTTTGCAATCCCAGCTCCTCCAGTGTTTGTGTGAGGCTGGACAGGAAGTGGAAGGGTTAATTTCCCACCTGTCCACTAACATCTTTGCTGACAGGAAATGCCTTGCATGAGGAGCAGGGGCAGCAGTGAGTGATGCACATCACTGCCACACAGTCTATGCAGTTACCTACCTACAATTATACAAGGGTGAGTACTTTGCATAAAGCCCATCATACTCTACATGCCTCTACTCTAAACACCCCACCCAAAACCTAAACAAACCTTTTCCTTCGTTCCAAATGTAAGCACTCAAAGTCTAAACCTGAAACCAAACCCTTTACCCTAATCCTAGGTTGAACAACTTTTAAAACTAAATACCCAATATAACCCAATACTAAACCTATCCCCACTTTAAAAAAATGGTAACAAGCCTAATACCACAATTATAACCCATTTCATGCATTTAATCCTTTTAACACTAAATTCCCTATGTAATCTCTCTGACATAAACCCCTCTCTAATCTTACCCCCCACCCCCATTTACCCTAAACAATTTAACTTTTTAATTTAACAGCTGCATACACTCCCTTTACTCGCAGATTCAAACACAATACATATCAAGTAGAGATGCTCATACATACATATATGCATATGCAGTTATCAGTATGGAGTATCTATTTTATATGTAGATTTATGTTTTATGCTTGCAATGTCCAGTTAATAAATAACTCACTTTATTTGCCTTTTTTGAGGGCGGACAGGGGGGCAGAGGGCACTTTAGAAAGTTGTGCCTACAAGCACCTGACATGTGAATCCAGCCCTGCATACAAATCTGGATAAGACGAGAGGGGCATGGCTGAGACTGGGGGCATACCGATGACAAGTCTCATGTCAGAAAAAGCATTATATTCTGGTGGCAGCCAGCTACATATGCACAGAGTGCTAAAGAAGCACTTGTGCATGCTAGTGGTGTTCTCGATTAGCTGTGAGCATTCTCAATGGTGCGCTATATCCTGTTGTCTCAGAAGCGGGACACCCAAGCAGGTCAAGATGGCAGGAATAGGGTCTCTTTTCTTAACTGTCCTGTTCCACTTATGATTTCAAGTCTTGAAGTCCCATCTGAAGAAAAGATAGTGTTGGATAACACTAATTCCAGTAACAAGATTAGCAGACCCTCTGTTGAATTGTTTTTTTGCCCCAAGGGTTTCCTGTTGGGCTACTTTATATGATCTGGTTACATTTTTAATTCCTGTTCTGTAGTTCTAAGCTAGATGTAAGTATTTACATTTCATATCCAGACTTTAACAGAAAATCCAGAGATAATCATTCATAAAAGACATGACAACTAGAATTGAAATGCTTTGCATTTCTGTGTGCTGAGTTAAGCTTTAGATGTCTATGCAACACGCAGTTATGCACAGATGAGGTGTATGTAGATGTTCTCTCAGAGCCATAATTTTATATCTTCAGTTCTCGAGCTGCCAATATAAAAATTACACAATTAAAAAGCGATTTAATGTAATAAATAACATGTATTTGTTTAAAATAACTATTTATTAAGATATATTATTTGAAAGCACCCACATTTATTTTATTTATGTTATTCTTAGTGTTTCATTGTCTCCTATTGCCAGGCCTCTGCCGCTTATCTGGTTCTCCCTAGCTGCGTCTCTCGCTCTGCTTTGCGGGACTCCGTGCAAATCTTCCTCAGAGACTGTTTGGCGGTCTCCCGAAAGCCAGAAGCGAACACGCGGAGTCTATACAGACATCATGGCTTGCAAGCCAGCTCAAATGCAGCTACCCTTGGGATCGTTAATCCCCCTCGCAGTTTGTCTCCCTGCGACAGATATTGACGCTTTTAAAGGGACAGAGGGTGTGGTCTGCTGGGTGAGTGATGGTTATGTGGGGGGCGACAGCGTGCCAACTCTTCCCCCGATATATTTGTCAGTCACTCAGTCTTCTTTGCTCAGTTGTACTGTGCTCCACTAAGTGCTTACCAGAGTTTTTGCAAGTTCCTTTTGTTGCCTGACCTTTTGCCTGAATTATCATTTATGAACCTGTGCTGCCTAGAACAACCTTTCTGCTATTCTGAACTCCTCTTTGCTTTGCCTTTGTTGGTACCTCACTTCGATGTAGCTAGAGATTACCACATTGTGAGATCCTGCCTTATTATAACTTGACCCCTATACTGTGGGTAGCCAGTGGTACTCAAATATGGTTTTAAGTTGTTTTGCCTGTGTCATTTAATTTAGTAATAATTCTTAACCCTTTCATAGCAAGGCATAGGCAAATCTATCATGCAGCAAGTATTCTGTAATAAAGGGACACTGTAGGCCCCCAGACCACTTCAGCTAATTGAAGTGGTCTGGGTGCACTGTCCCTTTTGCACTTAGTGCTGCAATTTAAAACATTGCAGTTCTGTAGAAACTGCAAAGTTCACATTACAGCTGTAAGTCTGCCCTCAGTGGCTGTCTACCAGAATACAGATTTGTGTTCCTGATACTAAAGTATCCCTTTAATTAAACATATATCATATCGCTATTTATGCCCTAATTTGTTAAGATAATGGTTCGGAAACTTAAAAAATATGTGATAGTTCTGTTCTTTTGAACTTGTCAACTGTTTAAAAGCACACTATAGTCACCAGAACAACTACAGCTTGCTCTGGTAAGTATAGCCTGTTCCTGCAGGCTTTTTAATGTAAACACTGCCTTTTCTCAACACACTGTATGGAGGTGCTGAACATTCCCCATAGAGATGCATTGAATGAATGCATTTCTATGAGTAAATACTGATTGGTGCAGAGTGACGTTTTGCCGCGCGTGAGCAATAGACTCTCAATGCTTTCCTATACGAAAGCATTGGATTGGATGAAATCATCAAATCTGACAATGTCCAATGACTAAGGAGGTGGATTGGGGGTATGGTCAGACACAAGGAGCTCTGCGGGGCTGGAAAAAGGTGAGTAAATCACATTTCTAACCCAGGGTAAGGGGGGTCCGACCACCTAAATGGTGGTTTTGGAACTATAGTGTCAGAAATGCACATTTGTGTTCACGACACTATAGTGTCCCTTTAAGTAGATACAGAAAGTGATATGGGTGTCTTATTGGTAATAAATGGGTGCTATATTTTATATGGGGGCCCATTAAGGTCTGAGATATGAGTTACTGACCCATGGTCGCCATCCTGTGGCCTTAAAATAAATGTTTTGTGTCTGCCATCAGCAAAATCCCAGAAGCTACTTTTAGTCGGTTTTCGAAAGAGAGTACACTTTCATTTCATGATATAATACCCTTCTATTTACATCATTTTTAAAGACAGACCAGAGTGTTCAGTTTTAAATGGTAATGGGTATATGTTCTTATTTGTAGAAAACACATTAAATAGCTTCTTTTTTTTCAGAAAATCTTTGAAACCTCAGAGCTTTTTCTGCATATAGATTGACTATTTCCGTCAGCATCTGTTCTGAGCTTGCCTCCCACACTGTAATGCAATGTGTTTATTTCAGCAAGTTCCTCCTGATCTCTATGTCCAGATGATTGCACATTCAGACCTTACAAAATATGGCTCAAGCTAAGTAATTGATTGGTCTCTAATAACCAGTGGGGGCACCTTGCTCTCAGAGGAAGTGTTTATTCTACAGAACTCATTTTTTTTAGAATACAAAATCTATTTATTTGTTGCCATGGAGACTAGACAATGATGGCAATGCGACCAGATTTATTTTTAAAAAAAATACATATGCTAATGAAAACTGCTTTTTGAATGCATTTATTTACATTTGGAATATTTTGCTGCATATGTTTTTATTATTGGTAAAATTGCTACATTTTGCTGGAGTTTTTTTGAGTTATCACAAAAGAGTGAGTTGTGGTGTTTTCCCATTTCTAAATATGTTTCTCTTACACCAGACCATAGGTCTACCTGTCATCAAAAAATAACATAGTGCTACTTTAGTTACTAAACTTACACCCAGCTAATTGTCATTTCTCTTTGTTGACCTTCTAAGTCTAACAATGAATAACTATGTACAGAATCTCTACTCCATATGTATGATGATTCATCAGGAAACTGTAGATTAAATGTACACCTGTTGGACATTGGCTTTTGTGAATGGTTGGTAATTTGACTAAAAACCAAGATTAGAGCATTCTATGCTAAAAGATCACCATTTGACATAATTCTGTCTCATGTATAAATTTTTAATATAGGGGATCCAGAAGTATCTCTAACCACAAGCCAGATCTGTGTTTAGGTATGTGAGGTGAAACACGTGAAATTAACTTTCTCTACGTTGCTGTAGTTTACTGATGTTTTTGTACTTACTCTAGAGTAAAAGACAAGTTATCTTCCGCTGGAGGACTCTGTAAAGATCTGCTATGCTGTGATTATAGGATTCTTGATTGCCAGCATCGTTGTATTAAGCAATGAGTTGACTCATGGATAGGTAGTCCATAGATTAATATTTTTTCGCTGGTTTCACAAAACATGAATCAATGACAATTCAAGGAGATAATTTCTTAGGTTCCTCATTACCACAGACACACATAACAGTTAATGGTAATATATGTTGAAAAAAGACTCATGTCCATCAAATTCCTGTGTATGAAAAGGTGAAATCTTCTTTCCTGATGGCATGGTTGATGACGTTTTGTCCTTGATACAGTAATGGTAATGTACCGGTCATCAGAGAGCTGTTTGTATTGCCCTTTTATATTTTTGTATTTTTCTGTATTTTTTTTTATTTAAATGCCATGGAGATCACCAGTAAAAAGACAAGTGGGCCCAGAATAGAAACATAGAAACATAGAATGTGACGGCAGATAAGAACCATTCGGCCCATCTAGTCTGCCCAGTTTTCTAAATACTTTCATTAGTCCCTGGCATTATCTTATAGTTGGGATAGCCTTATGCCTATCCCACGCATGCTTAAACTCCTTTACTGTGTTAACCTCTACCACTTCAGCTGGAAGGCTATTCCATGCATCCACTACCCTCTCAGTAAAGTAATACTTCCTGATATTATTTTTAAACCTTTGTCCCTCTAATTTAAGACTATGTCCTCTGGTTGTGGTAGTTTTTCTTCTTTTAAATATAGTCTCCTCCTTTACCTACCTGATCACTGATGGCTTATCATTACATGCAAAACTAGACCACATTGGACATATAATGTGGGAGTGAAACGTCAGCCATATCACCCTGTAGGGGGTTTCCATGCTTCTGGTGCTGAAAGAGCCTCAGTTTTCATCAATTAGCTTAAAAGGACACTTCAACCACCATAATTACTTATGTCTAGTGACACAGCCCCATTGTAAATAATCAAACAGTCACTGAGCGATTTGTCCTTATAGCTGGGGTTCTCCAAGTGCCCTGCTTCACTTTGGTCAACACAGACTGGACGCTCTCTGTCTTAAACTAAGCCTGGCAATGAAGAGCCAATGTTCTATCCCTGCACATCATGACTTCGCTCAAGATAACTTTCAGCTCTCTATTGGTTGTAGTGGGTGGCAAGGAGCAGTGCCCAGCAGACCCTAGATAAAAATTCAAACCGTTCTAAAATGGTTTCATTACATACAATGGGGGGCACTAAGACACTCCTTGCGCCATAACCTCTAACCAGTGCACTGGTGTTTGGAGTTCCTTTAACTTGTTTGAAAATAGGAGGATCTACCTATACAAAGCTTTAGTGTTTTGTTGCATCCAGTGACTTTTTAACATAAACTCCTTCTATGTACGTAATTTAGCAATACCAATTATTTATTTTATCTATTGTAAATAAATGACTTCCGGAATATACCTTTGAGGGAAAGGAAGCAAGAATCACATTTGTCATAGTTCGTTTACTGTATGAAAACAGAACAGATGTTTGGACACAAATCCATTGCTAAATACGTTCACGTTAGTATTTTATTATGGGTAAAGCAGATTAGTGTAATGTGTAACATAATATGATATAAAGCTTTCCACTACCAAAGTTTTCTGAAAAAGTTTTACAATAACAGTCTTTTTAAAAAACTGCTTTCTTATTATTTGCATTGCCTTAAAACATTTAGACCCTATTCAATCCTCTCCTATTAATAAATTAATGATATTATCATTACATGAAATTTCATTTTAAACAGTATTTTAACATGGGGGATCTCAAACCCAGTTATTTTAAAGTGATACAGGTTTTATGCGGAAACCTTACTAGAGCAGCTATTTACTTTATTAATATCATTTGGACTATCCATGTTTAACAGATTTGCTGCTCATTGACAGAGATCTTTTAGCAAATTAGTTAAGGCTGATTGGACTTCACAAATCAAGGTCTTTGGTGACAGAATGGAGAATCTTCAAATGAAGACAAAATAAGGGTACCAGAGTACAGAATAGTCAAATTATACCAAAAGTCAAACCAATTGTTTTGCATTTGCTGTTCATAGTATGAAGGAGTTGTTTTGGTACCTATACCCCAACCTGCAATGTACAAACCTACTGTATACTAGATCGAAAAAAGACTAGAAACACAATACCAATCCTTATGGTGGTCGAGCTTGACATTATTTAAGGAGAATAAATATTAACAGGATAACCCATAATCAGGCTAAAGTCAGGGGTACCAGAGAGCAGAAAGAAACAGAGAAACAGAGCTTGGTTGAGGATACCAGAGGTCGTCAGAGAGAACCGATGCAAAAACTATGCATGTCCGGAGTCGCGTCTCAAAAATGACACATGCCTTGAGATGTACTGCAGCTACATAAAGGTAACCTGGCAGGCATCTATAATTCACTGCCTTTAACAGTTGCACAGACAACACAGCAGGGATGGACTAAGGTATCTGTTGTGAGAAGTGTCACCACCAGAGTAGTGGTTATTTGCATTGGACCAAAAGGTGATTCTAAGTGCAAGCAATGAAGGTACTATGACAGTACCAGTTCCGATGTAGGCCTGTGAGGTTTTCAGGGCAGGCACAGGTTGCCAGAAGAACAGCTGCCTTCTCAAGTCATCAAGGTGTCTGTCCAGCTCGGAGAGTGTTTCAGACTTCGCTCCGTTATATTTAGGTGGGTTTTTTTAAGTATGCCTTTAGGTGTACTGTTGCTGTTTGTGGCGGTTCCCCACATCCCTGGTGAAGTGAAGAAGTCTCCAGGGTGGGGATCGGGAACACCACCACAGGACCAAAGCGGGGCACCATCAAGATGTGGCTGAAGAATAGCCTGAACTGGTCTGGGAGATTGTCCGTATTGCCGCTCTGCAGCGCCTGTTAGGCCTCACTCAAGTTCGAAGAGGACTCTGTGTGGACGGTTGCTAATAACCACTGGAAGCACAGCCAAAACGGTCAGTCAATGCAGAGCTCACAAGCTTCACAGCCAGACGCAAAAAGAGTCGAGGATAAAAGTAAGCGGCTCAAAATGTGCGATTTACACAGAGCACCATGAACAGATGTCTAGCCGCCATCAAAGCAGGCCCGGCCTTCCGCACAGTAATTGATTTTATTGTAATGTGACCGGTTAGCACACGTTAGTTTATCTTGTTTTTTTTCGTACTTTATAAAGCACTCAATCAACAAGCATAAATACTATTATAAAACACGGTAAACATGAAAATAAAAATTTAAATTAGAAATACATATTTTAGAAAAAGAAAATGTATATCATTTAAACGTAATTTTGGATGGAAAGGATAAGGCAATCTATAATCCAATCTGAAAGCTAGTGCCAAACTCCTGAACTCCCATTTACTTTTAGTCTTGTAAGATTGCAGGTTGAAAATAAATAAATAATGCCAGGAAAGTCAAAAGTGTTTTGAAAGGCAATTACATTTACCTTGTACAGAATTTCAGCTTTTATATTATCCTTTTGCTTTTAATCTTTGGTTGTAATGGGATTTAGTTCCTTTTCCAAGCAAATGCAGAAGCCAATTCTGGGGGATACATAACACACTGTGCTGCGCCCAGCTAATAATCACTATCACTCCTTCTGATTAGTTGTGACTCACATTTAATATAGAAAAGGTTTAAAATAATTTTGAAGTAGCAATGGATGCACATTTTCACAGGATACAGTGGAAAAGCAGTTTTACCCACTATTATGTTCTGTAATTTTCCCCTTAGAAAACAAAGTCTAATTACAGGATAACTCTTTATTATAGTACAGAGAAAATGCAGGATAATTACATTAGAAGACTTGTCATGCATTGGAGTTCTTACAGGCTATGCTGAGGTCACAGCTCAATTATTATTATTTTTCCGAATCACGCGAGTTGTGTTTGAATATGATGTTTTTTTGTCGATAGCTCAGTTGAACTCTGTGAGGTTACTGTACAGGAGTTCAGATTTGTTCCGCCTTTCGCTAGTTATCTACACACACAGTTACAATCCCCTTGAAAAAGACTGTACCTGTAGTATTGATTTGTGGTGTCATTAGTCAGTTGAACAGGTTTATTGATTATTGATTTGTTAGTGTGCCTCTGGACCCACCAGAATTGAATGATATACCTGCTTTACACACAAGTGAGTTAGTGAATTACACATCAATAAAATAGTGGCATTATCTTCAAACCATGCACAGTTAGTGGGTCCTGGTGAAAGGTCAAAGAAAAGAGATCTCGGAGATTGCTAACTGCGACCTTTCAAAATATAGTTCACCTTGAGTAAATATTTATTTTTCACTATCTTCTGTGTGCTGCATTCCTGAATGTTTTTTTGAGAGCGTGCACACACTGTTTCTTTAATTTGGCCAGGGGCAGATACACAAATTAATCAATTTATTGATTGATTTCCACTTCATTAACCATTTTTATTTGTCCTTAAAGGGACACTATAGTTACCAGAACCACTATAGCTTATTGTAATTGTTCCGATGTCTATAGACTGTCCCTGAATGCTCTTCAAAGTAAACAATACCTTTTCATAGTAAAGACAGTGTTTACATTACGACATTATTAGTGACAGTCACCCGGATGGCTTCTAGAGGTGCTTCCTGGGTTCAGCGTCTCCACGTTTTGCATGGAGAAGCTCAGAGCTCCCCATTCAATGCATCTCAATGAGGTGATACCACACATGCGCAATAGCCTCCCAATGCTTGCCTATGGGATTAGTGGAGATTAAGGTTGATGATCTCAGCTATGGAGACATGGCCACCTGCGGCGAAATTGGCACAACCTGGAAAAAAAACGTGTAAAAACACCATTCCTACGTGATTGGAGAGGGGTCGATTACCTAAATAGAAATAATCACAGACAAACACACTCTGACAGATAGGCGCACACACTGATTTGACACATACACTGACAGACACACACACTGATACTGCAACACTCACACACATTTTTCAAACACTCACAAATTATTATTTTTTATTTTAGGTTATTTAACCCCTTAAGGACGGCGGGTGTGCTATGCCGTCCTTGGGGACCCCGCTATAAACGCCAGCGGGCGGCATTGCACGTCCACGCCGTCCTTTTCCAGAGATCGCGGTGGGGGGGAATTACCTGGCATCCCAGGGAGTCCTTCCGCTGACAATCCGGCCCTCCTGGGCCATGTGATTGCGACGTCCTTGTGAGGACCTCAGGATCACATGGATGAAATAGCCGTCCATAGCAATGCCAGCAGGGGGAGTGCCTGGAATGACAGGTAGTCCCCATGCTGCCATAACAAAAAGTTTAATAAAGTTTTAAAACAGTGTAACAAGGAGGTACTGTTTTACTCAGGAGACTTTGGTGAACACAAATATTCGTGTTTCAAAACAGTAAAATGTATTACAACGATGATATCATCAGTGAAAGTGAAGTTTTTTTGCATTTTTTACACACAAATGGCACTTACACAGACGATATAATTGTTGTGATACATTTTACGGTTTTGAAACACTAAAATATGTGTTCAGCGAAGTCTCCTGAGTATAACAGTACCCCTCATTTACTGGTTTTATGGTGTTTTCAAAAGTTAGAGTCAAATTAAAGTGTTTCATTTTTTTCACATTGAAATGCGCTAGATTGGTTACGTTGCCTAGCCCAGGAATGAGAATTACTCAATAGTAGACAACCCAAGGTATTGCAAATGGGGTATGTCCATTCTTTTTTAGTAGCCAGTCACAAATACTGGCCAAAATTGGCGTTCATATTATTTTTTTGCATTTATCACACACTAACAAATATTAACGCTAACTTTGGCCAGTGTTTGTGACTAAGTGGCTACTAAAAAAGACTAGATATACCCTATTTGCAATACATTGGGTTGTCTACTATTGCAAATGGTATGCCATCATGGGGGTAATTCTCATTCCTGGGCTACTATATGGTCTCAAAGGCAATGTAACCAATCTGACGAATTTCAATGTGAAAAAACTGAAAAATGTAAAATGCTATATTTGACCCTGTAACTTCCCAAAACACCATATAACCTGTATATAGGGGTACTGTCTTACACGTGAGACATCGCTGAATACAAATATGTGTTTTTCATTGCAGTAAAAGCAAACCGTATTATGACATTCACAGTTGAAATGTCATACTGAACTAAAAAAATAACATTTCTTAATTTCTCAAATTTTTTAAATATTTTATTTATATTAAATTATCATAGCTAAATATTTCTCCTGAATAAAATGATATATAATAAGTGTGGGTGCACTTAATATGAAAGAGGTGAATTACGGTTGAACAGACATATAGTCAAATTCCAAATTTGATTACGTTTTATTTTGATCAAAACATGTACATTTGGCTCAGGGGTTAACACTCTACATAAACATATAGTCCTTGTCTGTGGGATTGGGGACAAAGTGTAACGTGGGACTGGGTCACACAAAAAACTAGGGTTTAAGATCTTCATGGTGTATATGTTTTATAAAGTGTTAGAAACCTAATAGTTTTCTGAAAATCTTATGGCCTATAATGATTTTTAATAATATTAATAGTTCACCAGTTCTGGGTTGCCAGTAAAATAGCCAGATCCAAAACAGTCAATGCCATTAAGCAGTCTCACCCAAGGTAATATAGAAAAAGTTTTACTTTTATTGTGTCCTTTATAACTGTATACATCAATAGAGACAACAGGGTTGGGGATAGGAAGAAACAGGCGTATTGTCCTACATGTTTTGTGCCCAGAGGCGTATCATGCAAGACTAGACCTGTGATTGCTCTCCTATTCTTTAAAAAAATATATATATATATTTCTTAAAGGCTGATGGTTTAAACCTTACAGAGTCTGATGTGGGTAGCTGTCGTAAGGTTTGTCGGAATGTGAAAATAACTTGTAGGTATGATGGTCCCTTGTGTGTACTACTCAGTGGACCATTTTCAAGAGGTTGAATGAGTGTTCATTTTTGCCTGTAGCCAGTGTTGTTTCTTTAACTCCTTGGTGATATTATAAAATTTTCTTTTGCCTGTGACGAGTATCACTGCTCTATTTTGGACTTCTTGTAGGGATGAGAATGAGTTATAATAGCAATGGTATGATAACTAAACTCGTTTTTTTCAGAAAGCTTTTTTTTCCTTCTAGACCAGATAATGTGTTTGGCTGTGTCATGGTGGTAATTACTGTCTGTTTTTTAAGCGTCATTTTAATAATGATCTACATTACTTTACCACATTTTTTATTCATGCAGCCTATATCTGCTTATCTAACAATTTTATTAATGCATCCACTATGTTTAAGAAAGTCTTTTGTATTATTTAATTATTTTACATTTTATTATCTCTAGTGGATTTTTCTTTTATTTCAACAGTAGTTCATTCTTTTTACCCTTCATCCTAATGTTAATGGATGCAAATAGTCCGATTATGATAAGTGCTTGATGCCAGGCCATACTCATGCTACCCACAAAGAACCACACATGAAAAAAAATGCTTAATTTAACTTGAAACAAGGGCAGAATAAGCCATCTTGATGTCAAGTATTGTCTTCTGACATCCGGTTAGAGCAGAATGGGTACGCCCACTCACTGATGGCCTGCCTAACCCTTAAGGGATGTGACAGCCTGTCTGGCTGGCCCCTTGCTAACAGGAGGACCATGCAGAGAGCACTGCTGAAGCACGCTCTGCATGATACTAGTGCCCATTGCACATTGAGAACATTGCACATTGATTTCTAATGATGGGTTTGCCTTTGCCTGGGGACATTTCCCTGGTTTCCACAGATGTGGAACACCAGGAAACGAAAGCGGAACAGGACCCAGAAATCAGGACTGTTCTACAAAATGCAGGACTGTTGTGAAGCACGAGTCAGTGCCAAATGTGCTCTAGGACTGGTAGCTGTTACTGATAGCTTAGTGCAAGAGCTGTAAAATAAATAACAAAATGGGGTTCACAGCAGCTGTCTCCCAATCTTCTATAACCTATGCTGTTTTGTGGTAGGTCAAATATATAAATATGTAAAAGGGATATGCTTATCAGGGACCCAATGCATGATCCTCCTTTATTTCTGTACTTCTTTTGCACTGGAGTATTAATAGTAATTAGTAGGGAGGGTTATTAATATCCATGCACATAATTGTTTATAACTGCAGCAATTTGCAGAAAATCATGAGCTCACCCCTCTCACTGAGACATCCTAAAAGGAAGCTTAAAGGAACACCATAGGGTCAGAAACACAAACATGTATTCCTGACTCTATAGTGTTTAACCCATCATTTAGGTAGCTTAGCCCAGCTATAAAAGTTTAAAACTCACCTTATTTCAAGCGCCGCGCGGGTGTGCTGGCGCGGGCTCCACCCCCTTTGTAACATCATCAAAATGGTGGATTTTTAGCCATTCCATTGGATTGGCTAAAATCGGCATAGGGGCGTGGCCAAATGCAGTTTTGGCCAATCAGGACCTCCTCATAGAGATGCATTGAATCAATCCATCTCTATGAGGAAAATTCAGCGTCTCCATGCAGACGCAGGAAGCACCTCCAGTGGACACCTAAGGAATGGCCACTTGGAGGTGTCCCTAGAGGCAATGTAAATACTGCCTTTTCTCTGAAAAGGCAGTGTTTGCATGAAAAAAAGCCTGAAGGGAACTATTATACTCACCAGAACAACTACATTAAGCTGTAGTTGTTCTGGTGACTATAGTGTCTCTTTAAAATTCCTCCTGCCCATCTATTATTTGTATAGTGTGTGCACAAGTCCCCATCTACACTAGCAGGTGTGATGGAACGTGGCCCAATGCACATTTCAATGCTCCGCTGACAATCAAGTCAGAATTTTATATTTATAAATTTTTGAATGTTTGCTAAAATCTTTCTAGTGTATTAACAAATGGGGAACAATTCCAGTGTGGAGTGTGTCTGTAATATATAATCCATTAATTAGTATTTTAATATTTATGTATTGGGTGTTACCATATAAATGCAGGTACAGTATCCACTATTCCTTCCATTAACCATTAAATGTGCTGTGATTCACCTATTATACAGGCATCCTCATCAGAAAATATTTCTTTGTTTCAGTCTACAGATCCCTGTAAAACTAAAATGACACATAGAAAATGAGACTTCTGGATATTTACGCATACTGCTAAGCCATTGCCTTGCTAAATCATTTTGAAGGCATCTGTTTGGCTTTCTATGTCCACCCATCATTCTCTGTGCATTTAAAATTTCTACCCACTTAAAAAAGTGACATCATGCAAGTGGGCAGAAATGCAGCATGTTTAAATAGGAAGTGAGTGGGAGATGTAGGGAGCTAAATAATTCTTCAAAATACTGTGTGCTAGGTTTATAAAGGAAGAAAATGGTAGAGTAACCTTACACGAAGTTTGAGGTCTCATAATTTGGCACTGTGCAGTGTTTACTTTAGTTTATTACTACCTGTGCAGAAACATCTTTCTAGGTTACTTTTACTGCATTACTAAAGAGGCTGTGTTTTCATACAGAGTACAGCATTCTGTGTTCCTCTAGGTTCAGCCAAGGTAATGAGTAATTGGGAACATATTTATAATAGGATATATTTTTAAAGATTTTAATAAGGTTACATTAGTTCACGTCCTAGTTGTTCCAGTTTACTCTCCACTGAGCTCTGATTCTTCTCTCCTTAAAAAATGCATCCTGGCAACACATCTGTTAAAATGTGGAAACAAGTGTTTGTAATAAATTATGTGATTTTATGGTACTCTATTGCATTTAAAGAGACTCTATAGTCACCAAGACAACTACAGCTTAATGTAAGAGAAAAGGCCATGTTTACATTAATAACGTATTTCCTCAAAAAAAGGACCGTGTCTTTGTGACAAACTGAGCCTCGTCCAGTGTGCTTGGAGGAGCCCTATGGCCAGTCTCTTACCAAAAGACTATGGGCCCTTTAAAAACTATGTGAACAGGAGACCACCCTGGAGCTTGTTAAGCCTAATTGCTACTTTGTAGCAATTTCCACCCAGTGTTCATCTGGGTGGCTGCAATTCCTATGGACGACCACAAGGTGGCGGCCATCTTGTTCGCATGAAAGCAGGCAGCGGTGTTTGGGCATGAATCTCATGGACTGAAAACGGACACAGAAACTCAAGAACACTGCTCGACTTCCAGCATCGCCTGCGTTCAGTTCTACAATACTTAGGCCCTGTTCAGTGGAAATGTTCCGATGAACAAGGGGATCAAGCTCCAGGGACTATTGACTCTGTTCGGTAGTTTGTTCGTTTTTAAACTACCGAACTAGACCGACCGCAAGCCCTGATTCTCTGGAACTGTTTTGGGCATGGGACCATGCGGGCGGTCGGTCAAATGATGTCTTCCAGGAAATTCCTAAACTCCTCTGATCTAGGTGATTTTTGGATATGTTGGTCACCCAGATCAGGGCTATCAGGGGAAGCGGGGATTTTGTGTGGTTTAAGGTATTTTGGGGGTTTTGTAAAATGGTGTTTTTTGTGCCTGGAGATAATTGAGTTTAATACAGTGCCATACATGTGTCAACTTTGTTTAGTATTGTGATACTTGGTCAAACCACTGGTCGCCCATTATGGGGTGTATTGAATAAATCTGGGGATGTTAACCTTTGGTCCTCTGTGGGGGTCAGGATTTACTTGTCTTACAGAGCTGGTGTTGCTGGTCTCTGTGTTTCCCCGCTTGTGGGATGTGCCCTTCCCCAGATAGTAGTCTTGGAAATTGGGTAGTCCCAGTCCTCCTTGCGGTTTTGGGGCATACATTGTCGATCTTCGATTTTGGGGCTTTTAGGATTTCCATATGAATTTGTCTATGACTGTTTGTAAATGTTTGAAGTCCGGTTTCTGTATTGGAATTGGTAGGGTCTGGAAGAGGTACAGGAATCTGGGGAGGAGGTTTATTAAGTTCAATTTCAAGTTTTTAATTTTTTAATCTTCATGACCCTATTGATATGCATTGTTATGTCTTTATGATTACTTGACATTTGTTTGCTAGACTTATCTTGTTCTGATAAATAAAATTACTAGAATGTTATCTTCCTGCATATATTTATAGAATGTTTGTTTGTATCTTTAGCTCCTGATGTTGCACAATAAAAAGATTGTGGGGTTTAGTCATTAAACTTTGAGTTGTGGAGAATTGAGTACAAAATCTGCAAAATGTTGAATACATAGGCATATATAAGTTAGGAATACAGCTTAGTTAAAAATTGTTCCAACCTGGCTTTTTCACATTCATTGCATAAAGATGAATCGGTTTAATTTTTGAATATTCAAGTAGGCATGGTAACTCAACATCTCATCAATCTAGAGCATGGATGTTGAACACCAGATGTCAAGAGCACAAACACAAAATGTGTTTTCAGATGTTTTCACTGTAGAATTTGTGAAGCAAGAAAATAATTTTAACCCCAAATCTACCACTTAACATGCCTCTTGACACACTCACAGTTACCTACATACATACACATGGACACAGATGAGTGGAGACAGACACACATAGACATGCACAAGCACACACCGACACACAGGCAGGTACAAAAAGACACAGATAAGCACACACAGGGCTAAGCAAAGTATTAGCGACACCTGGGTTCTAGTGCACTAAATTAGCCACTCGCATTCCACACCCTTTGATAAAGCCTTTTCCTTAATTTATATGACCAGGCACATCATCTCTAAATGCTAGTTGAGCATCATGGGAAATGCAGTGCACAATATAATGTCCCATACTGTTTAACCAGCTGACTACAATTGGATAATCAGCTATCTGAATTCAAAGTGAATTTAAAATTTTAGGTCAATAGAAAACAGTCCACTTGGAAATGTTTTTGCATTCGGCCATTGTGGTGTTAACAAATAGTATTGTGTGTGTGTAGTTTACTGGTAAACAGACATTCTACATTTAGATTATGATTAAAAACTCAATAGAGTTTACAGATTACACACACACATTATATAGCTTAAAGACACACAGTCACAAAATGCAATTTGCAAACACGGGACTGATTCACTAAACTCCTAATTGTAACAAACTGAAATCTGAATTGCAGGCTAAAATGATCAAATTGTGAATAAAGCTAAATTGGAGACTTAAACCATCTCAGCTATTTTGACCTAACTTATGCCATTCAGGCTACAGTTCAATACAATTATAAATAGCGTTAGCCACAACAACAGTCCCGATTTTCCGGGGGCAATTCAGATTGTTCCAATTTAGTTACCTGGTGTCTTGCCCACCTGACTTACCTTACACGGCGCTGGTCTCCATGCTGCCATTTTGGAAACCATTTGGGTGCAAGTGCTCATGCGCAAAATTCCATCAACCTCCTGCAACATCCCAACCATCTGTAGGGGTGAAGAAGTCAAATGGTTGAATAGTTTTTTTTGTTTCAGAAAACTGTTAGTAAAATGTAATTTAAGATATAATACTTTTTGTACCTGCAAATTATGCAAGGCCAAATGAGTAGGCGGTGGAAAGTCGCGAAGGCTTATTTGTTAATGTCATGTTGACGTGTGACTTGCCTACACTGGTTTCTGATAGTTTAGCTAAAAAATATATTTTTAGTTTTATAGACATCAAAGATCAAGTTGTCTGCAGTTGTCTGCTGTTCGAGCAGCTTCTGACCTTCCTGCAGAACTCTAGGGGCTTGCTAAGGATGAAAGGGATTTGTAAGCTAATAGCTGGAGACACGCAGTGTTTCCTCCCATGAAGTTTTATTTATGTTCTCTGCAGTATTATTGCCTATTGCCATCTCGCATAGGTAGAATGGTAGCATTTGGAGAGAGGATGAAGTGTAGAGTTGTGCCTGTCTATTTTGTTCCATTGTACTGATGAGAGAGAGTTTTATTATTCAAGATTTTCGGCAGTGCATTTCTTATTTTTCTCTCTAAATTAAGATAATGTGAACTGCCTGCATTTAATAATAATGTAGTACGGTCTGTGTAGTAGGGTGGGCTGCAATTGCTTGGAAGAAGTGAAGAATTAATAAAGCATGAGGTCACGCCCCCTGCTGGCTCTTACAGAACTGCTCTGTTCAACACTCATTTTCCCTGTGGAATAAATTGTAGCTAGCTGTAGTTCTGGTTTTTGAACCAATTATCAAAAGGAAAACAAAAAGGAAAATGTGTCTTTGTAAACCTAGTATTACTTCTTATTTGTGTGACATTTTAAAAGGATATTTAAAGTATATAGGTATATTATTTTGTTATTTTTAAGGTTTGTGGATATGTGGGCTGAGACATCTTCTTACATCAGAACAGAATCTGAATATACAGAATATACAGCAGTATAAAAACAGATGGCTGTATATCTTCAGCTAGGGAAGCAACTCTGCCAGGAATTTTTTGGAATACTGATCTTATTAGCATTCGAATTTTCTGACATCACCGATGTTCCATTACATATCCCTGCTCTAGCTGGATAGCTTTAGTGCTCTAAGTCTCCCATTATTTGTATTTCATTTTTAAATTGAACAGACCCGTTTGCAAAGATAAATATAGTTGGGCATCACAAATGCAAGCCATTCCATAGCTTTAATGGACTTCAGCGTTTGATAGAATGGAATTGCAAAATAAAACTTCATTTACATACTTATAGGATTCTCATCTTTTCAAGCAGGTTTACAATTTTCAGTTTGGAAAAAAAGATGAAATCAATTGGATTGTATAAAGCACCTATTTGCTATTATACTTTTCTTTTGGTTTTGATTTCATCAGTTTCTAAAGCATACTTTATTTTAATCTCTTTAGGACCAATGACCAGTCAGGACTGTCAAGGAATGTGCATGTAAATATTTTTAGTGAAAAGGTTGTTGTATAACTTCTGTGGGGAATAACATGTATTTAGTATATTACTAAACAGAATAAAATGATTTTTCTTTAAAAGACAGAGGAATTCAAATCTATCGGTAGAAAACAGTGATGTGATCCTTATCCATTTGGAAAGTAAATGATCACATGTCCACCTGATTACTACTATTGTCTGGAGTGAGAGGTACCATTGTACATACAGTTGCAATCAGATATTTTAAGAACAAGTAACTGTTGATGAGGTGTAGTTTTAATGCGGATTGTGGCCTTTACAGATTGCTGGTAAAGTGCATTTTCTTTTCAGTCAATAAGTAAAAGTGTGTTGCACTAGATAAGCAGTCTTGCTCACATTCGGCATTTAAACAATTAGGGTTTTCATTTTTTCAGTGACCATACTTTATAAATTTCTACCAAACAAGAGACTTTTTAGCTATGGTCTCTTGCAAATTTTGGAACAACACTCTGACTTACACATCTGTTTTGGAGGCTGATATACACATACAGGGCTGGACCTTTCATTAGGCAGAATAGGGCCCCTGCCTATAGGCATCCTTTTCTGTAGGGGTCACCTACCCTGACTGTTAAATGTCCTGTTAAAATATGTAGATATACTAATACAACGGTTTCATTTAAAGGACCACTATAGGCACCCAGACCACTTCAGCTCAATGAAGTGGTCTGGGTTCCAGGTCCATCTAGGATTAACCCTTTCTGCTGTAAGCATAGCTGTTTCAGAGAAACTGCTATGTTTACACATGGGTTAATCCAGCCTCTAGTGGCTGTCTCATTGACAGCCGCTAGAGGCGCCTCCACCCTTCTCACTGTGATTTTCACAGTGAGATGACGCCAGCGTCCATAGGAAAGCATTGAGAATGCTTTCCTGTGGACTGGCTGAATGATGTTACATATATATAATATGTATATATATTATATATATATAATAGATCTACATATATATATATACGTACAATTAAAATAATAAATAAATAAAATATTGAAACAAAATTTAATATAAATTATATATCCATATGTAATTTCATTCTAACTGTATTTTGTTATTAATATATATATATATATAGGTAACAAAATACACTTATAATTACATTCTATATATATCTATCTATATATATATATATATATATATAAAATACAAATAACCGCAAATATATACCGTATATACTCGAGTATAAGCCGAGTTTTTCAGCACATTTTTTGTGCTGAAAAACCCCAACTCGGCTTATACTCGAGTCAGAGTCTGTATTATGGCAATTTACATTGCCATAATACAGACTGGGGGGAGAGGGGGGCTGGCAGAGCTGTACTTACCTTTCCTGCAGCTCCTGTCAGCTCCCTCCTCCTCCGCGGCGGTCCGTTCAGCACCTCGGTCAGCTCCCAGTGTAAGTCTCGCGAGAGCCGCGGCTCTCGCGAGACTTACACTGGGAGCTGACAGAGGGAGCTGCACAGACCGCGCGGAGGAGGAGGGAGCTGACAGGAGCTGCAGGAAAGGTAAGTACAGCTCTGCCAGCCCCCCTCTCCCCCCCACTGAACTACCAATGACACTGGACCACCAGGGAAGGAGCCCCCCTCCCTGCTATGTATCAAGCAGGGAGGGGGGACGAAAAAAAAATATAATAAAAAAAAAAAACTAATAATTAAATAATAATACAAAAAAAAAAAATATAAAAAAAATAAATAAATAATAATTAATAATATATTAAATGCCCACCCCCACCAACACATACACAAACACACACTGCATCACACACACTGCATCACACACACTCACACTTCATTCATATACACACACTGCACTCACACACACTGCATCACACACACTCACACTTCATTCATATACACACACTGCACTCACACACACTGCACTCATACACACACACACTGCATTCATTATATACACACACCGGAAATAAATATTCAATTAATATATACGCGCACACACACTGCACTCATACACATACACACGCACTGCACTCATACACGCACTGCACTCATACACGCACTGCACTCATACGCACTGCACTCATACGCACTGAACACTGCATTCATTATATACACACACTGTAAATAAATATTCAATTAATATAATTTTTTTAGGATCTAATTTTATTTAGAAATTTACCAGTAGCTGCTGCATTTCCCACCCTAGTCTTATACTCGAGTCAATAAGTTTTCCCAGTTTTTGGGGGTAAAATTAGGGGCCTCGGCTTATATTCGGGTCGGCTTATACTCGAGTATATACGGTATATATATATAGAGATAAATACATATTACATAAAAGATTACATTAGTATACACGTAGAATTTAAATACATGTATATGTATATATATTAAAATTCTACATGTATATTTAAGTAATCTTTTAACATAATTATGTGATTTGATTAATTAAAATTTGATTGACATGCCTGACAACACAGGGAGAAAGTGCAGTGAATTTAATTCGCAAGCACTATATTTGACCCTGTAACTCTCCAAGACACCATAAAACCTGTACATAGGGGGCACTGTTTTACTCGGGAGACTTCACTGAACTCAAATATTAGTGTTTCAAACTGGTAGATTGTATTACAACGATGATATTTTAAGTAAAAGTGAAGTTTTTTGCATTTTTTACAAACGAACGGCACTTTTATGGACTATATTATTGTTGTAATATATTTTACTGTTTTAAAACACTAATATTTGTGTTTAGTGAAGTCTCCCGAGAATAACAGTACCCTCCATGTACAGGTTTTATGGTGTTTTGGAAAGTTAGAGAGTCACATATAAGGCTTGCATGTAATTTTTTTCACATTGAAATTTGCTAGATTAGTTATGTTGCCTTTGAGAGCGTATGGTAGCCCAGGAATGAGAATTACCCCCATGATGGCATACCATTTGCAAAAGTAGACAACCCGAGGTATTGCAAGTGGGGTATGTCCAGTCTTTCTTAGTAGCCACTTAGTCACAAACACTGGCCAAATATTCGTTTTTTGCTTTTTTTCCACACAAAAACAAATATGAACGCTAACTTCGCCCAGTGTTTGTGACTAAGTGGCTACTAAAAAAGACTAAACATACCCCACTTTCAATACCTTTGGTTGTCTACTTTTTCAAATGGTATGCCATTATGGGGGTAATTCTCTTTCCTGGGCTACCACACCGTCTCAAAGGTAACATTACTAATCTGGCAAATTTCAATGTGAAAAAAAGTTCTATATTTGACCCTGTAACTTTCCAGAACACCATAAAACCTGTTAATGGGGGGTACTGTTGTACTCGTGAGACATCGCTGATTACAAATATGTGCATTTTGCAGTAAAACCTAACAGTATTATGACATTCACAGCTAAAATGGCAGACGGAAATACAAATTTTAAAAAAAATCTTATTTTCTCACATTTTTTTTTTAATTTTATTCATAATTAATTATGTTCCATATATGAATAGTTAATGATAAATTAAAGCCCTGTTTCTCCTGAACAAAATGATATATCATAAGTGTGGGTGCACTTAATGTGACAGCGGTGAATTACGGTTGAACAGACATATAGCGCAAATTCCAGTTTTTGTTTACGTTTTGTTTTGATCAGAACATGCACTATTGACTCCGTCCTGAAGGGGTTAAACTTAACTTTCCCTGGGGCTGCATGTGCTTACCCACATGTCAGGATAGTGGCTGTGCAAAAGTCTGGGTGCCAGATATACACCCCTGACCACCATCCCCAACACTCTGTCACAACTTGTTATAGATTGTTTTTAATGGTCAGAAAGTATTTTCTTTTTAATATGCTATATTTATAAATAAAACCGCATTAAGTTGGAATAAAATGGGGGGCTGGAGCTATTTTTTCACATTGTTGCTTATAATAATTTTTACATATCCAGAAAAAAACCCTCAAAATTAGTTCACATATCAGTCTGGATTGTTAAATGCCTCATATGTCTTGGATCTAAATTAATTTGTGGTAGGTAAGGCTAACTTTATACCAACACTTCCCCAAACCGTATGCTTACACTAATTCTAACCACAGTAACCCTACTACTACTTTAAATTAAATTGTTGTGATCATAAACATGAAGACTTTTACAATCTTTTTACAGGGATCCATATATGTAGTATTAACAAAAAGGTGTCCAAAAAAGGAAGCTTGCTTTGCTTAACTACTGAATTGAAATAATATATCTAACTGAGAGAATAGCCTACAATGAGCTGTGTTTTGGATAGTGCTTAGATTACTGTACGGCTCACATTTGCATAAATTCAAGTTTGACCTTCAAATGCTTTCAAAGAAATATGTGCTCCATCTGATTATATGATGGGAGATTCTCATTGTCTAAAAAAACAAGTGCTAAATATATGTATAACAAAAACCTTTCCCTTTCAGCTGTCTCTTAATTATTGAGTGCAGAGTAAGGATGCTCAAAATTCTTATACAGTGGGACCTCGGTTTACAAACGCCTCGGTTAACATAATTTTCGATTTACAAATGAAAATCCATTGAAAATAATGCCTCGGTTTACAATTTTTTTCGCAATGCAAAGCAAGTTTCCCCAGGATGCATTGCACCTGGGAGGTTTATAGCACCGCCCCCTGCATGCTGGAGCCTGTGGGTAGCACGTGGCGTCGAGTGTGGAGGTGTTGGAGCGGCTTTTGCATCGAGTTTTGGAGCCATTCTGGAAATAGTTTGCAGTTGTTTTGGGACTTTTTGTTGCATTTCTCAAGCTGTGGAAAGGTAGGGAGCTGTGATTCGTCGTTTGCATGCCTTTTACTCTGTGTTCTGCATTGTGGGTTGGTTTCCATGCCAGCTCATTTTGACTTTTTTCTGACCTCCTGAACGGATTAATTGGTTTTCAATGCATTCCTTAGGGGAAAACAATTTTTCGCAATAGGAAACGTCACAGAGAATGCATTAAATTCATAAACCGAGGTCCCACTGTAATTGGAAAACCATTTGAGGTGGATGCTATTAATTACATTCAGTTACTGGTTACTGAGACCATTTTAGTGATCAATAATATCTCCATTATATAATATGAAAGTAATGTAAATTAACATAAGTTAAATTTGTACGAAATAAATATTCAACCTATTAAAAATGTTATTGTGTGTGTGTATGATATATTTAATCATACAAACTAGTGAATAAAAGTTGGATAAAATAGCATTTATTTTAAGATTGCTATTCAGGGATGCGTAAAAAAAATAAATTAGGTCCACATACACATACTCTTCAACACTCCCAGATTCGTCAGGACGTTATTATTATTTTTTATTATTATTATTATTATTGCCATTTATATAGCGCCAACAGATTCCATAGCGCTTTACAATTTTATTTGAGGGGGGATTTAAATATAAATAGGACAATTACAAGAAAATGTACAGGAACGATAGGTTGAAGAGGGCATGTCTGGTTTGGTGCTTCTTTCTCGCCATCATGAATTTGTTGCTTTATGTCCTGTTTCTGGGAACAAATTGGGGAAGTATCCATAACAAAACCATAGCGATCAGATGCTCTTTTCCTTCTCAAATAGAGCTTCAGTAATGTTCCGTGCTTGTGCTTCCCAGAGTTGGGCATGTAGAGAAGCTGCTTGACATGAATGCAAACCATGCTGAGACATCCCCTTTTTGGGCACATCATGCTCCCTGTGTATTGATTTTTCTCAGGAACCAGATGTCACATTTAAGAATGTACCTTCAATTGATCAAAGTAGCACCCATTTGATGTATTCTGTGTTGTGTATGTATGTGTTCTTATATGTATAAATATATAAAAATGCATACTTCCCAAAATTGGGAATTATTAGAGCAGGCCCAAGGGCAGGGCAATGATGCCATGATGGGACAGGTCCAACCGGAAAAGGGGTGTGCCAGGCTTGCTGGAATGCATGTCAGGTTGACGTGGAGACAAGGTGGCCAGCTCCACTGAGGTTTTTCCCATGTGCTGAGCTCTCCCAAAGCATTCTGAGCATGGGCAGAATGGCCTGAAATTGTGCAGAGCAATGTGAGTGAATATTATGATTCACTTACCCAGCTCTTCCCTGGTAATATAAAACACAAAAGTACAGATCTGGTATGAACCTCACAATCTGGAATATTCCACTGAACCAGAAACTATTGGGAGGCAAACTATTATCAATACAAATTAGAAGTTTAACCAGCATCATGTTAAAGTATTGTTTGCTCTCTGCCACAAATGCCTCATTATATCGGTCACTGTTAAAACCTGAATATTTTTTATTTATTTTTACCAGTGAATGCATATCCCATAGCCTGGGTTAATCTCATGAAAGTAATTGTTTAGTTGGGGCCTGTGAATAAAATGGGATACATACATTGTATGCAATGGCAGGCTTCTTCATATTTAATAGATACATTTCCATTATTGTATCTAGGATAGGTGATTACATACACCATTATAGGCTTTGAAGCTAGCTTAGAATTAAATGAGCTATAGTTTTTATAATTTAAACCCAGCACCAGCCTTATGATAGATGCATACCAAACGGAGTGCTTCCTTTCTCTTATATAATCTTGGGAAATTCGCGAGCATGACATAATCTGCCAATCTCACAATGGACAATATCTAGCAGCATGTATCTATAACAACATGTTGCATCATAGGAAATTTCCGCTAGATAGTGACATCATGTGCTGACCTCACAATCTACTCACAGTGACATATTAATTACAGATGTGTTTGTTTATTTGTTTCTGTGGTGTAGGCTAGTTATGGCAAAGCAGATTGCAAGTAGGTTAGGAAAGAAAGACCTTGCAAGCAAACATGATTTTGATATGTGCCATTTAATGATGGAATTTATAATAAAAATTAAAAAAAGGCCTGACGGAGAAAGAATGTGTGCTATGGCTGTGATTTATGTAATGGGTCTGGACCTTTTATGTGTTTAATGGAGGGGTTTCTGTGTGTGATGGCACAGAACGTATTGTGATAGTATGTTTAATTTTAAAGATGGTGCCTACTTGATGACAATAAAAAGACAGTAGCAAAATAGAAAATCTGTGTAACTTCCAACCGTTGTAGCAATATTCTATCATACTGTGTAAAATGGATAATCCTCCCTAGCAAAAGAGATACAAGTACAGGTATATGGAAGAGTATGAAAGGCCATATAGAGGGAAGTATAAGTGTGAAATTGTATCTCTTTTCTCAATGTAGTCAGCTTTGTAACAATCCCATTATACACAAGTAGTGGAATGCACAAAATCTTTTTATAAATCTCTGCTGGGGAGCATATTGCAGATGTAATGCTCATATCACAGTGTACAGATTTTCCTTTGGTGCCATTCATGCCACCTCCCTTTTTTTTGGTGATTACGTTACTCTTCTATTATCATCATGAAGGTTTTGCAACAGCTGGCGATCTACTTCCTGCCCGCCCACATATTAGGACAATGCGTGTGTACCAATCTCCCACATTCATTGCCTTTATAATTAAGAGCTGCTGAAGTGAAAAAACAAGGAACACCCTCTTCCTGTAATAAAGCTTTGAACTCTGTTTTGCATGTCCACTTTGTATGAATACTGCATATATAATGGATAGTTCTGATTATACCAATATCTTTAATTTAGTGGAATTCGTATAATGCACCATGGTAAAATGCAGCAGTGGCAAATTACATCTACCACCACAAAGCATATACACCTAAAGTGGATATACAATTATTCTCCAAATTGGTGTTGCTCTATATGTCAAATGCAACATAGCATAAGTTATACAACTGGTGATTCATTCACCAGCGGCTTTCTAAAAAGTACTGTAATAAAAAAAATATATATATAAAAGTTAAGGCTGTTAGCCATAGTTTTGAGATGGTTTAATCTGGCATTAAAACTACTTGCACATTGGGGCTGTGCTCGTCCTGTACAAAACATCCGCAGCACTTCTGGTTCGCAGCATACTGTATGAGGTGATGAGTAGGGAAGGCTTGCACCCAGTGGCGTACATACCAGGGTCGCAGGGGTCGCGGCTGCGACCGGGCCCGGCCCACCAGGGGGCCCGACCGCCCTGCGACCCAGGTATGTACGCTCTGGGCCAGCCTCTTCTGCTGGGGGGCCCAGGAGCCGGCCACCTCCGGGCCCCCCGAGGCTGGCCCTGCTGTCACCCGGCTGGCTGGCTGGCTGGCGGGCGCGCGAGGGAGCACTGTCCCCTGGGTGCTCCCTCTTCAGCTCCCTCGCGCACCGCACTGAAACCGGAGCCGGAAGATGACGTCATCTTCCGGCTCCGGCATCAGTACGCGGCGCGCGAGGGAGCTGAAGAGGGAGCACTCAGGGGACAGTGCTCCCTCGCGCGCCCGCCAGCCAGCCAGCCAGCCGGGTGACAGCAGGGCCAGCAACACCACTGGACCCCAGGGAATCCCCCCAGCTCTCCCACAGGTAAGGAGGCTGGGGGGATTAAATAAATAAAAAACTTATGAGTGTGTTAGTGAGTGTGTGTGTTAGTGAGTGTGTGTTAGTGAGTGTGTGTGTTAGTGAGTGTGTGTGTTAGTGTTAGTGAGTGTGTGTGTTAGTGAGTGTGTGTGTTAGTGAGTGTGTGTGTTAATGAGTGTGTTCGTGTTAGTGAGTGTGTGTGTTAGTGTTAGTGAGTGTGTGTGTTAGTGTTAGTGAGTGTGTGTGTGTTAGTGAGTGTGCTAGTGTTAGTGAGTGTGTGTGTTAGTGTTAGTGAGTGTGTGTGTTAGTGAGTGTGTGTGTTAGTGAGTGTGTTAGTGTTAGTGAGTCTGTGTGTTAGTGAGTGTGTGTGTTAGTGTTAGTGAGTGTGTGTGTTAGTGAGTGTGTGTTAGTAAGTGTGATAGTGTTAGTGAGTGTGTGTGTTAGTGTTAGTGAGTGTGTGTGTTAGTGAGTGTGTGTGTTAGTGTGTGTGTCTGTTACTGAGTATGTTTGTGTGCGTCTGTCACTGAGTGTGTGTCTGTCAGTAAATGTGTGCGTTTGTTCATGAGAGTGTGTGTGTGTCTTAAGCACTTACCTTTCTCCAGCGCCAGACTCCCTTAACGTTGGGGATCTCTCCGTCCCCATCCGCCTCTCAGCTCCGAATGCACATGCGTGGCAAGAGCCACGCGCGCATTCAAACCGCCCATAGGAAAGCATTACTCAATGCTTTCCTATGGACGTTCAGCGTCTTCTCACTGTGATTTTCACAGTGAGAATCGCAGAAAATCCTCTAGCGGCTGTCAATGAGACAGCCACTAGAGGCTGGATTAACCCTCAGTGAAACATAGCAGTTTCTCTAAAACTGCTATGTTTTCAGCTGCAGGGTTAAAACTAGAGAGACCTGGCACCCAGACCACTTCATTGAGCTGATGTGATCTGGGTGTCTGTAGTGGTCCTTTAAGTGTATGTGTTTATGCATGCACTGGCATACATACCGCGGTCGCACGGGTCGCAGCCCTACGACCAGGTGCCCGCCACCATGTGTTGCGGCCCCAGCCTGCGCAGAGTAAGCGCTCGCGCAGGGGGAGGGGGGGGGCCCCGGATCAGTTTTCGCACCGGGGCCCCATGGGTTGTGTGTACGCCACTGCTTGCACCGCTGTGAGTTCTTCCCCCCAATGTTTTCTGGTGGCATGAGAGTGTTTCTTCTGTTAGTATCCTGGCAATTTACGGTTATCAAGGTTTTCAGTCCTCCTTGGGCATGGGGCAGTGTACTTTGGGCATCCTGGACAGAGCCCACCTTCCTCAGCAATTAAATCCATTATCCTGCAGCCCCTTTTTTTACTGTCCTAAGCTGACCATTAGTTCTGGCACACTTCAACTTACTTTGATTTGCCTTAGGTAGTTGGTACAAACACGGCATTGGTTCCCAACCACAAATATATATAATCTCTCTCTCTTTGTTTTTTTAATTAAAAGAGTTGCTTGCATTTAGAATAGTGGGTCCCCATATGTTTTTAGTTTGCTTGCTTTTTAAATATGTAAAATAAATTATGGTAAACTTTACTCTAATCCTTTACTGAAACAGACTTCTTACTGCGGTCTGATTCTCCTAAGGTGAAGACATCAAAACTAATTACTATTGTCCAGTCAAATGCTTCTCATAGTGAAGCAATGAGCACACTTGACACCATACCTCTCCACAATGGGAGGTATTGAATTGGAAGCTGTGGACAGAGTCATGAGGTGGAGTTGCAACTGATGTTACCTGTGCCACTGGCAATGCCCATAATGGGCAAGTCCACCCAGAAAACAGGCAGCCAGCCACTGACAAACTGTTTGGGTGGCCCCTAGCCTTCATCACCATGCAGGGAGCACTGCTAAAGTGCTTTTTACATGGACATAGTGCCTGTTTCACAGCTTAAGTTCATCTAATGACCGTTCCCCAATGTCCCGCATTTTGTGAATCATGCGACATATATGCAGTAATCGCCACAATTCACCAGTCCACATATCCTATAGATTCAGTTGGAGTTCAATTTTGTTTCACTGAGATTAATTTAAATTAATCCTATAGTTAATATTTTAGATAATTTTGTAAGTAGTGCACTTCTCCATACCTTGATGCATTTAACCCGTCAAATAAAAGGATTCCATTTTAATACACTGCTCAAAATTGTGGAACAGACTATGCACCAGAACCACTACATTAAGCTGTAATGGCTCTGGTGCATATAGGGTCCATTTAAGGCCAAAATAAACAAACTTAAAACAGAATTGACTTGGAGAATGTCTTCCATTCAGATGTTTTGGCTAAATTGTAAAATTCACTTTGAATTGCTTAGTGTGATGGAGCAACTCTGTCAGAGGTTTGGGGGACTGCTGAAACACAACTCAACAAAAGCTTGTGACTAAGAAATCTTGGTTCAGCTTTTAGTTTGTTCATGTTAGTTGAGAAAGTATTGCATTTTACTATTTTGGACTGCGTGGATAAACTGCTCTTCCATGTGTAATTAATGTGATGTGGTACCTTTGCAAAAAAGAATCGAGTGCTGCAGATAACATTGTCAGTGTTATTCACTAAACTGATCATTCAAAGTAATTTTACATTTAAGGCCAAAGCAGCTGAACTGAAGTCATGGCTAGCTTTGAGAATGTGTTCAGTTTGGCAATTTTTACCTTGAATTTGAAATGTGCTTTGAGTTCTCATTTTGGTGAATAACCCTGTCAGAATACAAAGAATGTTTTGAGTGTGAATATGCTTTCACTGTAAATGTATTTTAGACTGATTACAATTTGGATTTTGTGCTGATTGGATTTTATTGTACTTGGCCTCTGACAATTGGGTTAGGGAATATTTTCGGCATAAAGCACACTTTATGCTAATTTCCATGAGTGATTAGTATGATGAGAATCATCCATTTTAACATATTAGTAGTATATAGTGAAGAGGCCTGCATAATACCAGTACTAATCTCAGGATTAATGCAATAGCTTTTGTCATTTTTTTCCACTGCATCTGCTCCTAAACACATGGATAATCTCTTCCAACAAAAAAGCATAATCATATTTCTGGACACAGACACTGATCTAGAAGGATTATAATGTGGATAATCAGACCATGCAGTAAGGTAAGAATATTGCAGTCAATGGATGAATATCGCCTGCCCCTCTATGACCATATTTGCTCTTCTGCCCAATTATATATTTTACCAAGGAGAACTATAAAAGGGACATTTCAGGATGGAGCAACCTTTTAATGTGTTATAATGATAATAAATACATAAATAAATGTGAATAAGGAATGTTTCTGGAAATCTACCGCTTTAGCATAGCTCTAAAAGTGACAGAAATTGCTAAGCCAATCGTGTTATTTTCAATGGAAGCACTCTGCATGTGTTGTTCAGTAGTTCATAGTAAAGGTTTATGCTAAACGAAAAGCAGTATGTTAGTAAAACTCCTGTTTTTGATTAGTGACCCTTCCTGGCATGATCTTCCCATAAAAAAAAAGGAATGAAAACAAAAACTCAACTTCGATCCAGCACCGAGGCCAGGTTTCCCTGCAGTGATATCACTCAGGTGATATCACTCACCTTGGGGATGTCGCCTTTGGTCGTACGTCGCCTGCATGTTATGCGTGCTGGCAACAGACACAAAATATGCACATAATCCCATGATGCTCCTGAAGGTGGATTTACATCCCAAGGGGCTCTTTATGTGCAAATTTCATTGAGAAGCACCACACATAGAGACTTCACCCTCCATGGCCTCTTCAAATCATTGAATTGGACATAGTACTTGTAGTAACCATTTAATCTGCTTAGAGACTATGCTCTTGCTTTTTTTTTTTCTTCGTAATGAATTATTCTGCACATGCTTGTTACTGCTGTATTTTCTCATAAAAACCCATCGGTAATGCCATGCATAAACACGCAGTGCGTGTGTTTGTGTGTGTTTTGGTAGTGTCTCTTTTTTCATAGCATGGGTGTACCAGTTAAAACATATTTATTTCATCATATAAATATACACTTCACGTTTAATATACAAGATATATTTTAATTTCAGACGTACTTGCTTTTTGTGTAATAAATGTGTACGCTAATCACTGTTTATGCTGGACAGTTCTAATTTGTGATGGATACTGTTGCTGCAGATTTGGAAGGCCTGGTCCATAAACTTGCAGTTTAGAGTTCCTGAGTTTGTTCTAGACATCAGTCATGCACAATCATCATACTATTTCTCATTAAGACAACATGCCCTCGCTAATAATACCTCGTCAACATGTGAGATCTTGACCACAAGGTCTCAGCGGAATTTCCATTTCTGTAATGATAGCTACCTTTTTTAATGAGGCTTAATTAGGATACAGTATAGGATGAATCATAGATACTGATTCATTGTTTAATTATGGGGAATGCAGCTTTGTCCCTTCATTAGTGTCCAATTTTACTTTCTTGTATATGAAATATATATTGAGATGGTGGGAGGAATGACAATGGAATGAGTAATTATTTTGAACAGTCATATTCTTTTCCATTTTACAATAAATATATTTTCATAACTAATATAATAATGTATTAATGGTTGGAACTCTAGGTTAACATTTTCTTGACACATTGCAATTATAAATCTCCCTCCATAGAGGACTTTGCTGTGTTAGTTTTATTATTAAACTTCTTTGCGATTTTTCTGTATTCATGTAGTTTCTGGGTTTTTTTCCCCCCTTTTTTTGCTGTCGAAATATCGTATGTGTAAGCATGCACGGAGGAGCGTCCTGGAGCACCTGTGAAGTTTTTCAATTGCTGTGTCGTTGTCACTTTGTCTTAGCAATAGGGGGCAGTTTGCTGGCTTCCATCCAACTGTTAAACCATATTGCTGCTAAATAGCTGCCCAGGCTTGCATAGCTTGTTTTTCAACACAGTGGTACCATATAAGTACACACTGCATCATAACACTTTGCAATTTAAGGGTCTCCTGCCTCATTCTCACTTAATATGTGTTAGAGAAGTGAGACATTTCAAGTCGATTGGCTTATAAGACCGCATTATCACATATTGACAGTGTTTATTGCCCATTCTGCAGAAATCTGTATTGTATTCTAACCTTAACTATTTTTTAATTTGCTCTTGGTTTCTTATTAAAGAAGGTTGGTGATGTGCTTTGTACTGTCAGTGTTTAAACTATCGCTCCAAGCACCATAATGATTACAGCTCATTTTAGTGGGCATGGTGCCAGGAGTGCTCTCATTTGCTAATGGTATAAAAACTTAACTGAGATGCCCCGAGCACCACTTCACAACTCCTCTCTGCAGCCAGGATAGCGAGAAGCTAATTTCGATGCAGGACTAGCTCGTTAGCTGAAGGCGTATTCTGATCACTATCAGCCAATGAACTATGTGCTGCTCTGCAAATTGTTTCACTACTTGCATTGAGGGGGTTTATTTACAGAAATAATTAGTACAACCTGTGAAAACATCCACTATTTTCTTTAAAGGGGAACTCCCAGTACTGTAACTATATGTACTCATTTGCAAATTGCTGTAGTTATTATCCTAACAGTTCAGGGAGCCCTGCTTGTATTGACCCTTCAAAGCAGGCGTTCTTAACCTGTGAGGTGTAAAGGTGTTAGTGGGGAGGTTTGACATTTCTCATTACCTTTTTGTAATTGTTTTTTTTTTTGGAATATTAGAAAGATACAGAAAGAACTGTGTGTTAAAGGCGCTTTGGTGTTTAGCGTATGTTCAATAAAGGATAGAGAGACTGCTTCAACACCCACCTCAAAATTTAGAAACCAAAGAAAAGGAAGAAAAGCCGCAAGGCAGTTCACCTGTATGAGTGCAGCAAATGGTGATATTGTGGACACCTACCCTGTACAGGGGTCGTCTGGTCCTGATATTATGGTAATATCACTTTCATTTCAGCATATACATAACAACAAGGGAAAAAGAACATATGGGGGCGGGTGGTGTTAGTGTAAATCTGTATAGTTGTTTATCAGTTTAAAATAATAGGGCAAAATGCCAACTCACATGGTGCAGAGCCTAGGATAGGATAGGCTCAGATCACAATCGCTTTAGTACCGTCTGGTGGTACTATCCCCTTTAGGAATGATGGTAGTTTTCCTCAGAAAAGGGAGATATAAGAGTGGTACAGTAGACAATAATATGGTGTAGTACTTCTGAATTAAAGGTGGATATCTTATGACTTTAAATGAGCGCTCACCTTATTCAGATCCCAAGTACCTGGCTCTGGGTTTATCAGCTTGAGTGTCAATAAAGGGGACACCTTCCCTTCTTGGAGCAGGTTGATGAGGACCAGAAATGGACTTAAGTAAAAATACAATTTATTCTAGCAATATAACAATTAAAATGCTATTTAAATCTATATAGATAATAAATAAAAAATGTCCAGCAGGCTTCCTCCTAGTCCGAGACGCGTTTACCAATCGGTACCATACCAATTGCGAAAGCCCTCAAGTAGGGTACAACGCGTCTCGGACTAGGAGGAAGCCTGCTGGACATTTTTTATTTAATTTTATTTGTTATCTATATAATGAAGACAACAATTGGTTTAGTTTAATCTTGTAAGGAAAGGTGTGCTGTGAGTTTCCTTCAGGCACCACCTCCACCAGATTCAAGACACATGGGAGGTACGACTGTTTTAGTGTCAATAAGATTTTGTATTAATTAGGTCCGTCGTAATTTTCAGCACCAGGCCCAATAGGCTCTTTATCTGACCCTTGTCCTGGTGCTTCCCCATTTTAAGAAGTGTAACCTTTTCGGAATGGTTTGAATTCTTACAGAGGTCCACTGGCCACTGACTTCGACCTCCTCTATGCAGCCAGGAGAGGCAGAAAATCCTGATTAGAAGCTTCCATTCAGTGCAAGGCTAGCTTATTGCCTGAAAGAGTTAGTTGATCACTCTCAGCCAATGAGCTAAGTCCTGTGGCGCTGAGCTTCTGGCTATCTGTCAGCTGTAGTGGAGGCAGGGAGATGCATGTAGTAAACTATAGACAAGTCTATAACTATTTGGCTATTTAAATTGAGGGGGTGTCTATACACTTCTGAAACAATAACGACTATAGTGTTATGGCATTTGGAATGTTCCATTAAGTAACAAATCTTCTCAAATCTTCCTTCCGTCATTACACACCCAGCAGCCTCCCAAGTCTGATATAATTTAGCCTTTTTACTTACCCCACCTCCGAATACACACTAATTTGCTGAAAAAGTGAAAATGATCAGAATTCTATGTTTTAAATGTAGGTTTCACCTAAAGGCACACATTAAACTTCTGTGCTGATGCTAATTACCTATAATTATTAAGGAAGCATGAGCATGTAATTGTTTTACTAGCATATAACATAAGAGTCATGCACAATGGAGTGATACCAGAGTTTTTTTTTTATTTTAATATATATAAATGTGGGGTTGGGGAGGGGGGAGGGTTTGTTACAATATATGCCCAATGCCAATGTACCCTATTTTTGGCACTTCCTATCTTAGCAACCTAAATATATATATAATTATTATTAAATATTATATAAATGAATAATATACAAGACGCAGCACACTGACTCACTCCCTAAACAGCAATTTTAAGTCTCACAAAATGTAATAATAGAAAAAGGAGAGAATTGGAAGCAAAGGTATGCACTCATATAGGGGTTAACCCTTGGGGGACTACAGCAGTAGTAGAAAAGAAAAAAGTAGAGTGTGAGTGCCCTTAAATATAAAATATAACTTTTACTAGTTAAGTTAAAAGTGAAGTTTCCTGGCTACATGTAACAGGAAGATAAATGACAATAGTAATAAAATAATATATATATATATATATACTCTATATGGTAATAAGTTACCTTAAGGGTGAGTGACACCTAACTTGCTAGTAAATAAACTACACTCTAGATCTTAGAAAGGAGGTCCTGTTCAAAAGTTTTCAGGATCAATCTCCTAGTAATGTGCAAAAAAACCTATTGGTTTTTGGCAATAGATTGGTAAATAAGGGAGTTGTAGCAATACAAATAAATACAGATATATAAGAAAGGTGAAGTCCTTAGAGTAAATATTTGCTACATATACAGAAAATATGATCTGTAAACCATGCTTAGCAAAAGGCATCTAATATATATGTAGCAGAAAAGTACCTGTAGGGAACATAAAGTTACATGATTGTCCTGTGTAGGTGCAAACAGGAATAAATCAGTAGCTTATGCAGACAAAGATGTGTCCGCAATAATAAATTGACCACATTCAAAGTGCTTCGGACCGTTTTTGGCACTGTTGAATATGTAACAAATTAGTGCCTAGAGATAGGTTCAACAGCACTAATAATGTAACTCCTTCTGTGGGGTCAGAGAATAATGTCAGAGTGGATCATGAATGCGTCCACAATTAACCACCCACTATTATGACCGGAGTTGGGCTCAGGATCCTTCAATCTGTGAGAAGAAGGGAGAAGGTATAAAGGCTAGGCACAGACTGGTACTGTTGCCGGACGAGAATATAGCTGAGAGCCCCTTGCCCCTATTACAAAATGTAATAGTTTTATTAACACCTCACCTAGTGGTTTAGTAACAGTATATGATCATGCATTGCATAAGCCTGCTACAATGTCACTGTACCCCATTCTTGGCAGGACCTACTCTATAATTGATAATAAACAAGAAGTAATATCTGAATTTAAAAATCCCTTGATTGTGTTTTGTTTGGAAGGTGTATATATTTACAAATGTGTCTTTTGTGTGTGTATGTGTATATATATATGTATGTATATATATATATTAAACAAGGTGGTTTGCGCACACAAATATCTACAGTTTACCTTACACATATATTTTCTTTGGTAACCAGTATATTGAAATGTATTTTTCCTATATCAAATGAATAGAAAGCAAATACACATTTATGAAGGTAATCAGTAAACTCACACTTTTCAGAGCCAATTAAAAGTAGACTCGGGACATGTAGCGCATTTCATCTCATCGAAGAGATTTTGGATGAAATTCCCAGCTATCACACTTCTCAGGAACTCAGTGCTGCTATCAAACAGGAACTCCAGAGTCCAAGGTGACCATTTTCAAAAAGTAAAAAATAAATAAAAAAATGGCACAAAGCGTTTCAACCTGTAACAGGTCTTCCTCAGGTGCAGATATGTTTTAAAATGGACATACATGGCTTTATACATCATATGGGTGATTTAAAAAAACATCTACACATGTATATAACAGGTGTAACAGACCCTCCCACTTCCAAATATGGTCCAGACCGGATATACAGCACCATCCCAAATAAGGCGGTCTCGGGCATTGTCCTTATCCCACCCCAATATGTCCGTTTGGCTTTTTTCCATTTTCTGCGCATGCGCCTTTACATCACCTTCTGTGATACACTTCCGGCTTTGTGTGATCACGTACTTGTCTTTCTGGCGGCTCGTCACTTCCTGTGACGTTCTTCCAGAATTTAGTGTGTCACATGGTCGGGCTGATAAGGGTGGTTACGAGTCTAAAGGATAAAAAAAATTAAAGTTAGTAAGATTTCTATCATACATTCAGGTTTTAAAATAAAAGGCATGGATAAAACATATATACTTGTGATAACAAGAAGCAAAAAAATTCATAAAAGGTATGTATTTAAAAAGACAATGACTTTAAGGGAGGTGAATCTATCAAAAAGGGAAGATAAAAAACAGCATCATAAAACACAATTAAAACAAAAATATTACAGATATTAAAAAATTATTATAAGATGCAGTTAATTTCAATATCTAAACTGAGACCCAGGGGAGTTAGAGTTCGCATCTCAAAAATCCATATTGCCTTCTGGGTGCTAGGTCTCCTATTCTCCAATGTAGATTCACCTTCTCTATTGCAAAAAATTCCAACATCTTTGGATCTGATCCATGTTTCTCTAAAAAGTGCTTCGACACACTGTGGTTCATGTACCCCTTTTTTATATTCTTAGATAAAGAGAAATATATAGAGGAAATTGAATGACAACTAAAGGATACAAGTACATATAAAAAACTTTAAAAAGATCCTACAAAGAAGACTTTTAAAGAAAGGAGGAGATAATAACATCATAAATAAAGGAGAACTCGTTCGAATATCGTTCAAACATCCCAGGATACCAGTAATTTATATCTTGCCCAAACTACATAAAGATCATGTCAATCACCCTGGACGCCCAATAATATCAGGCATAAACTCTATATTATCCCCTCTGTCTCAGTACATTGATTTTCATCTCCAGCCACAAGTAAGGGAATGTCCTTCGTACCTCCAAGATTCAATGAGCCTGTTACGCACTTTAAACATTTTTAAATGGGAGGAAGATTATCACCTCATCGCGTGCGATGCAACTAGTTTATATACAATCATAGAGCACTGAAAAGAATGTGAAGCAACAGAATTTTTTCTGAATCAATCCAACAGAAATGTTGAGGCTCAAAAAGAGTTTATCTTGGAAGGCATTAGAATGATCCTTGAAAACTATTTTTTTCAGTTTGAGGGAGACTTTTTTCCTGCAAATTAAGGGAAGAGCGATGGAGACCAAGTTCGCATCAAGCTATGCAAATCTTTTTATGGCATATTAGGAAAGGAATTTTATCTATCAAGGACATGACTTTGGTGCGAACCTGGTCAAAAGATATATCGACAAAATTTTTATTGTTTGGAAGGGATCCAGACTTTTATTTGAAAACTTTTTTAACTTCCTGAATACAAATGATTGGGGGTTTCGTCTAACCAAAAGTATGAGTAATATCAATATAAATCTTTTAGATTTAAATATTTATATTTTAGACAACACTATAATGACTTGCACTTTTTCAGACATGTAGATGTAAACAGTTACATTGAAATAAATACTGTCATCACCAGCCTTGGTTGTCTATTATCTCCAAAAGGCAGTTCTTAAGAATGCAGAGGAATTGCTCAAATCAACAGGATTTTTTTCTCTCTCAATAATGCACCTTAAAAGAACAATTTACAAAATAGGTATATGACAGTGAAGTTCTTGACAGACACATCAATGAATTTGAACTTTTAGACAGATCCCTCTTTTACAATACAAGAAAATAAAGACTGAAAAGTACAAAATCACATTTAATTTTTTTAAATTATTCAAGTAATGTGGGAACGGTTAAGAAATTTATAAATAAGAATTGGCACATCTTGAAACAAGAAGATTAAAAAAAGAGTTCCTTGGTGAAAAACCTAGATTTGTTTTTAGGGGGAAAGAACAGAATGTCCCTAAACGGGACCATTGGTGTGTACAAGTGAACCAGTGAGGGTGTAACCCTTAATTCAACAACAGAGAAAGATATATAGGTGTCCAGAGGATACTAATCCAATAGGCACAAAAAAGGTTCCTTGTAAAACATATAGCTAATATTTAAAAGACATAACAATTAGATACATTTTATTAAAGGATCACTATAGGGTCTGCAACACAAACATGTATTTCTGACCCTATAGTGTTAAAACCACCATCCATAAATATAGCAACATCTTACTGTATTCAAGCCAGAAGCTGTAACTCTGCATGCTGTTTGCCTCAAAAAAATACAAGCAGTCTGTTGACATCATCAGAAGTGGTAGCTTGATCCAATCACAGTGCTTCCCCATAGGATTGGCTGAGACTGACAAAGAGGCAGATCAGGGTCAGAGCCAGCATGATTCAAACACAGCCCTGGCCAATCAGTATCTCCTCATAGAGATGAATTGAATCCATGAATCTCTATGAGGAAAGTTCAGTGTCTGCATGCAGAGGGAGGAGATACTGAATGTTTGGATGCATTTTAGGGAGCCATGACCCAGGAAGGATCTCTAACAGCCATATGAGGAGTGGCCAGTGAAGTTATCACTAGGCTGTAATGTAAACACTGCATTTTCTCTGAAAAGACAGTGTTTACAGCAAAAAGCCTGAAGGTAATGACTCTACTCACCAGAACAAATTGTTCTGGTGACTATAGTGTCCCTTTAAGTATGTCGAGAAAAACACATATATAACATGGACCCATTAAAAACATAGTTTTTAGGTGGGCAAAACATTTTAAACAAATTTTAGCAAAGTTTTTTAGATAGAGAAACTCCCAACAATTTTCTAACAAGTTGGACACGAGAACAAATTGGTTTCTTCCACTGTGGTATGTGCAATGCCTGCAAAAAATTCAATGTATCTTGCAAAAATGTAACAAGAGTTCAGCTCATTTGTGACAAAGAAAGAATTTAAAATTAATGTCATTCAAGTAATGTAATTTATTTATTAAAATGTACATGCTTCTATCAACATATAGACAAAACATCAAGCCCTATTAAAACCAGTATCAGCGAGCGTATCAGAAATATAAAAAATAGGTACATGAACCACAGTGTGTTGAAGCACTTTTTAGAGAAACATGTTGATCCAAAGATGTTGTGGAATTGTTTGCAATAGGGAAGGTGAATCGCCATTGGAGAGGAGGAGACCTAGCAAAGAAACTGAGTACCCAGGAGGCAAAGTGGATTTTTGAGATGTTAACTCTAACTCCCCTGGTTCTCAATTTAAATTTTGAAATTAACTGCATCTTATAATAATTTTTTTCATATCTGCAATATTTTAGTTTTTATTGTGTTTTATGATTTTTTTTTTGTTTTTATCTTCCTTCTTTGATAGATTCACCTCCCCTAAAGTCATTGTCTTTTCAATTACATGCCTTTCATGTATTTTTATGCTTCTTGTTATCACTAGTATATATGTTTTATCCATGCCTTTTATTTTAATACCTGAATGTGTGAAAGAAATCTCACTAACTTTTATTTTTTATCCTTTATTGCACTGCAAATATTTATTCAATATGAAGTTTGATGCCCTTTTTGAAAATGCAGTAAGAGACTCGTAACCACCCTTATCAGCCCGACCATGTGACACACTAAATTCCGGAAGAACGTCACAGGAAGTGACGCGCTGCCAGAAAGACAAGTACGTAATGACGCACAAAGCCGGAAATGTATCACAGAAAGTGACGTAAAGGCGCATGCGCAGAAAACGGACAAAAGCCGAACGAACATATTGGGGTGGGATAAGGACAATTCCCAAGATCGGATATACCGCCTTATTGGGGATGGCGGTGTATCCAGTCTGGACCATATTTGGAAGTGGGAGGGTCTGTTACACCTGTTATACACATGTGTAAATGTTTTTTTAAATCACCCATATGATATATAAAGCCATATTTGTTCATTTTAAAACATATCTTCACCTGATGAAGATCTGTTACAGGTTGAAACGAGTTGTTCCGTTTTTTTTTTTTTTTTAAGTTATTGTTCATAAATACTTACCGTTTACAATGTTTTCCTTGGACTCTGGAGTTCCTGTTTGATAGCACCACTGAGTTCTTGAGAAGTGTGATTGCTGGGAATTTCATCCAATATCTCTTTGATGAGATGAAATGCGCTAGCCTACTTTTAATTGGCTCTGATAAGAGTGAGTTTACTGATTATCTTCATAAATTCATACATATTGTATACAGATTACACTATATGTAATTGCTTTCTATTCATTTGATATAGGAAAAAGACATTTCAATATACTGGTTACCAAAGAAAATATATGTGTAAAGTAAACCATAGATATTTGTGTGCGCAAACCACCTTGTTTACATTTTTTATATCACTTTTTTAAGTGTGAATAGCGCCATTTTTCCCTTTATTTTTTTTACATATATATATATATAATTTATCATACCTTTCATCAGGTAATTTCTAGGCCCACCATTTTGAGTTTGTTCCCTTCAGCAGCATTCTGTGTGGCCTGCTGGGGAGGCTGTAGTGAGTGGCACAGAGAGAGTGGCACATAAAGGACCACAGGTGAAAAGTCAAATGTAACTACTTACATTGGGGTTGTGCCAGGACACTTGACACATTAACCACTACAACACATGCTGTGGTGGTTATGGTGCTTGGAATATTCCTTTAAACAGTGTGGCGATTATGAAGATCATGAAAATACTTGTAATTATGATTATTTGACATGTTGGCTGTCAAATTCAGGTTGAATAAACAATGTGTGTGTTATGAATTTCTTCTGTTGTTTCCAAAAGCACAACACGTTTCAATCATCAGGTTTTTATCAGGTGCATATAGTATTAGATTTTTACATGCTCCCTAGGTTTATTGCTTGAGTTACGATTTTTTTTTCTAGCAATTCTGCCTTCACCAATACTTTCTCAATTTTTCAACTGCAACTGTCTGGAAGTATATATAAATAAAGAATCTTCCCTGTCTTTGTATATAACAATGTAGGCTCCAACCCATCAAGTAAATGTATTTCCTACGTTAAGTTCACCCACTCCAGGTCTGTTTTGCTATATGCCGTATATACTCGAGTATAAGCCGACCCGAATATAAGCCGAGGCCCCTAATTTTACCCCAAAAAACTGGGAAAACGTATTGACTCGAGTATAAGACTAGGGTGGGAAATGCAGCAGCTACTGGTAAATTTCTAAATAAAATTAGATCCTAAAGAAATTATATTAATTGAATATTTATTTACAGTGTGTGTATATAATGAGTGCAGTGTGTGTATATGAGTGCTGTGTGTGTATGAATGCAGTGTGTATGAGTGCAGTGTGTGTGTGTGTGTTGCAGAGCCTTGGTGGGGGGTGGGCATTTTTATTATTTATTTTTTTATTATTATTGTAATTATTTATTTTTGGTTAATTTTTTTTATTATTTTTTTTCATTATTATTATTATTTATATTTTTATACATTTTTTTCGGCCCCCCTCCCTGCTTGATACATGGCTCTCCTTCCCTGGTGGTCCAGTGGCATTGGTGGTTCAGTGGGGGGAGGGGGGCTGGCTGAGAGTTTACTTACCTCTCCTGCAGCTCCTGTCAGCTCCCTCCTCCTCCGCGCCGGTCCGTGCAGCTCTTCTGTCAGCTCACACTGTAAGTCTCGCGAAAGCCGCACTATGACCCCGCGGCTCTCGCAAGACTTACACTGGGAGCTGACAGAGGTGCTGAATGAACCGGCGCGGAGGAGGAGGGAGCTGACAGGAGCTGCAGGAGAGGTAAGTAAACTCTCAGCCAGCCCCCCTCCCCCCACTGAACCACCAATGCCACTGGACCATAATACAGACACTGACTCCAGTATAAGCCGAGTTGGGGTTTTTCAGCACAAAAAATGTGCTGAAAAACTCTGCTTATACTCGAGTATATACGGTAGATATACAGCCTTTTCAGTTGACTTATGTCAGTTATAAGGAATTCAAAAAAGTGCAACGGTGGACTACAAAATCTGTAATGGAAATGGAGGATTCCCTTACGGACAAAGGCTAAAAAAAAAAAAAGGATGCAGTTTTTACTTTAAAAGAGAGGCTGCTGAATAGTGCTATTATATACCCTCAGAAATATATACATGGTTAGTACACACATTCCTCTGGTAACCTGTTCATTAACAGCACTAAATGCAGGAAATCATGTCATGCTTTGAGACTGGAAGAAAGCAGATTTTACCCACTTTTGCCTAATCAAAATTATTCTCCTTTTTCTGGACCAACAGCAGAAAGAGATGTATGACAGGGTTATCATAGATTATAATATTACTATTCCTAATCAAGACAACAAAGGTTAAATTGGCCTTTCAACCATCTTCATTGCCTCTCATAGTCTCACTCCACTGTCCAACTTCCAACTATAATCCCTGACTTCTTTAACTGTAATGCCACACCAACTCTTCCGCTGCAGTGACTGTGTAATACAGTGTATTTGTAACACAACTACAGTAAAAAAAATGTATTCCACTTCTTTCCCCTCCCAGAGTTAGAAAATGGGTGTACAGAGTGAGATGAAAAGTTCAAAGCAATAGAATAATCAATTGCTTTTCACACCGCAAAAATACATTGCTCCCAGAATTATGGTTCACTGGTTCGCGTTGGATCAGTTCTTAGGGTCCCATGCCGCCTTCTGTGCATTGGGGTTCCACACCAAAATGAATGTTTTATTTGGCTTACTGTTTCCTTTAGTAATGTCTCTCTCGTTTTATGATTTGACGTTTATATGTACATTACATTCATATTTGAAGTACAATATGTATAATAGATAATGCAGATTAAATATACGGTCTTCATGAAAGCGTGTTATCCTATGTTTTACATATGAGTTGTGCTTGAATTGGTATAAATACCAACTGAGATGTGGTATGCAAAGAACGCCATTCTTTAAACACGTTTTTCTACGTTTACAAAAAAAAAACATTAAAAAATCTTCAAATATATAAATATGTTGACACTTTTCATATTAGGGTTGGGTTTCACACTCATAGTTTGGTTCACATTTATATTAACTTTTTTTTTTTTAGCAAATCACCCATCTGAAAGTGATGCATTTTAAAAAATTGAAAGTTATGAAGTGCTTCATTTTTTTGGGAGGGGTCAACTGCAGAAAAGTGTCAGAGTATGTTAAAGGGACACTATACAGGGAGTGCAGAATTATTAGGCAAATTAGTATTTTGACCACATCATCCTCTTTATGCATGTTGTCTTACTCCAAGCTGTATAGGCTCGAAAGCCTACTACCAATTAAGCATATTAGGTGATGTGCATCTCTGTAATGAGAAGGGGTGTGGTCTAATGACATCAACACCCTATATCAGGTGTGCATAATTATTAGGCAACTTCCTTTCCTTTGGCAAAATGGGTCAAAAGAAGGACTTGACAGGCTCAGAAAAGTCAAAAATAGTGAGATATCTTGCAGAGGGATGCAGCACTCTTAAAATTGCAAAGCTTCTGAAGCGTGATCATCGAACAATCAAGCGTTTCATTCAAAATAGTCAACAGAGTCGCAAGAAGCGTGTGGGAAAAACCAAGGCGCAAAATAACTGCCCATGAACTGAGAAAAGTCAAGCGTGCAGCTGCCAAGATGCCACTTGCCACCAGTTTGGCCATATTTCAGAGCTGCAACATCACTGGAGTGCCCAAAAGCACAAGGTGTGCAATACTCAGAGACATGGCCAAGGTAAGAGAGGCTGAAAGACGACCACCACTGAACAAGACACACAAGCTGAAACGTCAAGACTGGGCCAAGAAATATCTCAAGACTGATTTTTCTAAGGTTTTATGGACTGATGAAATGAGAGTGAGTCTTGATGGGCCAGATGGATGGGCCCGTGGCTGGATTGGTAAAGGGCAGAGAGCTCCAGTCCGACTCAGACGGCAGCAAGGTGGAGGTGGAGTACTGGTTTGGGCTGGTATCATCAAAGATTGTGGGGCCTTTTCGGGTTGAGGATGGAGTCAAGCTCAACTCCCAGTCCTACTGCCAGTTTCTGGAAGACACCTTCTTCAAGCAGTGGTACAGGAAGAAGTCTGCATCCTTCAAGAAAAACATGATTTTCATGCAGGACAATGCTCCATCACACGCGTCCAAGTACTCCACAGCGTGGCTGGCAAGAAAGGGTATAAAAGAAGAAAATCTAATGACATGGCCTCCTTGTTCACCTGATCTGAACCCCATTGAGAACCTGTGGTCCATCATCAAATGTGAGATTTACAAGGAGGGAAAACAGTACACCTCTCTGAACAGTGTCTGGGAGGCTGTGGTTGCTGCTGCACGCAATGTTGATGGTGAACAGATCAAAACACTGACAGAATCCATGGATGGCAGGCTTTTGAGTGTCCTTGCAAAGAAAGGTGGCTATACTGGTCACTGATTTGTTTTTGTTATGTTTTTGAATGTAAGAAATGTATATTTGTGAATGTTGAGATGTTATATTGGTTTCACTGGTAAAAATAAATAATTGAAATGGGTATATATTTGTTTTTTGTTAAGTTGCCTAATAATTATGCACAGTAATAGTCACCTGCACACACAGATATCCCCCTAAAATAGCTAAAACTAAAAACAAACTAAAAACTACTTCCAAAAATATTCAGCTTTGATATTAATGAGTTTTTTGGGTTCATTGAGAACATGGTTGTTGTTCAATAATAAAATTAATCCTCAAAAATACAACTTGCCTAATAATTCTGCACTCCCTGTAGTCACCAAAAAAACTTTAGCTTACTGGCAAAGTTTTGGTGTATACATCGTGCCTCTGAAATTCTCTGCCAGTTAGCTGTTAACAAAAGGTTTTATTTTCAATCAGATGTTTACTTACATTTGAGATTTTTATTTACTGCTGTGTATATTGCACTGTAATCATACATGTGAAGCTCCTGTTAGGTCTAGCAAGCAATTAACAGTGCAGCAGATCAGAATTTATAAATTTAAACAGACTGCTCAATAAAGGAAATATAAAAAAACTATCCCACTTTACAGGAAGTATTTAGGAATGCTGTGCAAGTCGCAGGCAAGGAGAGGTGACTATGGCTGAGCAGACTGCAGGGGCATGATCTATACACCAAAACTGCTTTATTAAGCTAACGTTGTTATGGCGACTATCGTGTCTCTTTAATAATCTGTTGTCTTTTTTTTTTTTTTTAATCAATGTATGCTTACTTTTGTGTAGCATAACTCTGTTATGCTTTATATCACTGCATACAAAAGTTTACAAACATTTAACTTTAAAAAGGCAAAGGACAACTTGTAGTATATGATCTATCACTGCTGAAAATGCAAAAACCTCAGTCATTAGACTAATGTAACTCTCTTTCTATTTTGTAGGTAATATGCGATACTGAATATCTCCTGCTTTCATTTTGCCATGTTCTGTGGCTCTCATCAAAAGGAGCTTTTGTCTTCATGAAGATTCCCAATCTTGGTAATGTGATGAATAAATTTGAGGTCCTTGGAGTTGTAGGTGAAGGTAAGTTTTCAGTTACCTAATTAGCATAGAATGTATGTAACTGTTAATACTTATGCTAATAATAATAAAACAGACATATATTGACTGACCTTAGTACACGAATGCCCTATATAATATCACACCCTAGCACACATACACACCCCAGCACTAATACATAAACATGCCCTAGTACATGGGTTTGCATCCTTCTGCACTCCACATGTTGTGAACAACACCTCCCATAATGCTTTTAGACACAATGCTGGCAAAGCATCAAGGGAGATGTAGTCTAAACATTGGAGTGCAACAAGGTTGCCTTCTCCTGCTTTAGCAAATATACATTCTAGCACACATACATAGACACACCTTAGCACACTGATGCACAAATGTACATCCTAACACACATAGATAAGCACACTGCATTAACATACATAAACAGACAATCATACACATAATTTGAAGCATAATAGCAAATAAACATACTTAGACACACTTCTTGATTCTATTTTTATCCGATCAAATGCCGCTCAACCTAATTTGCCTGCTGTTTGATGCTGTTAGACTAATCAAGTTGAGCAACAGTGTTCGTGCTTAAAGGGACTCTCCAGTGCCAGGAAAACATTTGTTTTCCTGGCATTGCAGGACCCTACAGTGCCCCTCTCCCTCCCACCCCCATCCCAAGTTGCTGAATGGGTTAAAATCCCTTCAGTGACTTACCGGAGTCCAGCGCCGATGTCCCTCAGTGCTGGGTCAGGCTCCGCCTACTCTTCCCCACCGACGTCAGCCAGCGGGGGAGACCTAATGCGCATGTGCGGCAATGGCCGCGCACGCGCATTAGACCTCCCCATAGGAAAGCATTATTCAATGCTTTCCTATGGAGATTTCGGGGACGCTGGAGGTCCATAGATAGAACACTTTTCGTGTTCTAAGAACATGGAAGTCCCTCTAGTGGCTGATAGACAGCCACTAGAGGAGGACTTAAAGGGACACTCCAGGCACCCAGACCACTTCTGCTCATTGGAGTGGTCTGGGTGCCAACTCCCACTACTCTTAACCCTGCAAGTGTAATTATTGCAGTTTTTTATAAACTGCAATAATTACCTTGCAGGGTTAAGTCCTCCCCTAGTGGCTGTCTACTAGACAGCCACTAGAGGTCACTTCCTGGTCCCTAGCACAGATTATCTCTGCTAGAGCGTCGCTGGACGTCTTCACGCTGTGTGAGGACCTCCAGCGTCGCTCTATTCCCCATAGGGAAGCATTGAAATTCATTTTCAATGCTTTCCTATGGGGTGCGCCAATGCGCATGCGCGGCATTGCCGCGCATGCGCATTAGGTCTCCTCGGCCGGTGGGCGGGATCAGTCTCGCCCACCGGCCGACGGAGGAAGAAGGTGGAGCGGCGGGGGATTTCACCCCTTCAGTAACCGGGTATTGGGGGGTGGGAGGGAGAGGGACCCTCCAGTGCCAGGAAAACTGATTGCTTTCCTGGCACTGGAGTTTCCCTTTAACCCTGCAAGGTCATTATTGCAGTTTGTAAAAACTGCAACAATTACACTTGCAGGGTTTAGGGTGGTAGGAGTTGGCACCCAGACCACTCCAATGGGCAGAAGTGGTCTGGGTGCCTGGAGTGTCCCTTTAAGCAAAACAAAAGAGATGTGAGCAGATATGAAAACACAGTATGAGTAAAAACCTATCAAATGCACTTACATAATGTGGTGTACAAAGTGTTCCTTTAGAGCAGGCTTCCCCAAACTCCGGCCCTCCAAATGTTGCTGAACTACAACTCCCATGATTCTCAGCCTATCTATTTCATTCATGAAATCATGGGAGTTGTAGTTCAGCAACATCTGGAGGGCCGGAGTTTGGGGAAGCCTGCTTTAAAGCTTTAGCTTTAGGATTCTCTGTTTAGATTCAAAGGCCCTTAAATTTAATTTAAAAAGTGACAAAAGGTAAAAATTTACCTTTTTTTCCAGCGCCATTACTGACACTAGGAATGTCATGCCACATCATAGAGAAGCATTGTGAATGAGAAGCGAATGCCGTGCTTGAATGATCCGATTGAATGATCTCTATGAGAAACATTCAAAAGGACGTGACGTGTGAGGATTGAGTCTGATTCAGTTCTCACAGTGGAAGACAGCCATTAGAGGTGTGTTTAGCCCTGCTATGGAAACATTGTTGTATCTACTAAATGGCAATGTTTTACACTAAAATGAGAGGGGCATTACACCTAGACCACTTCATTAAGATGAGGCGTTCTAGGTCCTGTAGTGTCTCTATAAATGGACACAATAGTCATCGGCAGAACAACTACAGCTTAATGTAGTCATTTTGGTGTCTATATTCAGTGCCTGCACTGCCTTTTCAGGCCCTGAACATTCCTCATAGAAATGCATTGATTCAATGCATCTCTATGAGGAGATGCTGATTGGTGCAGAGTTTTTGGTGTGCATGCACAATATCCTATGGGAAAGCCTTGGATTGGCTCAGATCTTCAAGTTTGATGATCTCAGCCAAGGGGGCAGAGTGTGGGTGGGGCCAGCACGAGGAGACCCTCATGGAGCTTGAGCAATGTGTGAGTATAGTCGCCTTTATATCGGGGATAATTGGGGGCCGGTCTCTTAAACGACTATTTATACCTATAGTGTCAGGAATATATGTACGATAGTGTTCCTTTAGCTTATTTGCCGTCTTCCAAGTTCTCTTGAATTTAGTCTGATGGCTTCATCAATGTTGTTCATGAACCTTGGGGCACCTTTTATTCATTTTTAGATTTGAATAGTTCATGTACTCAATGTGTTTTCAAGTTCAAATGCTACCTAAATCTCTATGTTGGTTAATATCCCACAAACGTATGCAATATAGTATCATTATTATCTCTATTGTGCAGAGTTGTAACTGCTGTCAACCATACAAATTTCCATAAAAACAAAATAAATTGCTAAATTCTGTCATTCAAATAGTGGCCTGCAAGTTAATACTATTTAATTTACATATTTGCAGCTGTATGCACATTTTTAAGAGTTTTTGACATGTGAACACTTGACGAGAAGACGTGTTAGTGAAACAGAGCACATAATTTGAACCCTTGGAATTAATTTTATTTTTTACAACCATGATGGCAACCATGATGGCAACCATGATGGCATTACCCTCCCATTTAAAATACCCTACATGGTCTGCCGTGAAGACAAAGTGATGCTTAGATTGTTTGTTTGTTAAAGGGACACCATAGTCACCAGAACAACTACAGCTTAATGTAGTTGTTCTGGTGAGTATAATAGCTCCCTTCAGGCATTTTCATGTAAACACTGCCTTTTCAAAGAAAAGGCAGTGTTTACATTGCCCATAGGGACACCTCCTTGGATGGCCACTGTAGGGGCTTCCTGGCTCAGGGAATTTTCCTCATAGAGATGCATTGATTTAATGTATCTCTATGAGGAGGTGCTGATTGGCCAAAACGGTGTTTGCCCATGGGAAAGCATTGAATTGGCAAACAAAAATCGGCAATTTTGATTGTCATCAAGGGGGCAGGGCCAGCACCAGCAGACTCATGGAGAGTTGAAAATAAGGTGAGTTTTAACCCATTCTGACAGGGCTAAGGGGAGTGGGGGAGGGGGGGGGGGGGCGCAAGCCACCTAAATGGTGGGTTTTCAACATAGGGTCAGGAATACATGATTGTTTTCCTGACCCTATAGTGATCCTTTAATATACTCACTTTTTGGATTGAATCCATATTGTATATATGATATGCTGATAGGATATTCAATAAAATTGCTCTTTGACTTAAACATGTGAAAACTCCAGGTCATGTTAGATTGACTCTGGAGACTTCCTGATTAGCAACTGGTAATAGTTGTCAGCATAAGAACCCTAAGCAGGCATGGTAGAATATCCTCTGTCTGACATACATTGATTTGACATCTTGGCAAGGACATGATACTACAGAAACAAGAACAAGGTTTGGGAACATTGCAGCCTGTTGTACAGTTCAGCCTCAAGACTAGTAAATTGCACAAAAACGTGAACCGGATTAAGTATATGCTTGTCTGAATTAAGAAAACTATTTAGTTAGGAAGACAAGGATAAGCAGGACCACAAGGCACCATATTACTTGTGTGCAGTTACAGACTGAACGAATGAGTAAGTGATATCAGAGGTACCTTTCCAAGGAAAGTGCCTTCCTCTAGATAGAAGGTAAAACATGTCACAGGCTGCATGTTAGTGGATCTGCGTCTTTAGATGTCTTAATATGTCTCATATAAGTGTGAGGTACAATATAACTCCATGACAACCGGCAATGGATATTCATTTTCATTTTTTTCAAGGTAGTTTCCAAACCTGCATTGATCTGATTGATTATTTCCACTGTATATAGAGAGACATTGTAGAGTGTTTTCAGGACTCAATCTTGCTCTGTTAATTGTACGCTAGAGCCATCAACCACCTGCTGTATCTGATTAAATCTAACAGAGCAGAAGATACATATGTCTGCAGTAAAAACACTGTGCTATAAGATCTAATTGAAAGCTATTATTTTATTTTTTCATGGAGGCTGTTGGAGTCACAGCCAGGGTAGGTGTGACCAGGGCTGCATAAACAGAAACAAAAGTGACTTAACTCCTAAATAGCAGCGAATTGAGCAGTGAGACAGCAGGGGCATGACCTCTACACCAAAGCCACTTAATAATCTAAAATTATTTTGGTGCTTAAAGTATCCCTTTAAATTGATTTTCTATTTATTTTTGTATACTTTATATTTACCTTCACTATTATTAACAAAAATGAAAAGATCAATGTCTGTGAGACTTGACCTGTTGCCACAGAATTGGGAACGAGTGTCTATTTTGCGAACTATACATAAATATGGTGTACATTTTTTGAGCTTTGGGGTTAAATCCTTTAATGCAACATGGGTTAATAAAAATGAAATTTACAGAACTACAAACGTCATACTATCATTTTCTAGAATATGGCGACCAAGGAATGTACAGCCTCACCTGACTCCCTTAAAGCGCATCTGCCACCCTTCCACTTTTAGTAATGATTGATTGGTAGCTGATTAACACACGTATAGTACTTAACATAACACGCTGCTCTGTAACGACATACTTACTGTGAAGCTACCCTGCTGTCTCTCTTCACACTGCTTAGATTGTAAGCTGTTTTGCAGCTTCTCATTTTTGAAATGTTTGTTTTTGATTCAGATACAGTGTTTTTACAGTTATGGAACACTATGTAAACAGACAAAATTTAAAATCGATATAAGTATTTACATAAACCGTTAACAGTAACAAAAAAACAAAACAAAACACGGTTTCTGTTGAATAGTGTATGTTTACATGTTTATAGTGAATGTGTGGATGGCAAGGTCTCCTTTAGGTAGGTTTACATATAATGTATACATTGTGCAAAACAAATTACAAATGTATATGTTAAACTATATACTGATATGCCAGACCAGACTGGGACTACAAATTAGGTCAGCCATTTAAAGCACATAGCAACCCTCTTTAAACAGCCAACCCAGAAATTCTCCCCAGCCTACAAAAAAAAAAAGTCAGTTAAACATTTGCCAGTCACTGTAGTATGAGGCGTGACAGCGATCATCAAATTTATATCACACGCCGGCTGTAATTGGTAGCAATGGAATCAGTAGGAAAATTAGAAGTGCTCATATCTCTTAGCATGCTCCTTCATTCTGTGCATGTCATTGTGGTGGAGGTCGCAGGTACGCCTTGAAACTCTAGCTGTCTCTGTCCGTTCTATATATATTTTATGCTCCTCTGAGTAGGACTGTCAATGTGGAAAAAAAAGAAAATGAATTAGTACATGCCCCAAGGCCGAAAGTAGTCGGCACTCCCCTGGTGACGCTGCACCTTATCCATCATTACTTCTCATTGTCATTTATTATAGAAAGGTATATGTACCCTTTTTAAATCTGTTATATAGATGTCTTAAACCTCCTAGTCTCATCCCCACTGAGTCACCATTTACTCATAGTTTCTTTCAACTATGGTATTTAACAATCACATTAAAACTACTAACTTTGCCCAGAAATATCTACATTTTGGTTGTTTTGACCCACTCATGGAACTATTAAATGGCTACCATCAATCTTTTCAACTTAATTCCACATTACGCTTGTGTTGCAAGTTCTTCACAGTTGCGAGAATATGTTTTGCAAAATTCAGACATTGTCCCTTTGTCAAAGTTTTGAAATAAAATACGCTTTGTCCACATGATGGAAGACATGGCCACCAAACTTCATGACTTTTTAGAATCAGGCAATAGGATATGTCAACCTTGTCATGTTTTCTTGCCTCTCAGTCCATATCTTAGTTATCCAAGATCCTAACTAGAAAATTAATATAATTCTCATCTGCTTTGAGACTTAACCAGCAAGTCCTTTAATACTTTTTACTATATCCTCTTTTGTTATCCCCTCAACTCCATAATCTCCCATTCACACTATGTAATACTTCATAATTTCCATATTTGTATACTATACTGTTTGATTACTTATCACATTTTTATCCATTCCTCCTCTCTTAATTTTATTAGGTGTTTTTTTTTTTTTTCTTATTTATTTTATTCCCATCTTCTGCTTTTTAGTGTTGGTTCACACATTTTGTTTTATTAACTCACGATAGAGTTTTGTTTATTAATATTGTTTATATTGATGAACTTATAGACCTTATCATATATTCTTTTTTTTTTTTTATTAATCATTTTTAAAATTAAAACTTAATTGGTTATAAATGACACATAACACTAAAAAAGTAATAGAGAAAATATAGAAAAAGGGAAAAGAAAAAAGAGAAGAGAAAGAAGAAAAAACAACTTGTTGACTCTTATGCATTTTATTGATGTATCACTGAAAATTGTATACAAGTATTTAATGTATTTCATGCATTGTACACCTCCTGATTTTGTCGACACAAGGGAACTGTCCACTAAAAGAATAGCTCGGCTACTTTAAGAGCACTAAGATCATCAGAGTGCATTTAAACCATGCTCTCTGCATGTTCTGCCCATAGTGGGCCAGCCAGAGTGATTTGTAAGCTGCATGGCATGCTTTGATACCAAAGTGATCTACCAGTAATTTGTGTAGAATGTCCCCCATTCTGGGGCAGCCCACCTCTCTGGGCCTTTCACCCTGCCCCCACAGGTGTCCTGACTCACAGTACCTGGATGTTGGGGCCATGAGATGATGGTATCATTTGTACTGCAATAGATTATTTTCTTAGGAAGCCTTGGTTTATTGCACGCTCTGCATACGATTATTCAATAAATCAGATGCAATTTAATTAATATTATTCAGTTGAGGAGGTGTGTAATATTAAGCGATAATTATACATTTTATGCCAGTTAGATCACCAATTTTATTTATTTTCTTTCAGGAGCTTATGGAGTGGTGCTTAAGTGTCGACACAAGGTAAGAGTCAATTTCATTCAAACGTAATTGCATGCTGGCACTAGGTTTGATAGTATGTATAGATGAAATGGTATAAATGACTTTGTATCCGTTATTTATAAATTGTACTAATTATTTTACTAGCAAACTTTTAGATTACATGTTACACTTTCCTTTAATTTATGTATACGCAATTTTGTATGCGGGCAAAAGTATATCTTTCCCAGGCAGTTTATATGAAAAACTACTATATTCTAACATCTTAAGTCTTTAAGAAAATGCTAACACCCAATTCCGTTATGAAGGTTTTTGTAGCTTTACATGTAATTCAGAAAACAAAGTTTGATGTGTCAAATCAAAATCTAGCTATATATTTTCTCAGTTATCGAGAATATCCTGCTTTAACTGATCGTACTTCTTTCTAAAATCTCAGAAACGCTCAGGAAAAAAACATTTTTTTTTTCAGCTTCTAGCAACCCTTTAGCTGCTCACCCATTTCACAGCTGTGTGCTCAAGCTACGTTTAAGCTCTTGCTTTCACTAATTTGAGCAACAATATGCTTTTTTTTTCTATTATCAAAAAAATTGTGGGGTGGCGGGAGGAGGGAGATAATGTACTTTTAGTAAATAACTTTCATGTTGAAATAAATCCAGATATTGAAAAAGCCGCTATAAATATTTAAAAACATTACCTTTTTCCATAGTGTGCATGATAAACAGCAGCAAAATGCACAATATGCTTTCAGTTAATTTTCTGTAATAAGCGCAACATTAAGGACTCTAGACCTGTTGTTTAGCCCCTTAAGGACACATGACATGTGCGACATGTCATGATTCCCTTTTATTCCAGAACTTTGGTCCTTAAGGGGTTAAAAAAGTAAAAAAAAAAGTGATTTAAAAATTAGAAGATAAAAAGGGAGCTATATTAGGGTAAAACAGGTGCTATTTAGGGGCAAAGTGCTAAATAAGGACCATTAGTTTCCTGGTTAGCAAGAATAGCACCTGTTTAGCCTTTATAAGTCTCCCCTAAAATGTATTATTCTTTGTTGCTTTGTACCATCTTATTTTGAATATGTATTAGATTGAGACATCAGTTTATACCGCTAGAATATTACATATAATTTAAACTACACAATATTTAGATTTCCCCATGACAAAACTCATTATGCTAAAATATTCCTCTACACATGTCAAAACTCACTACTAATAAACATTAAATAATTGCACTAAAAACAATAATATACAGAAACAGTAGCACTTATTTGAAATGAGTGAATTTCTACTTTCAATTAGATCCCTTAATTGTTGGGAAAGCTGCCTCACCCTTTTGATTTTGTTGTCTACGCATAAGGTATTAATATGTGTTACCAGGTGTTGTCATAGTTACCTTGGCATATGAACCCCCCAATTTGAACTAACCTTTTTCCGACGGTGAGCATCTGTTCTGCTAAGATATTGTTAAAGTAAAAGTTTTCATTCCAGTTTAGCAATATCAGTTATGTCCAACATTATACGTCTGAGAATGTCAAAACAAAATTAACTTATTAAGGTGAAGATGACAGTGTTTGCACAATTGATTAAATTCAATGGTTTAAGGAGTGGTTGTAGACACCCAAGTGCATCTTCGATTATAATCATGTGCTTGATCCAAAATGTTGTGCAGCTGATAGTTGGGAGTCTCAATCTGTTTGCTTCTGCCTCCTCGTCTTCTATTAATTATTAGCTATTTAAAACTGAAAATACACTTACTGAAAAAACCCTGAAAATAAAGATTTCTTTCCTCTCAATGTATTTACATGCGTACTGTACTCTGTTTACTAAATATAAATAGGCTTATTGTGTTTCAAACCCTTTGAAAATTGTGTTTAGCCCACACACCCTAGCACACTGACTAAAACACATGATGTAACCTGTGAATATTTCATCCAGGTAATGAATGGGGTTTAGGGAATGTCTCCTAATAACACATGCTCAGTATTGACACAACACAGAGAGCTGGGAGCATTCTTGCTGAGACTGCAAGTTAGCAATCCATTTTTACATCAATGCATCAATAAACATGCCGTGACCTGGGGTGATCTTTCTTATCTAAACTAGGACATTGCAAATGAATCAAACACGCTGCCACTTATTTATTCCTGAATTACAGGCCTAAAATCTCCAGAAATAATATTTTACATATTTATTAGCAGATCTAACATACAGCGTATAACATTCAAAGGCTAATGATGTTCATGAATTGCATATTTTCCACCATTTTATTTGTCCAGTATTTAAGGGGTCTTGCAATCTCAGGGGCTGCCTTCTAGGGCTCTTTCACTAAGTGAAGCTGGGCTTACAGTGTTTTTTTTCTTATACGTAGAGTTCTGGATTACATGCATGCATGCATTCCAACATTATTTTCTGTTCTGACATGCCCGATAATCCTGCACTGTTATTGGGCACTTACTTTTGTAATTTAGTAGTTCTATTGTGAAGGCAATGTGCTCTACACAGGCATTCCAATTTTGGCACCAACATTTAAATCTAAAAACCCTTTCAGCTGTATTAGATACTAAGACCATTCAGATTAGCTGGGAAACGTGCTGTCACCTTACCCTAAGCACTCTTTCATTGTTTTTAAGGTAGATATCATGCCAATATCTTTTAAAGTGGCTCTGTCGCATCAAAATTGCCTTTCTTCTATTGTTTCCTCTTCTCTTCCTCTTTCAGAATCTGTTGTTCTTTTCTTATTTTCTGATCTTTTTATCTTTAAAACATGAGACAAAGTAGGGACTTCTTTATCTCAGAAATGAGAAAAAGAGAAAAGGTAGATCCACACAGTCACAATAACATGTGAAGTTGTAGAGTCTATCTTGTAAATCGCCTACCTCAGAGCTACAAGGTAGGGGGTAACCCAAAAAATAATAAATAAAATAAAGAGACCCTTGAAACAAGGGGATCCCAAAAGTAGCTCTGAACACACAGGAGAAACATATGTGATTACCAGATAATAGGAGAGAGAAGGGGGGTCACATGTAAATGGGTACAAGGATGGTAAAGGTGGAAGGTAGTAGACAAAGTAAACCCTATCTTAACCTTATACCATCCACAGCTTACTATCTATTGGAGAAGGATTAAATCTCCCCAAACTCCACAACAAAAAAATGACACAATGTATGGTGAGAGATACAAAGGGGTCCAACCACTCCTCCCAATATGAATGGTCTCAGGATACACAGACTGAGTGGACTGATACAAGCTAGTAACCCCCCAAAAATATATATGTAGTGCCCCCACTAACGTTAGGCAGTCAAATGGAATCCTGTCAACTAAATGGGGTAAACAGACCCAGTGTAGACAAACCCCCGTGCCAAGTCCAGAGAAGCCCCACAGGACTAAAGCTGCCTGCCTAAAAATCCTATACAAGCTAGTAAACTAACTGACTTAAACCCAACATACTGACTACCTAAGTGCTACCTAGTGTAAAATAAAAATAATAAATAAAGACAGCGCTCGACGTTAAGTACAGGTACTTAACCAGCTCAGTGGGACATGCACATGCAATAGCTCCTGATGACGGCGTGTATTCACGCTGAAACGCGTGTCGATCGCTTGGAGTAGTGTACGCAGTACTGGAGACCGTATCTTCAGAAGGATATTGATACTTTAGAGATAGTTCAGAGAAGGGCTACTAAACTGGTTCATGGATTGCAGGATAAAACTTACCAGGAAAGGTTAAAGGATCTGAACATGTATAGCTTGGAGGAAAGACGAGACAGGGGGGATATGATAGAAACATTTAAATACATAAAGGGAATCAACACAGTAAAGGAGGAGACTATATTTAAAATAAGAAAAACTACCACAACAAGAGGACATTAAATCTCTTAAATTAAAGGGACACAGGTTTAAAAATAATATCAAGAAGTATTACTTTACTGAGAGGGTAGGGGATGCATGGAATAGCCTTCCAGCTGAAGTGGTAGAGGTTAACACAGTAAAGGAGTTTAAGCATGTGTGGGATAGGCATAAGGCTATCCTAACTATAAGATAAGGCCAGAGACTAATGAAAGTATTTAGAAAATTGGGCAGACTAGATGGGCCGAATGGTTCTTATCTGCCGTCACATTCTATGTTTCTATGTTTACCCATTCAGTTGGAGCGCTGATAGGCTAAAAGCAGTCAGCTGACACTCTTAGCCAATCACAGCTGCTCATTGCTACTCAGGCCAATACTTTTTCATTGGCCAAAGCAGCACAGACTGGATGGACTGTCAGGGACTCTTGTTTAGCATTAAAACATAAGAATATTAAATAAAAGTTTAATGCTGAATGTAGTACCAGGACTCATCTCACTATAACTAGTTAAAGGAGATCACGCAGATATATTGCCTACAATGTCCCTTTAAGGCAAGCTTCACCCTTTGTTAGCTTGATAAAAGAAGTGGAGCTTGCTTTTAGCTTCACCCTCCTGTCACAATTGTCAAGTGTAGGAGAAATACACAAGACAAAGGAGTCCCTATTTTTATAATCATGTTTTAAAGAGAACTGGATCAGAAATAAAGAAAAGAAGAGAAAGATTCTGAGAGAAGAGAAGCAGAAACAATAGGAGAAAGGTAAGTTTGAGGTGACAGAGCCACTTTAAATAGCCTTTTTACTGTTTGTTGGCCCTAGCTTAATTTTATTTTTTCTTTCTGTTTTTAGGATGTCACTACCAAAAAATGTTGTGCAGGCCAAGATATTATTTTTATTTGTGATGATTATGTAATGTAATAGTATATTTCTAATGAAGGCTGTACTTTAATCACAAAGCATAGCAGATAACATTGTAGCAACCTTTTTTGCGCTCTCTGTCCGCTCATGTTGAATTAGCAAAATGTGTTTTTGATTTATTGAGATTACATTTGCATACCGAAGTAGATAGCACTGGCCAAATTTCTTATTTGGCACTGTAGCAGTGTGCCAAAAGACGCATCATGGTTAACAAAACATATGACCAATAGCTAATAATTGGAAAGATGTAATGCATTTTCAGTGGCTTGTTGCAATGTTCCATTGCTCCAAAGTCTCAAGACCTTCAAAAAAAATATTGCTGTTAAAATATTGGGTATTATTTAGTAATGACGACATTGTTATTTCTTCAAGAAATATTCTTGTATATCTGTTTTTCATAATTGAATATGGCCAGAAGTTAATCAGTTTTGCAGATACCTGGCATTTTAGAACAATGATCCAAGAGAAGGATTATCAGTCTGTTAGGGCAGAGCACCCAGTTTTAAAGATTGATTGATATACAAGGCAGATTAAAGGAACACTATAGTCACCTAAACAACTTTAGCTTAATGAAGCAGTTTTAGTGTATAGATCATGTTTCTCAGGTTTCACTGCTCAATTCACTGCAATTTAGGAGTTAAAGGAGCACTATAGGGTCAGGAACACAAACATGTATTCCTGACCCTACAGGGTTAAAACCACCATCTAGCCACCCTGGTCCCCTCATGCCTCCCTAAATATAGTAAAATCTTACTAGTATTCAAGTCTGCAGCTGCTTGCTTTGTCACTGTTATCTTTTGACCTGCCCACTGCCTGCTGACATCATCAGAAGTGGTAGCCTGATCCAATCACAATGCTTCCCCATAGGATTGGCTGAGACTGACAAAGAGGCAGATCAGGGGCAGAGCCAGCATGATTCAAAACCAGCCCTGGCCAATCAGCATCTCCTCATAGAGATGAATTGAATCAATGCATCTCTATGAGGAGAGTTCAGTGTCTGCATGCAGAGTCAGGAGACACTGAATGTTTGGATGCATTTTAGGCATCTGAGGAGTGGCCAGTGAAGTTATCACTAGGCTGTAATGTAAACACTGCATTTTCTCTGAAAAGAGAGTGTTTACAGCAAAAAGCCTGAAGGTAATGATTCTACTCACCAGAACAAACTCGATAAGCTGTAGATGTTCTGGTGACTATAGTGTCCCTTTAAATCACTTTGTTTCTGTTTATGCAGCCCTTGTCACACCTCCCCTGACTCTGATTGACACAGCTTGCATGAAACAAATTGGTTTCACTTTCAATCAGATGTAATTTACCTTAAACAATTGTATATTTCTCTGGAAATGTAACTTTAGTCACATACAGGAGGCTCTTGCAGAGTCTAGCAAGCTATTAACATAGCAGGGAATAAAAAAAAAATCGAAATTAAACAGAACTTGCAATAAAGGAAGGATAAACTTTAGATGACTCTTTACAGGAAGAGTTTAGGAAGGCTGTGCAAGTCACATGCAGGAAGGTGTGACTAGGGTTCATAAACAACGTGATTTAACTCCTAAATGGCAGAGAATTGAGCAGTGAGACTGCAGGGACATGATCTATACACCAAAACTGCTTCATTAAGCTAAAGTTGTTTTGGTGACTATAGTGTCCCTTTAATAATCTCAAAGGAGAATCACTCACCATTAGAGATTAAGCAGTTTCCTAATCATGGTTTTATCCTATTGCCAATTGGTATCTGACTATCTATAAAACGTTCGGCAAACAAAAAAATGAAATGAGCGAAACCTCTTTATGCATTTCGTGCTGCCAGATTCATATTCTCGTAGACAAGCAAAAAAATAAGGCAGCATGTAGGCAAATGTCAAGCAAAAGGTGTGTGCCAATTTAGTATGGAAAGGCATTTCTAGATTGTTATCTGAATAGTTTACAGGCTTTTAAGATAGGTCTGTCCGGGAGTCAGCATGTTTATCCACTGGTTTGGATCTCCACAAATAGGAAGCACCTTGGGCTTTATTAGTTGTTAGAATGACTCACTCTAATATCAGGCTATCTCATGGTAAGGATTCATTAATTATCTTTGTGTCATACAACATTTTGTTGTTTAGGTAGGTTATAATATAATGTCTAGTTAGAATGTGTTTGTGTGTATCTGTATTAGGATGTGTTTTTGTATATCGGTATTTGAATTGAGCTCTATTATAAGATTATGTTTTTACAAATCCTTATGCAATCAGATGGTACCACGGCATAATACAGTAAGGTTTTCGATCACAGCTGAAAGATGAATCAGTAACATGTACCATCTGTTCTTTTGAAATCCATTTATGTTTCTCTTCTGTTTTTACTGTGGTGTTTTTAAATTATATTCTTAAATATATTAGGGACGACTGACTCTTTTCAATTACGATGTGTCTTCCCATTTAAATTATTATTTTTTTTAATTCTTTATTTTTGCGATGACAGTATTCAATGATAGGATGCACTGAGGTTGCAAGGTACTTACAGGTAACGTGTATATATAGCATACAATGCAATATTACTGGCATCAGATTGTAAAAGAACCTCCGTTACAGTATTCCAGACCATATATCCCTTTGTGAGAAAGCAAGGACCAACTGTCAAAGTAGTTTGTTTAAGCATAGGAAAAATAAAGGTATAACAGAAAGGTAGGAAAAGAGGTAAGAAAAGTCCTAGCAGCATGGCCATTAGGGGACTGTGCACTTCGCTATGTGGGGAATGTAGGTGGCAGCTGTAGTTCATTCGTGCCACCGCTCCCGATGCCACAGTTTCTATTCATTTGCATTTTCTTTTTGGTTTGTTAATAGTGTTTTCTTTCTCATTTATCGTGTTTATTAGTGCATATTTGTAACACATCACTTTGCAGGCAAGGTACAGAACAAAGATACAAACATTACATATGAATAACTGTTTCGACATTCCTTGACATTGTAGATATACGACATGCGTAACTGGATGTGATACATACAACATTTCAAAATAGTGTACGGAAGTTTTTTAATAAAGGGGGGGGGAAGGGTACAGAAGAGAAGAGGGGGAATGGGGTCGGGGGGGGCCCTAGACTATTGTACAACAGTACATGCATTGAAAAAACATAGCAGGTTAATGTGCAAAACGGTTTGACTCGGTCTTGTCAGTTATTACCTCTAGGTCCATTTGGACTTCATATCCCAACACACTTATCGTATTCTAACTGGTTAGCCAGCATGCCCACTCCTGTTCATATTTTTCTGAGCGCCCTGACATTTTGTATGCCACATTCTCGTATGCACTTATTATATCCATCTTGGCTATTACCTGTTCTAATTGGGGGGCTTGTTTGCATTTCCAGTTGCTGGCTATTGCAATTTTTGCTACCGTGAGTATATTTAAAATCACTTTTTTGTGAGGGAGTGAGCTCAGATTGTATATAGTGTGGAGAAGATAATTTTCCGGGCTAAAGGGCACATAGATGCCGGTCTTGTGGGAGATTAAGGATTGGACCTGTGTCCAGTAACTCTTTAAGGAGGGACATGACCAGAAGGTGTGAAGCATAGTGCCAATGTCTGCTTCGCATCTCCAACATATGTTCGTAGTACCTGAATACATTTTCGCTAACCTCTGTGGGACTAAGTACCACCTCATATTTACTTTGCAATAGGCTTCCCACAATGAGAGGCTACTTGAGGCTTTTTTCGTATTTTCCATTGCTGCCTGCCAGTCCTCCCGGGAGACTTGGCATCCCAGTTCCCCCTCCCATTTCGCCATGTATTGTAGCTTGTCAGGGATATTGTTGGCGGTGATCGCATTGTAACACAGTGAAAGGGGTTTTGCGAATTTGGACAGCGATAGTTGACTCGGGGTGAATGTCGGGTCTATCTGTCCGCATTGTGTTTGTTTACTACGGGTTTGTATGATATTTTTAATCCGTAGGTATAGATACAGGTCTCTCGGGGTTAGTCCTAGGTCGGCTTGTAGTACTGGAAAAGGTTTTATTGCTCCCCCTTTCAAAAGGTCACCAACCACCCTGGCTCCTTTAGCCATCCATTTCCCTACTTGTATGTCAGGGGAGTAGGCTGCTAGTGACGATAGTGGGGCCTTTTTGAAAAGTTGTATTGGGTCTAACACCAGCGGACACCAATTTCCAAAAGACGCATCATGGTTAACAAAACATATGACCAATAGCTAATAATTGGAAAGATGTAATGCATTTTCAGTGGCTTGTTGCAATGTTCCATTGCTCCAAAGTCTCAAGACCTTCAAAAAAAATATTGCTGTTAAAATATTGGGTATTATTTAGTAATGACGACATTGTTATTTCTTCAAGAAATATTCTTGTATATCTGTTTTTCATAATTGAATATGGCCAGAAGTTAATCAGTTTTGCAGATACCTGGCATTTTAGAACAATGATCCAAGAGAAGGATTATCAGTCTGTTAGGGCAGAGCACCCAGTTTTAAAGATTGATTGATATACAAGGCAGATTAAAGGAACACTATAGTCACCTAAACAACTTTAGCTTAATGAAGCAGTTTTAGTGTATAGATCATGTTTCTCAGGTTTCACTGCTCAATTCACTGCAATTTAGGAGTTAAAGGAGCACTATAGGGTCAGGAACACAAACATGTATTCCTGACCCTACAGGGTTAAAACCACCATCTAGCCACCCTGGTCCCCTCATGCCTCCCTAAATATAGTAAAATCTTACTAGTATTCAAGTCTGCAGCTGCTTGCTTTGTCACTGTTATCTTTTGACCTGCCCACTGCCTGCTGACATCATCAGAAGTGGTAGCCTGATCCAATCACAATGCTTCCCCATAGGATTGGCTGAGACTGACAAAGAGGCAGATCAGGGGCAGAGCCAGCATGATTCAAAACCAGCCCTGGCCAATCAGCATCTCCTCATAGAGATGAATTGAATCAATGCATCTCTATGAGGAGAGTTCAGTGTCTGCATGCAGAGTCAGGAGACACTGAATGTTTGGATGCATTTTAGGCATCTGAGGAGTGGCCAGTGAAGTTATCACTAGGCTGTAATGTAAACACTGCATTTTCTCTGAAAAGAGAGTGTTTACAGCAAAAAGCCTGAAGGTAATGATTCTACTCACCAGAACAAACTCGATAAGCTGTAGATGTTCTGGTGACTATAGTGTCCCTTTAAATCACTTTGTTTCTGTTTATGCAGCCCTTGTCACACCTCCCCTGACTCTGATTGACACAGCTTGCATGAAACAAATTGGTTTCACTTTCAATCAGATGTAATTTACCTTAAACAATTGTATATTTCTCTGGAAATGTAACTTTAGTCACATACAGGAGGCTCTTGCAGAGTCTAGCAAGCTATTAACATAGCAGGGAATAAAAAAAAAATCGAAATTAAACAGAACTTGCAATAAAGGAAGGATAAACTTTAGATGACTCTTTACAGGAAGAGTTTAGGAAGGCTGTGCAAGTCACATGCAGGAAGGTGTGACTAGGGTTCATAAACAACGTGATTTAACTCCTAAATGGCAGAGAATTGAGCAGTGAGACTGCAGGGACATGATCTATACACCAAAACTGCTTCATTAAGCTAAAGTTGTTTTGGTGACTATAGTGTCCCTTTAATAATCTCAAAGGAGAATCACTCACCATTAGAGATTAAGCAGTTTCCTAATCATGGTTTTATCCTATTGCCAATTGGTATCTGACTATCTATAAAACGTTCGGCAAACAAAAAAATGAAATGAGCGAAACCTCTTTATGCATTTCGTGCTGCCAGATTCATATTCTCGTAGACAAGCAAAAAAATAAGGCAGCATGTAGGCAAATGTCAAGCAAAAGGTGTGTGCCAATTTAGTATGGAAAGGCATTTCTAGATTGTTATCTGAATAGTTTACAGGCTTTTAAGATAGGTCTGTCCGGGAGTCAGCATGTTTATCCACTGGTTTGGATCTCCACAAATAGGAAGCACCTTGGGCTTTATTAGTTGTTAGAATGACTCACTCTAATATCAGGCTATCTCATGGTAAGGATTCATTAATTATCTTTGTGTCATACAACATTTTGTTGTTTAGGTAGGTTATAATATAATGTCTAGTTAGAATGTGTTTGTGTGTATCTGTATTAGGATGTGTTTTTGTATATCGGTATTTGAATTGAGCTCTATTATAAGATTATGTTTTTACAAATCCTTATGCAATCAGATGGTACCACGGCATAATACAGTAAGGTTTTCGATCACAGCTGAAAGATGAATCAGTAACATGTACCATCTGTTCTTTTGAAATCCATTTATGTTTCTCTTCTGTTTTTACTGTGGTGTTTTTAAATTATATTCTTAAATATATTAGGGACGACTGACTCTTTTCAATTACGATGTGTCTTCCCATTTAAATTATTATTTTTTTTAATTCTTTATTTTTGCGATGACAGTATTCAATGATAGGATGCACTGAGGTTGCAAGGTACTTACAGGTAACGTGTATATATAGCATACAATGCAATATTACTGGCATCAGATTGTAAAAGAACCTCCGTTACAGTATTCCAGACCATATATCCCTTTGTGAGAAAGCAAGGACCAACTGTCAAAGTAGTTTGTTTAAGCATAGGAAAAATAAAGGTATAACAGAAAGGTAGGAAAAGAGGTAAGAAAAGTCCTAGCAGCATGGCCATTAGGGGACTGTGCACTTCGCTATGTGGGGAATGTAGGTGGCAGCTGTAGTTCATTCGTGCCACCGCTCCCGATGCCACAGTTTCTATTCATTTGCATTTTCTTTTTGGTTTGTTAATAGTGTTTTCTTTCTCATTTATCGTGTTTATTAGTGCATATTTGTAACACATCACTTTGCAGGCAAGGTACAGAACAAAGATACAAACATTACATATGAATAACTGTTTCGACATTCCTTGACATTGTAGATATACGACATGCGTAACTGGATGTGATACATACAACATTTCAAAATAGTGTACGGAAGTTTTTTAATAAAGGGGGGGGGAAGGGTACAGAAGAGAAGAGGGGGAATGGGGTCGGGGGGGGCCCTAGACTATTGTACAACAGTACATGCATTGAAAAAACATAGCAGGTTAATGTGCAAAACGGTTTGACTCGGTCTTGTCAGTTATTACCTCTAGGTCCATTTGGACTTCATATCCCAACACACTTATCGTATTCTAACTGGTTAGCCAGCATGCCCACTCCTGTTCATATTTTTCTGAGCGCCCTGACATTTTGTATGCCACATTCTCGTATGCACTTATTATATCCATCTTGGCTATTACCTGTTCTAATTGGGGGGCTTGTTTGCATTTCCAGTTGCTGGCTATTGCAATTTTTGCTACCGTGAGTATATTTAAAATCACTTTTTTGTGAGGGAGTGAGCTCAGATTGTATATAGTGTGGAGAAGATAATTTTCCGGGCTAAAGGGCACATAGATGCCGGTCTTGTGGGAGATTAAGGATTGGACCTGTGTCCAGTAACTCTTTAAGGAGGGACATGACCAGAAGGTGTGAAGCATAGTGCCAATGTCTGCTTCGCATCTCCAACATATGTTCGTAGTACCTGAATACATTTTCGCTAACCTCTGTGGGACTAAGTACCACCTCATATTTACTTTGCAATAGGCTTCCCACAATGAGAGGCTACTTGAGGCTTTTTTCGTATTTTCCATTGCTGCCTGCCAGTCCTCCCGGGAGACTTGGCATCCCAGTTCCCCCTCCCATTTCGCCATGTATTGTAGCTTGTCAGGGATATTGTTGGCGGTGATCGCATTGTAACACAGTGAAAGGGGTTTTGCGAATTTGGACAGCGATAGTTGACTCGGGGTGAATGTCGGGTCTATCTGTCCGCATTGTGTTTGTTTACTACGGGTTTGTATGATATTTTTAATCCGTAGGTATAGATACAGGTCTCTCGGGGTTAGTCCTAGGTCGGCTTGTAGTACTGGAAAAGGTTTTATTGCTCCCCCTTTCAAAAGGTCACCAACCACCCTGGCTCCTTTAGCCATCCATTTCCCTACTTGTATGTCAGGGGAGTAGGCTGCTAGTGACGATAGTGGGGCCTTTTTGAAAAGTTGTATTGGGTCTAACACCAGCGGACACCAATTTCTCCATGCCCTGAGCAGGGCGCTCGAACAGTGGAGATACGGGCCCGCCTGTGTCCTAGGTGGTGCGCACGTCCATAGGTAGTGAACAATGTCTTTACTATCCAGGCACGCATTTTCTAGGGGCATCCATAATGGGGTGCGGGGCGAGTTGAATTCTCTAATGAGTCTGATCCCTTGTGCCAGAAAGGACGCTTTGTAGTAAGCTGTGATGTCAGGCATGCCTAACCCTCCCTTGGTGTATGGGAGACCCATACATCCTTTGGTTACTCTTGGGGGTTTTCTCTTCCAAACGTGTGCATTGATAGTACTTTGGAACTGTTTGAGCAGTGAGTTTGGCAAAGAAATAGGTAGGGTTCGGAAGAGGTACAGTATATGCGGTAGGATCATCATTTTAACCAAGTTAATGCGACCTAGCCATGAGACCTCCAGCCCCGTCCATTTGGCAAGGGTAGTTGTGATGCGTTTTAATGTAGGATAATGGTTTTCTTTAGTCAATTTGTGGGGGGATTTGGTGAGTTTTACTCCTAAGTATTGGATTGAGGTTGTGCGCCAGTCAAAAGGGTGGTGTGATGTTAGAGTGTCCACTACAGTTTTCGGTAGGTTAATTGGTAGAGCTTGTGTTTTGGCTATATTGTTTTTGTAGTACGATACTATACCATATTTTTTTAGTAGGTCTAAAAGAGAGGGCAGGGAAGACTCTGGCTTGGTAATGAAAAGCAAGATGTCGTCAGCGAATAGAGCTAGTTTTTTGGTACCTCCTGGGGTGCACAACCCATGAATGGATGGATCTTGTTTAATGAATCTGACCAATGGTTCTAAGCATAAAATGAAAATTAAGGGGGAGAGCGGGCAACCTTGACGGGTGCCGTTACGAATGTCGAAAGGTTTGGATACGAAACCAGTGCTGAACACTTTGGCTGAGGGGTTTTGATATAGAGCCAGTATGCTAGATCGAAAAGTCGGGGGGAATCCCAATTTAGCAAGGGTGAGCAGCATATATTTCCAGTGTAGACGGTCAAATGCCTTCTCGGCATCGAGCGCGAGTAGAAGTCCCGCTTGTCTCGAGGCATTTGCCCAGTCCACTAGGTTTAAAAAATGTCTGGTGTTGTCCCCTACCTGTCGGCCCTGTACAAAGCCAGCCTGTTCTTCCGAGACAAGGTCCGGAAGTATTTGTTTGAGCCTAGATGCTAGCAGCTTAGCGTATAACTTGGTATCTGCATTTAAAAGGGAGATCGGGCGTAGGTTTGCGCACTGTGTGGGAGGTTTATTGGGTTTGGGGAGAGTTATAATGTGGGCTTCCAGCATTTCTTTGGGCATATTCCCTACATCTTTGATATGATTAAACAACGTTGTGAGGGGTCCATTTAATTGTTTAGCCAGTTTTATATAATAATAGTTGGAGAGACCATCGGGACCGGGGGCTTTATGTTTGGGCAGAGAGAGGATCGCTGTCTCTACTTCCTCGTGCGTGAAGGGGCTTTCTAAATGAGTGCATTGCTCCTGTGTTAGTTTGGCTAATGGTGTTTTTTCTAGGAAGCTGGTGATTTCAGCATCTGTGGGTTGGTGTGTAGTAGAGTCGGACTCTAGTTGATATAGAGAAGCATAATATTTTGCTAGCTCGTTCACTATATCTTGGGGGTTGTACAGTTTATCCCCAGTATCTGAGGTTATGTATGGAATTTTAGATTGTAATTTCGTCTGTTTCGCTTTCCTTGCTAACAGTCGACCCGCCTTGTTCCCCATTGTGTAATGCGTTTGTTTCAAAAAGCGTAGGTGGCGTTCTGTCTTTGCTAGGTTTAGGTCATGTAGTTGTTTACGGAGTACTAACAGTTTCTTGTGTGTGGTTTTATTTGGGTTTGCTTTGTGGATGGTCTCTAGTTTGACCAAGTCCTGTTCTGTATTATGTAGTAACGTGTTGTGAGTACGCTTGGCCCTAGCTCCTATTTGGATCAATTCGCCCCTCACGACCGCCTTATGGGCCAGCCATTGCATAGTTGTGGATGTTGGGCAGTTTGCATGGGCCTTAAAATATTCCTCTACTCTGTTTTGAATCCGCTGGAGGTGAACCGGTGTGTCCAGTAGCCCGTCGTTCAGTCGCCATGTGCCTCTACCCCTATTAGGGTATGGAATGCGCATAGTCACTGTATGTGGGGCGTGATCTGACCAAGTGATAGGGCCTATCGAAGCCTTGGTGGCAAAGGGTAGCGTTTTAGTGTCTAATAAGCAGAGGTCAATTCTCGTGTATGTCTTGTGGACTGTAGAGTAGTATGTATAGTCTCTATCTCTCGGATTAAGGCCTTTCCAAGCGTCATAGTAGTCATGATCGTGCATTAGTTTCCTGAGGTGTTGGCCTAAAGAGACTGAGTGAAGTTGGGGCGGTTTATTGTCTTCCCTTTGTATATCTACCTCAGGATCTGGAACGCAATTGAAGTCCCCACATATAATTGTGTGTCCCATTTTCATACTGTCAACCTTGCGAAAAACCTTAGTGAGGAAGGATTTTTGTTTAATATTAGGTGCATAGATAGATGCGATCGTTATCAGTAGGCCATTTAGAGAGCCTACTAGTATCAGCAGTCTCCCGTCTCGACTTGCAAATTGGTTGGAAGGGGTGAACACCCAATCTTTGTGGAAATATATAGAGACACCTTTGGCCTTGGTGGGGGACATGGCATCATAGCCCTGTGGGTATTGCTTGGTATAAAATTTAGGTGGGTTTTTGATACAAAAATGTGTTTCCTGTAAGCTAACAATGGCCGCTTTAGACTTGGACATCTCTGTCAATGCCATTCTTCTTTTGTGTGGGCTATTGAGGCCTTTAACGTTTAGGTTGAATATTACAAGGGAGTCATCCATAATCGTGTTGTAACGCCGGCTGGCGTGGGGGAGTTATGGTAGCATTTGCACCTCGGTGCGGGCATTGTGGGGGTAGACCAGGGCCGAAGGGATTTGGAGAGAGAGTAGTGGGACTGGAAAAGGGAGTAGGTAGTAAGTAACTATAATACAAATACAAACAATACAAATATAAATACAAATATAGCGCCATTAAGAGCGTCGGCGCTCTACGCGGGTGAGGTGTGAGAGGGCAACGGTTCCTCCTCACACTACTCATCCTGGGGTCGTACCGATAGAAAATCGGGCCGAGTGAATAACAGCCTGTCATGAGCGATATTGTTCTCACCCTTGTTGACTGCGGTTCGCCCCGTTCTGTACGTTCACTACTGTGTTCAGGACATTAATTATGGCCTAGGACTCATCTGGTAAACCTTAGGAGTAACACTCAGAGTTCACATAGTTTTAACATTCCACATATGTCATACTCACAAACCCATGCGGTACACAGATCTTATCGTGATGCCATTGTACAGGCAGAGTGTCCTTTAGTTGACATGTATGACAAAGTCCAGTTTTAGTACAGTCGGGGCCGGATCGGGTTTCAGTTGTGCTTACGTGGCGAGCCCGCCATCTGCCATTCTGCATGCGGTCTTTTCGTCGAGTTTGAGCTCGTAGTTTCTTGGTCCTGGAGCGGGAACAGTCCCCATTCTTTCAGCAATCGCATCCCCACCTCCGGATCATTAATAATGTGTGATTTGGCGTTTCTCCATACTAGCAGTTTAGTTGGGTAGCCCCATCGGTACTGTATATCGTTGTTTCTTAAGGTCTTTGTGACCGTAATGAATTCTCTCCGTCTGTTCATCGTCATGGCCGACAGGACTGCAAAGAGTTGGATATTGGCGTATGGTTCTGGCAATTTTGGTAACTTTCTTGCAGCTTGCAGTAGAGAGTCCTTTGTCGTGTAATAATGAAAGCGCACCACCACGTCCCGTGGCGTGTCTTGCCGCAGGTTTTGTGGTTTCGGTAGCCGGTGTGCGCGGTCCATGAGCCACTCATTGTCCTCCATATTTGGTACCAATGCCTTGTATAGGGACAGGAGGAATTGTGGTAGTTGGTCCCTTGTGACTGATTCTGGTACGCCACGGAAGCGTATATTGTTGCGCCGTGAGCGGTCTTCCATGTCTGCGAGTTTGCTTTTAAGGAATTGTTGTTCCTCTAGTAGGGATTGGATTGTGTCCGCCATGGTGTCGTGCGCGGCACATAGATCATCAGTGCGCGTTTCTAGATTGTTCGTTCTTTCCCCCAGCTCAGCTATCTCATTCTTAATATCATTTGTAGCTTTTTTCAAGTCCGATTGCAGGGACACCCTGAAGTCTTGTAACATGGCAAATAATTTCTTTTCTGTGACCGGAGCGTCGGTGTATTGCTGCTCCTCACCTTCAGTGTGAGTATTTGCGGCCTGCACTGTGTCCTGCTCCTCACCTCCGCCATCTTGCGCCGGTCGCGGCCGGTCTCGTTTAGCGTGGCGTATCGGGTCTGTAAGCTTAGTTTGCTTCGCAGGGGCCATTGCCTGGTACTGTCAGGGTAATATACCCGGGAGTTGATGTCCGTCGGGCGAAAATGCTGCTTTAAATCACGCTTTTGGCTGTTACGGACCGGGAGCTCTTACTCCATGCGTCCGTTCACTTCGGCAGTCGGCCACGCCCTCCAATAGTGTTTTCTGATGAAAGATCGTTGCTTACAAGGATGAACGTGGCAGTGTAGTGCGGTCAATTAAGTACTAACTGTATTTGTGTGTAGGTATTACGTAGTGAGGTGCATTTAGAATCACTTGAAGCCGATATCAAAAGCCATAAATGGCTGTAGTGTGGCAAAGCCCAAGAGTCAGTGAGGAGCGGAGTAGCAGTACAGTGAGCTCCCCTGTCTGTGAGGTGTATGTGCAGATGGCGAAGAAGCAGGATGCATACTACAGTCTTACCATACCCTATAGAAGACATTGATATCAGCACAGTGTCAAAAGGTAAGCAAGGTAATGAAATTAACAGAAGGGATAGAATAGTAGAATCTCAGAATCCCACGGCATAGGGGTGTTGTTGTATGTTGTTATGTGTAATTGTTCTCACTACCTACAATCCCATATCCTCTGTGTATTGCTCCGTGTTTTCCCGTTTTTGCAGCCAGGAAAACCAGTACAATCTTTGCAAGTAGTTAGAAAAGTAAAAATGATGTATTTGCCATCCTGTTAATCTTTAATTCAGAAACACACACATACTCAGTCGTTCAAACAGAATTACCTTAAATGACGAAACCTTGTATTACCCCAGTGATAGGTTGTATATGATTGATGCCAAGTTTGGCTGTGCCTCGTTTACCCTTTATATTTAATTTACTTTCAGTTCCATCATTATTCTGTTAGGAGCCTTTTGTTGCAATCCTTCAATTTAATTTTTTCCAATCCATTTATGAGTGGTTTGACCAAAACCAGTGTTCATTTAAGAATACACAGCATTTATATAGCAGTTCTCCTTTTCCCATGAATTAACCAATTTAGCTATGTTGCGTACATAGAATTGTCTATGCCATGCACTTCAATTAACATGGCACAAGATGAGCTAAAACCAGCTTGAGATATGAGCAGGGACTCACCGAAGAGCAGACTATTTGAGCTGTTGTCCATCCTCAGTATTCTCTTGCACCTTGTTTTTTGCTCTCCACCAGTGTTTAAAGGGTAATCCAGACGTGGCCCCCTTGCTCCTGGAGCCTAAAGGAGTATCAGCTATACCTCACTGTTGAGACCTAACAAGGCTGTAACGATCGTCTAGGGTTGCTGTATGTCTCGTGCAGAGAGAGCCGGCCTGCATTTTGGATCCGGGTCACACTTTTGGGTGGGGTCAGTCTGATATGCAAATGGCCCTGTCTCTTTTTGTAATGGCACATTATGAGCTAAAACAAGCTTGAGATCTGAGCAGGGACCCACCAAACGGCAGGCTACTTCAACTGTTGTCTGTTTTCATTACTCTCCTGGACCTTGTTTGTTGCTCTCTCCAATAAAATGAATTGTGAAAAATATAGAAGTCACATGTGCAAGAGTCCAACACTGATGTCTATTGAGGATCCTTCGAGACCTCGGAAGCCTCCTTGGATATTGTCCTGCAAAGAGCAAGATAATGCTTTATTCTCACAATGAAATATCAATAGTTTTTAGGAGCTTTTCATAAACCTTTTATCTCCATGAAAAGCTCTTTTTTTGGGGGGGGGGGGGGAGGGGTGGAGGGGAAGGGGGGTTACAGAGCCCTATTAAGAAGTTGCATGCATTTTACATGCATAAAACTTGTTGTGCAATGTTTACTTGAATCAAGTATTGTCATTTTGTCATTTTATATTTGTCTGGCTCTGGCATTTGAATTTGTTGGAAATAATTTTTTGTTCTAAAATCTAAAGTTTAAAGAGCGGAATTTAAAAAAAAAATGTGTACAAGGAGCTCTGCCCCTTTTTTCTTGGCCACCCATCATCTAGAGCATGGGTCGTCACCTGGATTGGGTGAGCGGGCAGGCGGGTCGCAGGGGTACCGCCATCACCACTTGCGGCCCCGGCTTGGATTGGGTGAGCAGGCAGGCCGGTCGCAGGGGTACCGCCATCACCACTTGCGGCCCCGGCCCGCGCGGCAAACCGCCGGGGCCGCATATGGAGGGGTCCATCGGGTGGCCCGTGCTGTCAGGGCCACCCGATGGATGTGGATTGTGAGGGGGCCTGGTCAGCGCTGGGCGCTTTAACAGCGTGACCGGGCCCCCTGTGATTACATCATCTATGCTGGGAGGAAGTGATTGCCTGGTCACTCCTCCCAGCATACAGAGAGCCCGCGCGGGAGGAAGGAGGAGGAGGGAGTCAGAGTTGGAACTCTGACTCCCATCCACCTGAGCCACCACTAGACCCCAGGGAAAGTCACCCTCCTGCACCTTAAAGGTAGGAAACAGGAGGGTGACTTAAATATAATGTGTGTATGTGTCTTTGTATGTATGTCTTGTGTGTCTGTATGTGTGTGTCTTATGTATGTGTCTTTGTATGTGTCTTGTGTGTGTGTGTGTCTGTATATATGTGTGTCTTGTGTTGTGTGTCTTGTGTCTGTCTGTATGTGTGTATGTGTCTTTGTATGTATGTTTTATGTGTGTGTCTGTATGTATGTGTGCCTGTCTGTTTGTATGTATGTGTGTGTCTGTATGTGTGCCTGTCTGTGTGTCTGTATGTATGTGTGTGCCTGTCTGTCTGTATGTATGTGTGTCTTGTGTGTGTGTCTGTATGTATGTGTGTGTGCCTGTCTGTTATAGTGGGCTATAGTAAGTGGGATACCTAGCTCACTCAGCCTTCCTACTGGGCATTGCTATAAGGAAGGTTAAAAAATAAAAAGGGGGGAAAAAGGTGGGGAGGGGAATTGAGGAGGGAGAGGAGGGGAGCTGACGCACAGATGAGAAATCATATTATGCGCAAACAGAGAAGTCGGCTGAATATCACCGAAAGAGGAGACCTTCGTTTGTTCCTTACGAAAATCGAACCAGATATCAAATATTTAGTCTTGCAGCATCAACCTCAAGGATCTCATTAATCACTAGTAAAGGTAATTTCAATTTACTTTATTGTTTTCTCATTAAACTTTATAAAGTTAAAAACATTATAAACATGCATTAAGTAGAAATAAAAAGATAAATGTAGGTACATTTAATTTCTTTTAAAACACCCTCCTTTGGAAAAAATATTCCGCACTTGCGCGCAAACTGGTGGGCGGTAAGGACATTTTTTCAACCAAAAAGATGCATTAGTGGGCAGTAGGTAGAAAAAGGCTGACTACCACTGATCTAGAGCCTCACCACTTTATTCCTCTCCTTGCTTATTTCAAAACCCTAGCCAGTTTCAGACACCCCGTAAGATCAGCATCCTTTTTTCAGACCCCTATGTTACTTTTAGAATGATGTGTCAATTTCAGACACCTATACCCACTATAATGTAGCAGAAACAGTGTGTTCTGTACTGTTGAACGCAAAAGCAGCTTGATATGCAAACCTGAAAATTTGGTTTGCGGCAGCATATCCACAAAAATAAACGTCTATAACTGCATAAACATATGGATTGTTTATCTCTGGGCATTCATTTTCCCAATGCATCATAATATATTTTTCTTTGTCTGGATTCAGTGGGTAATTTGATTATGAAATACCATTGATGAGGCATAGCTTAAATCAATTTTAAAGTGCAGATTTTAGATACAGCAAAACAGAGGGTGTTGCTATAGTTACTGGGAATCCTCTGCAGTGTATTTTGGAGTGACATTTAAAATGTCTGCCCAGGAATGATGACTGTGTCCAAGATGACTAAGAATCTCCTGTTTAGTTGATTTGACATATAGCTCTGCATTATGCACTATTGTTAATGTGAAGTGCTTATGCCAGCAAATGTAAAAATGTTCTCATTCACTTGGCGAGCTGATTACTTAATATAATGTTCGAAAATGCTTGTTTACCTTTACCATGACGACCTCAAACGTTGGAGATGACAGGATGAATGGTGAATTCCAAAGGTGGAAGGCTTTACAAGTTTAGGGCAACGCTTGAAAATGATAAAATTTTAAGGGGCAAAAGAGATAAAGTAAAGTTAAAATTTGCGTGGAACAAAATTTTGGTAAAATGTGGTCAAGAAATTTAAAGGAACACTATAAGCATCAAAATAACTTTAGCTAAATCAAGATTTTTGGGTGTATAGATCATTCCACTGCAGTCTCACTGCTCAATTCTCTGCCATTCACGAGTTAAATCACTTTTGTTTCTGTGTATGCAGTCCTAGCCACACCTCCCTGGCTGTGACTGACACAGTGTTAGGAGTTCTCTGATTACCTTACGGTTCCGTTTATCACGGGGAATACCGTCAATTTTTCAGCGACACTGATGCCAGCCTCTGTAAGGACGCCCCCTTTTATGACACAGCGGACCTGCACCAGTGGCATGACGTCAAGAGTAACTAATTAAGGCATAATCACGGCCCCTCTCATTTTGGGGGTGTGGCTATTGCTATTACACCTCCAGCCTATAAAAAAATTATATTATTTTCACTCCAATGTGCTCTAGAAGATTGTATCTCCTGCTCTGTAAATGTAAATTGAATTTTAAACATTAAAGATCATTAAACATTAGATCTGTCTTTGCAGGAAGTGTTTAGAAAGGCTGTGCAAGTCACATGCAAAGTGGTGTGACTAGAGCTGCATAAACAAGTGATTTAAGTCCTAAATGGCAGAGAATTATGCAATGAGGCATAATCTATACACCAAAACCACTCAGTTAAGCTAAAGTTATTTTGGTGCCTTTAAGTTAAGGAAATTTAGATGAACACTTCTTGCAATTTAACATCACCTAACGCCCTATTTAGATAGAATTACCCTAAATAGCAAATCCCTGTATCACCCCAGTGATAGGTTTAATTTTTCCAAGAAACCTAACACACATTATTAATGTCAAATTTGATTATGCCTTTTTTTACCCTTTCAGTGCCATCTTCTCAAAAATATTGCTCAAAAATTAGTTTACGTCTAAACTATTGCAACAATTTATCAGTTTTACTGACAATTGTTTAAAGGGCCTTTTTTCCTAGGACTTTAGAGTTATTAGGTCCCCCCTCCCTAGCGCCCTCCCTCCATTATTCAATGATTTCCTATGGGGAAAATCTGTCCAAAGGTCGGTTTTGATTCCGGAAGCCCTCTAGTGGCTGTCTGTTAGACAACCACAGAGGACAGACGTAGAGCTGCAATGTAAACATTGTAGTTCTCTGGAGCTACAATGTTATACATGTCAGGACTAAGTGCAAAAGGGTCACAGCACCTAGACTACTTCAATTAACTGGGTGCCTGCAATGTCCCTTTAACTTAAAAAGTGTGCGCTCAGCCCCATAACCACTACAGCTTACTTTAAGAATTGCTTGGTCGCAATCCATCCATTTAATTTTTCCAAATCATTTTCGAGTGGTTTGATAAAAATAGTGTTCCTTTGAGAATACACATAATTTATATTGCTGGTCCACAATTTCAGTATGTTGAAAATATAGAATGATCAGTTTTATGTCTAAAAACTTTGCCATGCACTCCAAAAACATGAATTGGAAAAAAATATAAAAATCAGTTTTTATCAAGTTGGCTAGAGAATAAAGTATAAGGGCAACTGTGATAATACCTCAATTACTGCCCCCAAACATGAATCAAGAAGAGAGAAGGAAAAACACATTCTTATACAAGGGGACATTTGAGAAGTAATGACTAATTACTGGAAAGCAAACCTTTTAAGGGTCTATTTTTTCTAATAACTATTACAATTATTTTCAGAATTCACAACAAAAACCATACAATGAATCTCCGTTTCCCTTTATTTGCTGTATTACGGAGCAGATGATATTTTGCTGTTGCAATGTCTGAGCAATGAAATACATGGATTAACTGTCGCTGCAGCATAACTGTGCTATGGGCCTTTGGCAAATTCTTTTTGTGAAGATGTTTACAAGAATGCTGACAATACATTTGAGTCTGACGAGCCTACATTTTTTATCATTCTCCAATATAAATTGTTACTGGCTTGCATGGAACGATTTTCTACTCTTGACAGTGGGATTCCTTTAAACGTCAAAGGTTTATTTAACATTAACATAAGTGACATCTGTGTTAATGCTGTAGGCAACCTTTCCATATTTTACTCCTACATTAAAATATTTTTTAGGTTTGTTTTGTTTCTGTATTTCTTTTCTGCTGTCTCAGACAAATGTAAAAAAAATGGATGGGAAGGAATATCCCCATAGCAAATACATCTTAAAGTAAATGGATTAATAATTTTCATTTAAACTAATTTCAGTTTTTTTTGTTTTTGTTTTTTTAAAGACCTTAACAAATGTGAGGCCTAATCAGACAGAGGAAAATACCAAATTGTCCTAGATATTCCAGATGCTTGTAAGACCAATACTTAGAAAAATACTTTTCATCTTTCTTTTATATACCCCTTGTACTTTTGTGTTAAATCTGAAGTAGTACTTGTCTTAGAAAAGCACATGATTTAATACTGATGTGCGTATTTCATGTGTATTTGTTGTTTTTTGTATATGTAGACTGTTGAAGGGAAGCTGTCATCAGTTTTTATTTAAAGGGACAATCCAGACCCCTAAAGCACTTCAGTTAAAGGGACACTATAGGCACCCAGACCACTTCAGCGCATTAAAGTGGTCTGGTAGAGATTCCCAGGTCCTTTAACCCTGCAAAGCTAATTATTGCCCCTTCTCATACTCTCCACTCTGCCCCATCTCCTGTCTGCTGCTCACACCTGTACTGCCAATTCACGCTTGCAGGACGCCTTGCGGGCGACTCCTTTCCTTTGGAATAGCCTGCCTACCACCATCAGACTCACCCCTAGTCAATTGTTTAAGATGTGCCTTAAATCCCATGTCTTCAGGAAAGTTTATTGCCTCCCAAAGTAACCTCTATTTTACATACCTGTCCCTTGCTCTCTCCTAAAGTGCAGCACTCTACTCTCTCCTCCAGCGGTGCTTCACTCCGACATTGCTTGACTGCTATTCTCCTGTCTTATTGTGTTTTTATACCCCACCTCCTCTAGACTGTAAACTCGTTTGAGTGGGGTCCTCTTCAACTTATTGTTTCTGTAATTGTCTCCTTTACTGTTAAATCTCCTCCTCTTATAATATTGTAAAGCGCTGGCATTATATAAATGCTGATAATAATAATAAAAATATTAGTGTGTGTGTGTAAAAGTGTGAATAGTAGCAGTATGTATTAATAGAACTTGAGCTACTCTATTTCAGAACAATGCTGTGTATAACCCATAAAGACATTTAAATGGATACTATAGGCACCAAAACAACTTTAGCTTAATGAAGCAGTTTTGGTATAAAGATCATGCACATGCAGTCTCAATGCTCGATTGTCTATAGCATGGGTCGTCAACCTGGTCCCTACCGCCCACTAGTGGGCGTTTCAGGATTCCAGGTGGGCGGTAGGGATTTTCAATTTTTTTTTTTTTTATAAATTGGGCAGGCGGGCGGGCGCGAGCCGGCGGTACCACTGTGACTGGGTACCGCCATCACCACTTGCGGCCCCGGCGGCAAACCGTCCATGCTGTCAGGGCCACCCGATGGATGTGGATTGTGAGGGGGCCCGGTCAGCGCTGGGCGCTTTAACAGCGCGACCGGGCCCCCTGTGATGACATCAAATCTGCTGGGAGGAAGTGATTCCCCGGTCACTCCTCCCAGCATACAGAGAGCCGCGCGGGAGGAAGGAGGAGGAGGGAGTCAGAGTTGGAACTCTGACTCCCATGCACCTGAGCCACCACTGGACCCCAGGGAAAGTCACCCTCCTGCACCTTACCCTCCTGCAAAGGTAGGAAACAGGAGGGTGACTTAAATATAATGTGTGTTTGTTTGTGTATGTGTCTTTGTATGTATGTCTTGTGTGTGTCTTATGTAAGTGTCTTGTGTGTGTATGTCTGTATACATGTGTCTTGTCTTTGTATGTATGTCTTGTGTGTGTCTTATGTGTGTGTGTATGTCTGTATATATGTGTGTCTTGTCTCTGTATGTATGTCTTGTGTGTGTCTTATGTATGTGTCTTGTGTGTATGTCTGTATACATGTGTCTTGTGTTTGTATGTATGTCTTGTGTGTGTGTCTGTATGTGTGTCTTATGTATGTGTCTTGTGTGTGTGTGTGTATGTCTGTATATATGTGTGTCTTGTCTTTGTATGTATGTCCTGTGTGTGTCTTATGTATGTGTCTTGTGTGTGTGTATGTCTGTATACATGTGTCTTGTCTTTGTATGTATGTCTTGTTTGTGTCTGTGTGTATGTCTGTATATATGTGTGTCTTGTCTTTGTATGTATGTTGTGTGTGTGTCTTTGTATGCATGTCTTGTGTGTGTGTTTGTATGTATGTTTTGTGTGTGTGTCTTTGTATGTATGTCTTTGTGTGTGTGTGTGTCTTTGTATGTATGTCTTTGTATGTGTCGTGTGTGTCTGTCTGTCTGTATATATGTGTGTATGTATGTGTGTCTGTCTGTATATATGTGTGTATGTATGTGTGTCTGTTTCTTGTGTCTATCTGTATGTGTATGTGTCTTTGTATGTATGTCTTTGTGTGTGTGTGTGTGTGTGTGTGTGTGTGTGTGTGTGTGTGCCTGTCTGTATGTCTGTATGTCTGTATGTATGTGTGCCAGTCTGTTATAGTGGGATACCTAGCTCAGCCTTCCTACTGGGCATTGCTATAAGGAAGGTTAAAAAAAAGGGGGAAAAAAGGTGGGGAGGGGAATTGAGGAGGGAGAAGAGGGGAGCTGACGCACAGATGAGAAATCATATTATGCGCAAACAGAGAAGTCGTCTGAATATCACCGAAAGAGGAGACCTTCGTTTGTTCCTTACAACCTCGAGGATCTCATTAATCACTAGTAAAGGTAATTTCAATTTACTTTATTGTTTTCTCATTAAACTTTTTATAAAGTTAAAAACATTATAAACATGCATTAATTGCAAATAAAAAGATAAATGTACGTACATTTATTTTTTTTAAAACACCCTCCTTTCGAAAAGAATTTAGAGGCAGGTTATTCTTCATATTTATGTTAACTATACTTCAATGTTGCCTTTGTTCTAAACTCTAATCCTAACTCCTTTACCACTCCCTGTTTTATATTCAAATACCCGAGGAACTGCCTCAAAGCAGTAGGGGGTAGCATATTATTAGGGGTATAGAGTTTATCTTTAGAAGGCAGGGAATACTTCATACCTGTATTAACTACACTTTAATGTTGCCTTTTTAATAATAAAAAAACAAAAAACCTTTAATTCTTACTTACTTACTCCTATACTACTTCCTGTTTTGTATTCAAACATTGCTTTCATACCAAATGCTGCCTTCTAGCAATCTGTATACCCAGTTAATTGTCCCTTCTTGCAGTCTAATGGGAATTCTAAGTGGTATTTTCTAGTTTCACTGATTGAGCTTGGTTACATAACATCATATTTTTGTAACATCTAATCAATTATACTAGGCAGCTACTACTTAGATACAGTTTATCTGTCTCATTCTTCTATAGGAGATTTAGTTAAGAGGATATTTATTCATATTCTCGCCTTCCTCTGTTTGTTCCTAGTTTACTTCCAATATAAGAATACTTTTAGTATTTATAATACAGCTACACTCTATATATCTCTCTAAATCATATCTCAGAATCCAATAGGAATAGTCTACTAACCACAGTAGCTTTTTCACGAAATCACGTTTGAAGAGCACACTATTTTTGTTGGGTTGTTTATATAGGTTTTATTTCAATTAGTAAAGTTTGTATTTTACCTTGATATAGTGGCTTCAATTAATGGTAATCTCTTGGGAAATTCCCACTTTGTTGGGCCTTTCTCAAACTTTCTTTCTTTATTCTCTAAATTAGCATTACCCCGTTGAGATTACTTTAAGTAACCAATTTCGGAGACTCCTACATATAATTTATGTGTAGGAATCTCCTCTTTTTTATTGGACTGCAGCTTATTTCCAATCGCTGGGGCAGACTGCAAGAGGTTGTTGCGGCCTATCACATAGGCCATGACGTCTGTTGGGCGCCCACGCTAGTGTTGTGTGTCCGGTCTCCAGGAAGTTCCTCTGCAATGGAGCAGTGTGTGATGGTGCCCAGGCACTCGTTGGGGTGATCCGATGTGGCACTGGTGAGTCAGATGCCGTCGGAAAAAAATTCCCCGAAGCGGAGCCCACTGTAAGCGAGGTCAGCTAAGATGGCAGCGGAACTGGAAGCCATATTTAATTTCTTTAAACCATTGACCATATGCTTTGTGAACTAAAATTTATGATTACAGTAGGCACAGCTAGGTTGGAGATAATAAGACTCTCATTTATAGGTGCCAATCTAATTTTTCTGATTTATCGCTGCTTAAATGCACGTTATGGACATATTTTGTTTGCAAATGTTCTAATTCACGGTTTTGGCCTATGAACTTCTGAGGTGTAACTTTGTCTTGTACTTCAGTACACAACTAAAAAATAGCAACAAGCCTGAAAACTAGTTGGTAATTTTTGTCTACGAATATCTAATGGCTGTTGTTACAACACCTTGCGGCAGATATTTAGCAACAACATTGGAAATAAGCCCCTAGTCTTTTTAAAGCCTCCTTAAAATGCATGAATGCTTAATAACTGTCCTGGGGAACTGCTTGTGTTGTCCTACTTTATCTTAAATTGCCTTGTACCTCACTGAGCTGAAACTAGAGCAAGACATAGAAGAAATGACAAACTAACATACAACTGCAATTCCTTTTAGGGAGCATATAGTGGTAAAATCAGATACATTAACCCCTTCACCACCAAATTATTTTCTTAAATAAATAAATAAATAAAAAAGCATAACAGGTATTTAAAACATAAACTAGGTTAAAACATCAGTTTGTGTATAGGTTGCTTTTACTGAATATATAAAAATATTTACATTATTGAAATTTACAGAACTTCCTTTTCCCTCCCTTTTTTGTTCTCTGAAGAAATGAAGGAAATAAGACTAATAAATTAGCAAAAAATGTAGCATGTTTCTTGTTTTTCAGTACTTTATATATTTTACATTCAAGCCAAACCTCAGTGGCAATATAAAGTAAACACAGGGGCCTGGTAAATATTACCATCCAAGCAGTATTGTAATATGATACTGCATTTTCCACATATGCCCTAAAATGTCAGCAGTCCACCCTCCCTTCTTTCATGTTGGGAGATGATGATCTGTGCAGGCCCCTTGCGTGCGCAGTGCAAGAGGTGGAAAAGATAAAATGCTGGTCGTGAAGGGGTTAACAGTAATATAAATATTTCTGTAAGAAAGCACCTTGACAAAATGTAAATAGAAGCACGCAAAGGTTACAAAACATTTCCGTTTTTTTTTTTTTTTTTTTTATTATTCTCCTATTTCTCCGGACTGTTAGAATTTTATTAATACAAAAAGAGAAGTCCTGCGCTCACTCCCATCACTGCTGGGCCGGCAGCAATGACTACAGTACACATCATTTTCTTTTCTTTGTTTGAATTTTATATCCGACAGTAGACTACTAGTATTTGTTTTCTGCTGTGAGGGATATTGACTAAATCCAAAATAAAATATTTCCAACCTTTCTAACAGTTTTTAACATTTGCCTATTGTTGCTTAACATTTCAAATTCACTTTGAGTTCACTTTGGGACATCGGCACTGGAATCGGGTAAGTGTTACAAGGGTTTTAGGCAGAGGGAACTATAAGTGTTCGGAAACAACTTTGTATTTCTAACACTATATCATCCCTTTAAATAATGAAAAGATGCTCTAGCCCAAGGGTCTGTAATATATACAGATATATCATGGAATTTATTCATGGTGTCTGCTATTCACATGAACTGGGGGAACCATAGTGACTCTGCTTTCTTTAGTCAGTGTGATCTATGAAAGGTATTAGAGCAGTACAGTACAGAACAGTTTTAATGTTTTCTCTCCCTATTTTAAATAGGCAAATAGTGACACTCTAATTTTAGTGGTGTGCGCTGGGGCAGGGGTTGTGCTATCATTCAAACCAAAAACAATATATCTAATAAAAATCGAATTTGCTACAGTTCTCAAACACATTTATTGTAGTTAAAGGCACATTACTGTATTATTGATGTGGAGCTGGTAAACACTCAGAAACACTAACAATATGAAGTTCCGAGAAAAGAGGGATATTAGGATAGAAAAGAGGGACAGAAGGTTGTGGGCACAGAACAGGGACTGTCCCTCCTAAATAGACAATTCTGAAACATGGATTTCTCAAACTTTTCAAAACCAGAGATGTCTTCTAGCAAGGAATTCAATGTGCTGTGGTCTCCCTACATATAGCGTTCTGTAGCTGATTTATGTGATAATATTATAATAATGTGACTGTCAGGAGAAATGCCTATTTCTCCAGCTTTGCCATGTATTTCAGTCATGTTAGAGCTGCTACTGACTTCTATTTTGATCACCTGCAGTCAGATGGCTGACCTCTTCTCGCAGCTCTGCATTTGGGTTGATGAGGCAGTCAGACAACTTCTTATATACCCAATTAGGATCTTTTCAAATACAGCTGGTCTCAGTCACATTATTTGATTATTTGGTGTCTTTGTTAATGATGTCCCGATGGAGCATGTAGGGATATACTTGCTGGTACAATATCCGTGAAATAGATTTAACCCAGTCTGTGATGACACAGTTATGTCTGCAGTTCCCTCTTTGTAATATGTAAAAATAGAAGCGTCAGGGAGCTGTGCTCCCCGCCACTTCCTAACCCTCCACATGTCCTCCCTAACTCTATGGGGGGTCAATATGACCCCCATAATAGCATAAGGGAGATTAAAATCTCCTGAATGCCCCTACTCCCTATGCCGTGAGTAGGGGCATGTCACTTAAACAGTGAGCAGCCATGGCTCCTATGGCATGGCATCTATCTGTTAACTAGAGGAGGGGACATAGTGTCCCTCCCGAGCCCCCACCCGTGCCCCGTGAATGAGGGCTATGCCCTGCGGGTGGGGACCCCTAAATGAGCAGCGGGCGGGGGCCCTAAATGACAAGGGGGGGCTACTGCCCTCCCGACCCCCACCCGTGGGCGGCAGGTGTGGGCCCTACGTGAAAATAGGGTGAATTAGGGAGCTATTTACTATGCGGATGCAAAATGCAGTCACGGCACGAATAGGATCGCAATTTCATTCATTCCAATGAAATTCTGATCCGAACAGAAACTACCGAATGCCATTCTAACACGAATGAACAAACTGTTCGTTCTGTTATGACAAAATTCTGTAGTTTTGCCGGCGTCCTATCTATATGACAGGACGCTGAGGAATAGTGAAAGGAAGCATTGCGAGATCAGGTGTGAATTGTGGGGAAATTCCTTTGACGCGAGAAGTGGGTCAAAGCTGGTCAAGTGTAGGAAAACCTCTATAAGACAAAGTCTTTGTCTTATGTTTTAAAGCAGGGCTTCCCAAACTTTTATGGGCCGAGACCCACTTTTCAAAATGGTAATTTTTCGAGACCCACTTGCTTTTATGGCGTATTTTAAAAAGTGAACACCATGGCAATCCACTTCAGAGGCATACAATTGGCACACCATGGCAAACCGCTTTAGAGGCATACTGTGACGAAATGCCTTTTGTCACTGGGTTTATTGGTGACAAGCTGCCCTTTACCCCTGGCTGTTGGAGGAGCCTGATTGCCAGCCTCTTACCTGTTGACTATGGTCCCTGGGAGATTTGGCCCTTCAGGTGCAACATTTGGGCATATTGGATTTGTATGGTGCTGCTGCTGGCCCTTTAAAAACCATCCGTGGACATATTATGACTTTTAGGAACAATGTCCCTTTAAGACTGTGTAGCAGGTTGCATTCAGGCTGTCTTCGATATTATGTATGCTATTATGTGTTAGGTAAATTGTAAATGTGTAGGTTCTATGTGATAAATGTAACAGTATGTATTTTTACGTCTTTTATTGTCCTTTGTCTGCCATGTGGCTAATGGAGTTTTATCTCTGTCCTTGGAGATAATTGGATTACTTCCCAATTATCTCCAGGATAGAGACTCTGTGGAACTGTTTTGGGAAGAAAAGCCATGCTTCATTTGGTAACAAAGGACTTTCCCTTAACTTTTGAACCACTGGTCTGATTCGCACCATTTTTTAATATGTTGTTCCCCTGAATGGATTGTGAATATGTATTTTTATAGATATTGGATGTATGGTTTTAGAGTTATGAAAGTTGGGTAAAAAGTATATTTTAAACTGTATGCATAATGGGATTATGTGTCACACTAAGGGGAGGGGATGTGTGGGATGTAACATCTATGTCATTGGTTCTTTTATGCCTCCCCCTGGGTGTGGCCTGTATGTGTGAGTTGGAAATAAAAGCCAGGCTGGATGAGCCAGTCCTGAGTTCCTGTTTAACCCTCAAAATGAAGTGTCGTCTCGTTCTTGGGGGGAATTGGATTGTATGCTGACTGCCAGGAGTGTAAGCGGATTGTAGGCTTTTCTTGTTCAGCTGTTCCAGTTCGGAGTGTTATCTTGTATCCAGTTCGGGAGTTTGGTGTTCTGCAGTAGCTGTGCCTGTCTCTCAAAAAGGGGATTATCGCCTAAAGTGGGTTTTATCCTCTTGTAAGTGAAACGGTCCGTTACACATACAATTGGCAAACTATAGCAATCCGCTTTAGATGCATACAATTGGCACACCGTGGAAATCCGCTTTAGATGCATACAATTGGCATACCATTGCAATCCGCTTTAGATGCATACAATTGGCATACCATTGCAATCAGCTCTAGATGCATAAAATTGGTACACCATGGCAATCAGCTTCAGAGGCATACAATTGGCACACCATGGCAAACCGCTTTAGAAGCATATAATTGGCAAACTATAGCAATCCGCTTTAGATGCATACAATTGGCACACCATAGCAATCCGCTTTAGATGCATACAATTGGCATACCATTGCAATCAGTTTTAGAGGCATACAATTGGAACATCATGACAGCTTTAAATACATAAACTTGGCACACCCTGTCCAGAGAAGGACCAAAACCTGGGGGACCCCAGGGGACTTTCTAGCATGGTTTCAGCTCATTATTCAGCATATTCATGTGATGGTAGCTACTGGATGATTAAATAGCCTGACAGATAAAACCATTACCGTAATGTATAGTCTCTGAGTAATAGTAATGCTTAAATGATGCTCTAATGACATAACAGACCAAGCCTGTTTATACGGTAGATTTATTATTGAAGTTGAAACTGCTTAAAAGACAGAACCGACCTAGTCTGTATACAATGTGAAACCACTATAAATGCCGCAGCAGCAGTACTGACATAACTGACCAAACCTACCTACTATGTTAACCCACTGTTACTGCTGACGCTCTACCGACTTAACTAGCTAAACTTACTTACCTGTATGTATGCATGCATTACTTGTGTCATCGATAGACTAGACTATACACTAATTAAGACTAACTATAATTAAACGTAACTACAGTTACACTTATCCTCAAAAACGCTGTTTACCTAAGCCTGACTAAAATATAAAAACGTGCTTGTAAATGTTTGTCCCGCATGTTTAGCATGGAAAAAGCTTGCATGTACCTATAATACGCACTGCAAAAAAAAATGATGTTGAGAATCCCATCACAAGTATGGATGCTTTCATGTAAACAGCAAAAAAGAGTGTGGTGCACTGTAATGAACAAATATATATAGTGTGTGATCACACCAAATTTAAAACTTAGCATACATACGTTAGAATATACTAGAATATACTTCTTGTTCAAAGTATAAATACTGCATTCAGGATAGAGATAAAACTATTCAGGTATTTAATCACTTGAATAAAAAACATAGAAAAACAACATAGCGTAAAACCACATACAAATGGAATAAAAAGGGGGATAATATTGCACTCACAAACATAAAATAAAAACAGGCAGATCAGAAGGTCCAAAGACCCTTCTACCATATACAGCAGTGGTCCCTCAGCATAAGTCCCGGTTGGAGTCCGCCCTGGTTGGTGAAATATTGCCAAAAGTCAGCAGGGTGTAAGTTCTCCTTGAATAGTTATCAGCCCAGGCTGCAGGGTATCACCGAAGACGCTTGAATACCGATCGGTTTCTTCAGCAAGACTTTCTCAAGGTAAAACAGTTTCAGGTTTTGCCAGGAAAAATATATGGACTTTAATGATCATGTGACCAGTCTAAAGTATGGAAACACAAAGTATATAGCCATGGAAAGAATACAAAAAGGACATCATGCACAGTCAGAAAATTTAATTAAATCAATGTTTATGGACCAGGCCTAAGGTTCACCACCCATTTTCAGGAGAAATACCATTGTATCATAGTGCATAAACTTTAAAAGGTTAATCCAGCCACCATGACCACTTCTGTGATTTGAAGTGGTCATGGTGGTGGGAGTATGTATGTGCATTATTTCAGTTTGACACACTGCACATACTGAGTAATGTGTGTTGGGGGTAGTTGCACACCTGGCACGTGTGACTTAGGCAGCTTGGGATACCTAATGTCAATTGAGTGCATAAAATTTATACCTTGTCACCACACACTACATGCACCTAATAAAAGTGCTCATTTTGTAAAAAATAAAATCCCCACTCTCTTTCCCGCTTGCCTGTCTCAGATTGTGATCATGTGCTCTGAGATGGCAAAACAGTTCAATCATATGCTTTTCAGCTCTGACTGGCATCAAAAAGAGGCACTGAAGGGAGTGCCGGGAGCTTTGCCTGATTGCAGCATTTGATTGGAGGATCACTGCGTTTTTTTTGGTTATTTTTTTTTTTTTTTTCTAGTAATAATGCTAATCCCCCTCCTTGCCACATGAGCTCTTAAAATAATAACTAACCTAAAATCAGGAGTTGGGTGGAGCTCCCAGCGCTGTGCTCCACTTCCTGCCTGACGTCACGGCAGCCGTTGTGAGGTCCCATCAAATGCTCATGGAGACGCATTTGATTGGACCGTTTTACTTGATCAGAGTCAGTAAGGGAAGGGAGGAAATATAAAAAATAAACAAACAAAACTAACGGATGGTACAGTGAGGCTGGGAGGGTTTCAATGAAGGAGGAAGGGAAGATACAATTACTCTTGAGAAGGTCATTACATCTGTCACCAGCATGCTACGTGAGCTGACGAGGGTGCAACCAGCTCTGAAACGCAGCACATACAAAATCTTACCACCAAGACCACTTCTGGTCATGTTTCTTAACCCTTTAAACTTCTCAAGTGGAGGGATAAATAGACCTCTATTTTGAAGTCAATGCTTATTATTTGAAACCTTGGGCTTGTGTGCCTAACTGCCTGCACTTTTTTCATTTTACATCATTAAGAATGTGCATACATTTGAATCCAATTTGATCATTGTTAATGAAGAAATGAATGAATTATTTTATACTTGTCATGACTTGATATGCTTCTTACAATTTCCAGTGATTCATTAAATGAATTACTATGATGATTAGACATTGTTTAATCAAGTCATTTGCAGTTGTAATGCTATGTTTCAAGGTATGAAATATTTTTTCAGTTGATGTGAAAATGCATATCAAGCTTGAACTCTTCATGAACATAGTTGACCTTTTTATAATATTTTTAGAAAGCTATTCAATTATATAAAAATGTAACTGGATTTAAAACCCCTTAAGGACCAAACTTCTGGAATAAAAGGGAATCATGACATGTCACACATGTCATGTGTCCTTAAGAGGTTAAAGGGTCTATAAAATTTTATATTTTGTTATATATATATTTTTTTATTTTGAATAGTTATACGTGTGTAGTGATAGTAAGTCTATAGTGTGTGGGTATTGTAGGAATTGATTTAAAACACCCATTATGTTTAGTCAGTGTGAGAGCTCCAGACTATATTCTTGTGATCTAGTGGTGTATATCCCAGTACTATTATATTTATGCTTTATATGTGTTGTCATCTTTTTATTTGCAGGTCCTACATGATTTAGAGAAAGGTCACATAATCAGGGAGATTCTATACTTACCAATGCTGGTTTACTCATTTTTAAATAGTTATCTTTACAACAATAAAAATCCTTCCATCCCTTTACCCCCACAGTTTTTCTGTTACTACTTATCTTTGAACTAAATACATATAGTTTACAAAGGCTTACATAATGTTGAGATACCCTAATTACCCCTGAATATTTTCTATAATGCTTTGGAAATTTCAGCCACAATGTATATTAAAAGATACATGTTCCTGTTAGTGCTTACTTTTCTATTTTATTTGTTTAGCAGATCCTATAGTTGCTTTTATCAGGCTTTTGGCACAAAGCACTCTTCCCACATTAGTAGTACCCCATGAAGAAGTGAGTCCCAGAACACCCAGAAATATTTTTTTGTCAACTCTGTGCAATACAATCTAGAAGACTAAATAAGCATATTGTATAATTAAGTTAAGCTCAATAATATGGGGTGAGGTGGTAGCTAATTTTATGTGGCCATATATTATATACATGACTGTATTTTTCATCTGAAAAGGATATTAGAAGAAAAGGCTGGCAAGCAAAGAAAAGGGCAGTGCGACCACTCACAGTGCATCAAACAATGCTACAACACTTGATTGAAGGAACAAGAATTACAAAGCAATTGGTTCAGGCTAGTCTCTTCTACAATCTTTTTAAGGACACATAACGGAAATATTCCGTCATGATTCCCTTTTATTCCAGAAGTTGTGTCCTTGAGGGGTTAAAGGGATGCTATAGTGCTACTGGGTGCTCGGCGTGAAGGAAGGGGGGCATGCACGGTGAGCTCATTAGGCCCTCCCCATAAGAAACATTGCTGCAATTCTTTCCTAAGGGGATTTTACTGATGCTGGTTGTCTTCACGCAGAGCGTGAGGACGTCAAGCGTCAGATAGGCGACCTAAAGTTGTCTAGCAAGCAGGAGGCGCCTCTTGTAGACAGGCGCTAGAGGCTGTCTTAGTGCTGCAATGTAAACACTGTACCCATGGACATTGTACCCAGACCATTTCAATGAAATCAAGTGGTCTGGGGGCCTATAGTTTCCCTTTAAATTATTTATATTATGTAATGTGGGCTAATGCCTCTGCATATTGTTTGTGTGTATGTGACCTATATCATCATATTGTATTATATTATATTGTATAAAACCCTTTTTGAATCTTGGTCACACCTCCCTTTAAGAATTTAGGGATTTAAACTTTTCATGAATCTACTGCCGAATTTCAAGATCCTTTTAACGCCTTCTTTGTTCACTGATAGGCCAAGGGCCAATGGAGGGAGGGCTGCATAGAGGGTAGGCAAAAGAAGGGCAAGAAAGTGTGAGTGTGTGTGTGTCCTTCAGCAGAGCTCACAGCGCTGCCTGCTAGTGAAAAAGCTTATTACATCCCTTGCCAGTGTGCAGACATATATATATATATATATTTTTTTTTGCACAGAACTCACATTAGTCATTCCTAAACTCTGCGTAACTACACTCCAGCACACATTTCTCTGTTTAGGCAGCGTTTCAAGCTGAGACGCTTCACAAACAGATTGCTTGCTCCATGACACCTTCTAAAAGCAGAAGTGGTCATGGTGGTTGGAATGGCCCTTAAATGTGCTTGTGATTGTGATTGTTGTTCCTGGGATATTTAAACACATCAATAAATGCCTGTTTTTGTAGTAAAAACTCCCCAGACAGTCAACAGAAATAAGTTAATTAGCATGTTTTTTTTTCTCTTTTTGTCATAGCAATAAATATTGAGAATGTATAATAGTCGGATTGTTAGAATTCAATAAATATTTGGCCATGATAAATTTGCTTTCTGCATATTGCATTTGGTAACTTTCCAGTAGCTGATGAATGCATGATATTTTGGCTCTTTCTATCCTAAATAGAAAGCTGTCTGTGCCAGGTGCAGCTGTGATATTTCTTGCCTGAAGAACTGAAAAACAAACAGCAGTTAATATATTCAAAAAACTTTCTGTTTAGCGATGTCTCACATTTTCATGTATCGAACTAAAAAAGCAAGCTTTGTTCATTCTTACATATTATATTTTTTACTGTGCCATTCCATTGTTTTGTGTTTTTTCTTTTTATATTATAGACTTTCTTGTACAGAGTGGTACTAGTGTTCATGTGCCCGTATAAAGCACGCACTGAATTTACTGAAACAGACATTTAACAGGCCCCTAGTTCTAGATCCATGGATATATTTATTGAATAGGTCTGTCGACGGTTGGACCAAGAGAGAGCAGAAACTAGTCCATAAAATAACTCTAAGTGCGCGACGAGCAATAGCAACCGCATGGCTCTCACCAAAAGGTCCGGAGTTTCCGGGAGTGATATCCAGGATCCGAGAATGTAGGATAATGGACGACCTGACAGCAAGGGTGAAAGGGACGACAGTAATCTTTCTAAAACTCTGGGAGCCATGGGATAATAGCATAGTGGGATCCAGCGTGGACAGATAAGACCGAATAAGAAAAGTAAAGGTGAACTAACAGTGGAGGTCCCCTTCTTATGAGGGACAATGCCATCACATATTGCACATGGGGTCCTTGGTCGCCCTCCGTCCTCCTGGGTCTCCCACCGCCCCATGACCTTTGCTCCTCGCCTCCCAGATCCTGCACCCCATCTACGGTATCTCTCTTTTCTCTTGAACTATCTATTCTGCTTTTTTCTGTTCTGATCTCTTTTTTTCTTACTTCCCGATTCCTAAGGGAAGGATACCTTTCTTAATTTTAATTTACATTTTTGTTTTTAAATTTTTACTTAAATTTCCTCAGGCATGGTCAAAATAATGAAGGAACAGGGAGATCTAGAGCTAATTGGATAGATATTAAAATAGGACTCCTATAGTTAAGTCTGAATGCCTGAAAAATTTAAAACCCTCGATGGGAGATAAGCATCAATGATGTAAAGAAAGGGTATCACAAGGTTCATCTGGAGCACATTCTGCATTATATTGTAATACCAATGTTGGCTTCTGCCCAAGCAATATTATTACTGTACACCTGTTACTCCTGTCGAGTAGAAATAAAGAATAAAAAAAAATAAAGCACCCACTGTAACAGATTATGCAGCACTGTTATTACAGTCAAAATAACCTATTTCTGTATTTTAAAGGAACACTATAGTCACCTAAATTAGTTTTAGTGTAAAGATCATTCCCCTGCATTTAGGAGTTAAATCACTTTGTTTCTGTTTACGCAGCCCTAGCCACACCTCCCCTGGCTATGATTGACAGAGCCTGCATGAACAAAAACTGGTTTCACTTTCAAACAGATGTAATGTACCTTAAATAATTGTATCTCAATCTCTAAATTGAACTTTAATCACATACAGGAGGCTCTTGCAGAGTCTAGCAAGCTATTAACATAGCAGGGGATAAGAAAATCTTAATTAAACAGAACTTGCAATAAAGAAAGCCTAAATAGGGCTCTCTTTACAGGAAGTGCTTATGGAAGGCTGTGCAAGTCACATGCAGGGAGGTGTGACTAGGGTTCATAAACAAAGGGATTTAACTCCTAAATGGCAGAGGATTGAGCAGTGAGGCTGCAGGGGCATGTTCTATACACCAAAACTGCTTCATTAAGCTAAAGTTGTTCAGGTGACTATAGTGTCCCTTTAAATACTTCCAACACAATGGCCTCATGTTAGTAGTTCAATCAGCTGGAAATAGTCAATAATTATCGACTTTTAGCGAGGATTTATGTATTTTTGGCTGGGTTTCATGCCTTCAAATGCACATTTATAGGGCTTTTTGATGAATAACCATATTAGTTATTAAAAGGAAAAAAAAAAAGATGTGGGTTACTATAATCCCCATGTTAGTATAAGGGAGGTATAATACCTCACTTAATTGAATAGAAAGGTACTTGCCTACTCGTGTCAGTTATTTAAAACATAACATTTAATACATTTGTTTGAAATCTTGCCGTTGAGAATCAACAGATAAACCAAAAATTACTCAATTCTAAGATTATCAATTGGATAGACCAGGGGAAGTCAACCCTTTTCTACCTACCGCCCACTAATGCATCTTTCTTGATGAAAAAATGTCCTTACTGCCCACCAGTTTTCTCACAAGTGCAGAATATTTTTTAGAAAGGAGGGTGTAAAAAAAAAAGTACGTACATTTATCTTTTTATTTCTACTTTATGCATGTTTATAATGTTTTTAACTTTATAAAGTTTAATGAGAAAACAATAAAGTAAATTGAAATTACCTTTAACTAGTGATTAATGAGATCCTTGAGGTTGATGCTGTGAGACTAAATATTTGATATCTGGTTTGATTTTCATAAGATACAAACGAAGGTCTCATCTTTCGGTGATATGCAGACGACTTCTCTGTTTGCTCATAATAGGATTTCTCATCTGTACATCAGCTCCCCTCCTCTCTCTCCTCAATTCCCCCCCACTTTTTTTTCCTTTTTTCTATTTTTTTACCTTCCTTATAGCAATGCCCAGCAGGAAGGCTGAGCTAGGTAGCCCACTTACTATTATTAGCCAACAACAATTCTCTCCTTTTCCTTTTTATATTTTTTATTTTCCTTCTTTCTCCTTTTTTACAAGTACTCTGATCCTTCTTTCTCCTATTCTACAAATACTCTGCTCCTCCTTTCTCCTTTTTACAAGTACTCTGCTCCTTATTTCTCCCTTTTACAAGTACTCTGCTCCTTCTTTCTCCTTTTTACAAGTACTCTACTCCTTTCTCCTATTCTACAAGTACTCTGCTCCTTCTTTCTCCAGTTCTACAAGTACTTTGCTCCTTCTTTCTCCTCCTTTGTTTTATCCCCTTTTTCCTATTTTTCTTCACTTTTTTTTGGATCTTTTACTTTTTATCTCCTTATTTATACATTTGTGTTTTTGTTTTTTGGTCTATACCATGGGTCGTCAACCTGGTCCCTACTGCCCACTAGTGGGTGTTTCAGGATTCCAAGTGGGCGTAGGCATTCGGCGGCACAACGAGCTAAAATGCTAGCTTATCCTCCTTTTGAGAGAGTGGGCGGGCGGGCGGGCGCGAGTGCACACATGAAAGTGCGAACGTGCGCGAGCATTTTTTTAAATGCTTTTCTTTTACTTTCCTTCTGGCAATGTACAAAAGTAAGGCAGAGCTAGTTAGCCCACTTATTATTATTAGCCAACAACAATTCTCTCCTTGTCCTGCCTATAACTTTTCTTTCTCCTATATTACAAGTGCTCTGTTCCGCTTCTGCCTGTCCCTGCACAGTGCATTAGCTCCCACTCCTCCCCTTCCTCTTCCCATGTGTTACACATTTGCGCGCACATGCACGCCGCAATTGCTTGTTCGTGTGCACGCAGTCTCGTGTTTGCACGAGTTCGCGCACGTTCCCACTTTCATGTGTGCACTCGCGCCCGCCCGCCCGCCCACTCTCTCAAAAGGAGGATAAGCTAGCATTTTAGCTTGTTGTGCCGCCGAATGCCTACGCCCACTTGGAATCCTGAAACACCCACTAGTGGGCAGTAGGGACCAGGTTGACGACCCATGGTATAGACCAAAAAACAAAAACACAAATGTATAAAGAAAACAAAAAAAAATATATATATATAATTATTAAAGGAAAAGAACTAATATAGAAATATCCAATATAAGACATATGTATGATGAATTGGATTATTAGTCTAATAATTGTTTCTGGGATTACAGCATGAGCCCAAGTGTAAGAAATTATAGTGTAAAGATGCCAGTGAAACTATTATAGTATACTATTATAGTATACTATTGTATCAGTTTCCCTTGAAGGGAACTATCAGTATCTATGTGCTTAGGTTATACACTCTATAGAGCAAGGAACTCAGCCTGACAGTCTTTAGTACCAGATACAAAGATCAAATTATTCAAAGCATGACTGTTTTCCCAAATAGTGCTTTTACTAATTGTCCTGTGAATTGCTAAGCTGTGCCTTCAAGGGCACCTCTTCTGTATAAGAAACTGTCTGCTAGTCTAAGGTGAGCACTGATTTAGGAAAAACAAAGTCATACATATGCCCTGCCTATATCTCTTGCAAAGGACATAATGTCTATAATCTAATTGCAAACGAAAACAAAAAAATCTTAAAGTAATAGTTATAGACACGCGTTTCACCGGTAAGGTGGCTCTTCAAGGCCCCCACCTTGAAGAGCCACCTTACCGGTGAAACACACGTCGGGGCTCTGCACTATACCCTATAACTATTACTTTTAGATAAGAACACTACTATTAAAAAAAAGAATAATAATAATTGCAAAAAAAAGTGTCAATTCTCCTCCCCCAAAAAACAAACCATAACGCATAAAAAAGTCATAGCCAGACTGGCCCACCGAGATACTGGGAAATTTCCCGGTGCGCCGCAGCACATAGGGCCGGGCAGACAGCCCTAATCATCAGGATAATGTTATTTAAAATTTTCCCTCGGACTGTGCCAGCCTGTCACTCCCGAGGGGAGTAAAGAGGGAGGAGCTGGGGGTTGGTGCAGCCACAATTAGTCTCCCCGCGGCTGGAGGGAGACCTGTCAGTCTCCCTGCACAATGTAAATCAATTTTGCCTGCATGCCCTGCCCCCGCATGTATACACCGCCTCCTGAATGGAAGCTCTGCCTCCCGCTCACAAGCTCCGCCCCACACACATGTTATGGACCTTGCTGAAAGGAAGAGGCCACAAAATGTAAACTTCACCCACAGGTGCAAGGTAAGCTCCAGCCATTACAGTGATTGTGGGTGTGTGTGTGTGTATTTTCCTGGTAGTGAATGAGCTTGTGTGTGTGTGCCTGCTAGTCAGTGAGCTTGTGTGTGTGCGCCTGCTAGTGACTAAGCTTGTGTATGTGCCTGCTAGTTATTGAGATTGTGTGGGTGCCTTCTAGTGAGTGAGCTTGTGTGTGTGTGTGTGTGTGTATGGCTGCTACTAAGTGGGATTGTATGTGTGTGTCAGTGAGCTTGTCTGTAGTGAGCATGTGTGTATCAGTGAGCTTGTCTGCAGTGAGCGTGTGTGTGTGTCAGAGAGCTTGTCTGTTGGAAGCATGTGTGTGTGTGTCAGTGAGCATATGTGTGTGTGTGTCAGTGATCTTGTCTGTTCGAAGCATGTGTGTGTCAGTGAGCTTTTCTGTAGGATGCATGTGTGTATCAGTGAGCTTTTCTGTAGGGTGCATGTGTGTATCAATGAGCTTGTCTGTGGTGAGCATGTTTGTGTCAGTTGTGTGCATGTGTGTGTCAGTGAACTTTTCTGTAGGAAACGTGTGTGTCAATGAGCTTTTCTTTAGTGAGCATGTTTGTATCAGTGAGCTTATCTGTAGGAAGCATGCGCGTGACAATGAGCTTTTCTGTAGGGAGCATGTGTGTGTCTGAGCTTTTCTGTATGGAGCATTTGTGTGTCAGTGAGCTTGTCTGTAGTGAGCATGTGTTTATCAGTGAGCTTTTCTGTTGTGAGCATGTGTATGTGAATTTGCCTGTAGTGAGCATGTGTGTGACAGTGAGCTTGTCTGTAGTAAGCTTGTGCGGGTCAGAGTTTCTGTACTACGTTTGTGTGTATACCAATAAGTTTGTCTGTGCGTGTCAGTGTGATTGTCTGTCAGTGAGCCTATTTGTGTGTATCTGTAAGCTTGTGTTTTTATGTCAATGAGCTTATATGTATTAGTGAGATTGTTTGTCTATGAGGCTGTGTATCAATGAGCGTGTGTGTGTCAGTGAGATTGTCTGTGTCTGCTTGTGAGTATGCTTACTGTATAATTAAATGTTTTACTCTGAAAGGACCAATATTTTAAATTAGAAAATAAATAAATATATATATATTAAACAATCATATGTAAGGCATATATGTATACATATGCATGTCTTGCCACCCCAGATGATTGAGTAATATATAAACACATTATATATGTATATAATATGTGTTTATATATTACTCAATCATCTAGGGTGGCAACACATAGCCGTATGTATTACATGTGACTACATGGAGCAGTGACTTATGGGGCTGGCATAGATATTTTCCAGGGCTGCTTTGTATCCCCAGTCCGGCCCTGAATAGTTATCATTTTTTTTCTCAGTGAGGTCTCCCACAGAATGAGCTTTTAAGGCAGGAAAATGTATAGGCCTTCGCATGTTGTGAAATTTCAGTCAGAGAGCTCTGATTGGTTTGCTTGTAAGCAAATCAATGAGAGATCTATGACAGTCAAGTCTCACTTCTCTAGAGACTTGTGTTGGAATATTGTCAACAGCGGGCACTGACTGTGTGGATTCAGTGTTTCTCATATAGCAACATTTTGCGGGTCATGGTGATAGCCGCGCATGTACCATATATCCACGGTGCTTCTTTTTGAGAATGCCAACTGGACTTGCAAATTATAGGTAATTAAAGCTAAAGCTGACAAACTTAGTCAATATTCTCTGGTTACATTTTAAAAAGACAAAACAAAACAAGACAAAAAAAAGCAATCCTATCTTCAAACATTATTAGAACTCAATGCAATGTTGATTTTTGTTTTTTAAACTTGGTTACCTCTCCCTTATTATATTTTTCAAAAAACAAAATAAGGATTAAAACTCATCATGAATCCAATGCCGGCCAAATTCCTCAAGATCCTTTCCATGCCTTGTTTGTCGCCACGGTGAATTATATTGCAAGCTTGATGCGAGAGAGAGATTAGTACTGCGTACATATGACAAGTGCAATCACTGCACTCAGCCAATCCAGTGCCATTAAATCCAATGTTTCTCATAAAGAAGGACTGGATGCACAACCATTGTCAGCTGGATGTATAATATTATGTGGGGTCCAAAATGAAAACAATGTATTTTCTAAGATGCTCCACTGTTTTCAAATGTAAGGTGTTATGGGCAGCATCTATGTCCCAAAATCACTTAAAGGGACATTAAATGCACCAAAACAAGTTTAGCTTAAATTAGTGGTTTTGGTGTGTATATATCATGTCTTTCCAGCCTGACTGCTCAATTCTCTGCCATTTAGGCGTTAAATCACTTTGTTTATGCATACCTAGTCACACCTGCCTTGCGTACGTACGACCCACACAATGCCCCTTTACATTTCCTGTTAAGAGAGCTCTAATTTTTAAACATCCTTTATTTTACAGTTTTACTTCCTAATTTGCCATCAACTCTTCTATTAATAGCCTGCATGAGCCTCCTATGTGTGATTTAAGTTCAATTAACAAAGCAGAAGATAAGAACTTTTAAACACACTGTGCTGTCAGATCTGATTGGAAAAAAAAAATCATACATGTTGTGTGTGTCACATGCAAGGGCTGCATAAACAGAAACAAATGATTCAACTCCTAAATGGCAGAGAATTTAGCAGTGAGACTGCACAGGCATGATCTATACACTGCAGGCACATGATCTAAAATAAGAATGTAGATTTTATATACATATAAACATGGATGTACGGTTAATGAGTTAAATAGTTTGAGCTGGAATCACTATACAAATTACTGTGGTAAAATCAACTTGTGACTGCAAAATAGACAAAGCACTATATTTGTGTAACTTTCAATAAACTAGTGGGCTAAACCTGTTATTTGTTTATTTCAAGGGTTATCCAAATCTAGTTGGTATGTCTTTAATGTCTACTTGATGTATGTATATAATCATTTATTTATTTTCTATATTTTATCATCAGTTTGCTTTGTAATGATAGTGTTCACAATAATTAAAAGGCTCTTTATGAATGGGATTCTGGAGACTATCTTCTTGTCAAATCAGTTTTCTAATTTACTTATCTGTAATCCCCATTGATGATTGTTGAATTTTTATGCTCATGTGTCATTTATGAACAAGTGAAAAGTTTACATAAATTACTGAAAGCAGTTACATTTTCAAATTTATAATCCTCGAGGGATCACTGTAACTGCTTAATCTAATTGAAGTTGATCTAGTGTCTTAAGTCCACTTACACCGTCCTTACATTCAACATTAAACTGCTTTTAATGTTTTAATACTAAACAAGAGTTTCCAACAGCTCATCCCCTCTGTACTGCTTGGTCTATTGAGGAAGCGTTAGCATAAGCAGCAGTGAATGGCTGTGTTTGGCTGAGAGTGTCAGTTTAATGTTTTTAGCCTTTTACAGCACCCATTGCTTCTATTAATTGATCTTCTATCACCACTTCAATTAGATGAAAAGGCTATTTTGCCTTTTTTATGTCCCTTTAATAATATAGGCTTGTTAGGTAGTTTAGCTGGTTAAGATGCCAACTTCAGATCCTGTTCAACCCTCATTGTTGTTGGTAGAGCTAACTGTCTGCCATTCTTACGAAAATTGAAAAAAAAAATAGCATTAAAGGGAAACTCCAGTGCCAGAAAAACGATCCGTTTTTCTGGCACTGGAGGGTCCCTCTCCCTCCCACCCACCAATCCCCGGTTACTGAAGGGGTGAAAACCCCTTCAGTCACTTACCTGGGACAGCGGCGATGTCCCTCGCCGCTGTCTCCGCCTCCGCGACGCTCCTCCTAATGATTACGTCGGCCGGTGGGCGAGACTAATCTCGCTCACCGGCCGAGGAGACCTAATGCGCATGGGCGGAAATGCCGCGCATGCGCATTACGTCTCCCCATAGGAAAGCATTGAAAAATCATTTCAATGCTTTCCTATGGGGTTTTGAGCGACGCTGGAGGTCCTCACACAGCGTGAGGACGTCCAGCGACGCTCTAGCACAGGAAACCTGTGCTAGAACCCAGGAAGTGACCTCTAGTGGCTGTCTAATAGACAGCCACTAGAGGTGGAGTTAACCCTGCAATGTAAATATTGCAGTTTATGAAAAACTGCAATAATTACACTTGCAGGGTTAAGGGTAGTGGGAGTTGGCACCCAGACCACTCCAATGAGCAGAAGTGGTCTGGGTGCCTGGAGTGTCCCTTTAAATTAAGTAATAATTCAATTTAATAATAAGGCTTTTACATAGTTAAAGGAATACTCAGAGCACCATAACCACTACAACCATCTATAGGGTTCTTGGTAAACAAATATTGACCCATACACACTAACTTAATCACACACACACATACCGATACACACAAAGCATAGTACTATCCTGGGAAAACTGGACAGTTAGCAACTGTGCACATACAGAGTGGGAGTTCCTGGCTGCCTATGCCATGCCAGTAGCAAAATACAAATATGGGGTGTTTACAGCAGTGAGACATGCTTGATCTGTGAATTACACCAAAATAAAGCTTGTGTGAAAAACACAAACAAATATTTTGACCTAGGTTTGTGATAGAATGGGTAAATTAAAAGATTTTCTAATAACTGAGCCAAAGTGTTTACAAATTTACCAGGCCAAACTTTTTCCCAGTCCAGCCCTGTCTGTGTCGATCAATTCTCATTATATTGGTTATAATAAAAACAGAAGGGTGCTGTAGCACATACTATGTCCTTGCAGATATGTAAAATAAAAGAAAAAACTGATGCTGTAGTATGTAAAAAAAAACAAAGATGATAAAAAGATAAAAGGAGGTAATCCACTCACACTTTTTGGGAGCATGGGTGTAGCTCCAACCTTTGCACTTAGGGATTTGCGTTGGTCCACGGGTCTGCGAATGGTCTTCCTCTTATAACAATATCCTCATAGATATGTAGGAGAAAAAGAAACAATATGGTGTAGTATGCCAAACCGAAAAGAGAGTAAAACAGGATAAAAAATGTGCACTCACATATTATGGAGCCAGAACATTGGCTCTGCAGATATGGCTTGCAGTGGTATGATCCCCACTCTAGTATATAAGAGGTGCTTGGGCCTCTCCATCTGTGGACACATAAGAGAAAAGAACACAATAGTGTGTAACTGTAGAACTAAAATATGAGCTGTAAAATAAAACCGTACTCACATTCAGTGGAGCAAATGAGGATTGCTCGATCCAATAGGCGTAGGTGTTTTTTTGTCTCCAGCAAGGATCTAAGCCTTCATTAATCCAGTATGGTCCCATAAAAAAGTACTTTTATTGATAAAAGTAGAAAGATAAAACGGTAAAAGTGAAATATACTGGGACTTGGTGACCAAGCTGTCTTTGAACTATATCAGTATTCTATAAGCGCTGAATCCCCTACCTTTTATTTTATTATATTGGTTATAGTGCTTGGAGTCCCCTGCTGCTGTCCTTCCACCCAGTTTTAAAAAATGTTAAATTGTTTAACACAGCTCTGCTCCAACTGTAAGTATGGCTAAAGCAGAGATTACCCTTTCTTAGTCCTAACGATGCACACCAGCAATGAGTGACTATTATAGGATTGAAGTGGTCAACCGGCAGTGTCATCCGATCACCACTGCTACTCTTGTTTATTCTTGAATAGGGGATTCCGGAACATATAACTACTTAATGAAATGAAGGGGATTCAGTGCCTAGAGTGTCCATTTAAGACTGGATCCAGTCTTACGTTCAGAATTACAATGCATGTAATTCTGCAATAGTGATAACATAACTACTTTTTTCAGTATTTCAGATTTACTCGCATCTAAATCCACGTAGCTATTTCAGTTAATCTGTAAATGTTTTGTATTCATGTTTTGATTAAAACTCTTTAGTCAAACAGGCTTTAGCTGTCACGAGGCTGCTCTGTGCACAGACAAATAATCATATATGTTTCCTGAATGCAGCATAGCAAGATTAAAGTGTTATGCTGAGAACTATGGATTTGGGGGATATTTAGCATTTTTTTAAATTGCTAAATTCTAAAGATAGGCTAGGTGAATAGTAATAAAGCACACCAAATATTTTGTTACTATGGAGACAATTTAAAATTTGTATTTAGACAAGCTTTTTTTTTATTGTTTACAGTTAAACAAACCAGTGTGTCATGTGGGACGTTATCTAATGAATATACTGGTATAAACATTACACATCAAAAATACCTTTTTTAATGTGTAATGCTTCTTTCCTGTCTATGGTTTTAGTCTTAGAAGCTCTACACGAGCTAGAGGTACTCAGTGTTGGACGTGCCATAATTGAAGATTATGCTAGCATTAGTGTACTTATAGTGTTATTTTAGTAATGACAGGAGGCGAGTATTTTGCATTAAACTCTCTTTACTAACTCCACATAGCAGTAAAGAAAAGTGAAAACATTAACCAATCAAAATGCAATAGGAAGTATAGTATTCACAGTGATGAGGCTCCTCCCCTTCTTTCGAAAGCGACATCATAACGGATAAAGTTCCAAAAAGTCCAAAGTCTTGTAACATGCACCAACGGGTGACTCCCTGATAAACGAAACCTCAAGGGATGAAGGAAGGTCCCAAGGTGTCCATCCTGAGAACGAACTGTAACACCACGAATTTACACTGAAAGAGAACATGAAATAGGTTAGGTACAGGTCTGGAAACTGTTTGAAGTAATGGTAATAACCCAACACAAACTCGCAGGGATGTTATATTATTGATTATAAACGACAGACTATAAACGGCAAGTAAAAAGTTATAAACAAACATAATCAGAACAAACCCCATAGCTAGGAGGAGCAATCAAAGACTGATTCAGGGAAGAAGTAGAAAGACAAATATACTTACGTGAGACCTCTCTTCCCAGGGTGGGAAAGGGTGGGAAAATACTCACCTCCTGTCATTACTAAAATTAAGATTATAAGTACACTAACGCTAGCATAATCTTCAATTTTACCACATGACAGGAGGCTTCCTATTTTGCATTTTTTAACGCTGATGGAGGAGAAAAGTGGCCGCCCCCAAGCTCGGGCGGAAGTAGAATATCCAAAAGGTAGATTCTCGCGACCAGTCCGCGGAACGTAGGATATCCGCCAGCGAAGCGCCCACCGTGAAAGCCGAAGAAGCCCCGCCCTGCGAACAGAGTGGGTTCCGAAGACCTCATCCACCCCCGCCAGTGATAGAATACATCTTATCCATCTGGCGAGAGTGGTAGTCGAGACGGGTACGTGTGGTCTAACATAAGACATCAAAAAGTTGTCCTGAAGTGGAGACCCGAAGCGGGGATGTGACCTCCACATACCGACGTAGGGTACACACCACGCAAAGTTGTGGATCGGTAGGGAAAAATGGGTAGAAGACCGACGTAGAGTCGATATCGTACGCTGCGATACTTGCAAGGTAACACCCTCAGGGGGAGACCGAAAAAGTCAAACGCCCGCACGTCCGAAACCCGACGGAACGAGACTAGGCAAAGCAGGAGCGTCAATTTAGTTGAGAGTTGTCGGAGAGTTGTCGGAGAGAGAGAGTCTGCCGTTATCCGGCCAGTCTCTCAAGAATTGTAAGACAACCTCGACGTCCCAGCGAGAGTATTTGGGTCTCGGAGGTCTCTGTAATCAAATGCCCCTCAGGAGTTGGCATACCAGTGGGTCCTTTACTACGGGTATCCCTATGACTGGTACGTGGGATGCCGAAATCGCGGAGCGCACAACGTTGAGCGATCAGGAGGAGCGACCCGCGTAGAAAAGATAGGAAAGACAATACAGGATGGCCGTTATCAGTGCAGTAAAGGGATCGAGGTTCCGTTCACTGCACCAAGAGGACCAGGAGTTCCAAGCCGATAGGTAGCATCGTCTGGTTCCTGGTGCCCATGAATTCCATATGAGATCTCTAGCTGCTTGCGATAATTTGCTGGTCCGTCAGGCGCCTCTGAAAGAGTCCAAGCCAGCAAGGCGAGACGGTCTTCCAGGATGAGAGGGTGAGGGTTCCCTTTCGGATCTGTGAGGAGCGTTGGATAAGATGGTAAGAGTAGGGGATCCATGTAGGACGATGCTAATAGGTCCGGGACCAAGGTTGGCCCCGCCATAGGGGAGTGATGAGGAGCAGAGACCCGCGTTGAGTCTTCAAGTACTAAATCGTCCTCACTATCATGGCGAACGGGGGAAAGGCGTACCCTCCCCTGGTCGGCCATGGTTGGAGAAATGCGTCCACCGAATTCCTCGTGCTCGTAGATGTGCAACTACTGGCTTCAGCAGCTTGGTGAAGCACTACAGGGCCGAGCTGAGGCCGAAGGGAAGGCACGTGAATTGCCAGGGTAGGCCTTGCCACTGGAACCTTAGAAATTGGCGGCAGGTGAGGTGGACGGGTACTGACAAGTATGCGTCCTTGAGGTCCAGTCTTGTGAACCAGTTCCTGTCTTGGAGGCGGTCTCTTAGAAGATGAATGCCTTCCATCTTGAAATGCCTATACATCACATAAGCATTGAGTCTCCTCAAGTTTATGACTGGTCAGAAAATCCCCGGATTCTTTTTTTTTTTTACCAGAAATATATTGCTGAAGAAACCCCCTTGATCGTGAGCGGATTCGATCGCCCCTTTTGACCGGAGCTCTCGGAACTGGCCGTCGATTACGGTCCTCTGCCTGGTGCGGGGGTCCACGATATCGATGATGTAGTCGAAATCGAGGATCCATGAGTCCGCGGAGATCGTTGTCCAGTTCTGAAAAATAGAGTGATACGACCTGCAATATGTGGGGTAAGTGGTACTTGAGTCAAAGGTTTGCTTATCTGTGGGTAAGCGTGCTCTGCCACGGCCACATGGTCCTTGATCTCTGTCAGCTCCTCTGTTGTCTACCCGGAAGGGTTGCCTGTAGGTCACTTATGGGTAGAAGGGTTGAGGTCTTTGTGAGCGGGGGCCTGAAGGCCAAAAGCGGCCGGCTGCATGGCCCCTTTGGCAGCCAGCCCGTCCAAGAACACCCCGACAGTTCTTTTAGGAAGGTGTACCCGAACAGTCTGCCCTGTGCCAGCGGTCCTAACTCCTTGGTGCCCAATTCCACTAGCTTTCCGTCTATGCGGAGAAATGCTGCCTTACGCCTCTCCGAGGAGAGGGCTACGTTGGCATTACCAACTAAACAAAAGCACCTTTGTGCCCATTCTCTTATGTCATGCGCCCATTCTTTTACCATGCTGGCATCGAATTGGTCAGCCCTTGCAAATGCGTCGTCCGCCAAATACATGATGCGGGAAAGTGGGCAAATGGAGTCCAGTAGCTTGTCCTGAAAACGCTTTATCCATTGAGGTGGAGATGGCTTCAGTAATCATTGCCTGGAAGTCCGCAGGGTTCTGGGATGCTTCCATAATGTTTAGGAGCAGGACTGGTATAAATCAAATTACTATATTGGATGATGGCACAGGGCGTAATTATTTGGCTAGGGGTCAGTCTGTAGCGTAATTCACCGTAAGTGATGGTACCAGCAGTACCCAAATAACCCCAGCATGGTGTAAATATATAATATATATTTATATACCCAGGACATACTTGAAAACGAGAGAAATCTCAATGTATCTTTCCTGGTAAAATATTTTATAAATAAATATTTTTATAAATAATATATAATAGTGGTAACAGCAGTACCAACAGGATAACCCCAGCAGGGTAGATAGTGTATTAGTACCAGCAGTATTAGACACCCCAGCAGGGTGGATATGTACCGTATATACTCGAGTATAAGCCGAGTTTTTTAGCACATTTTTTGTGCTAAAAAACCCCAACTCGGCTTATACTCGAGTCAGAGTCTGTATTATGGCAATTTGCATTGCCATAATACAGACTGGGGGAGTGGGGGGCTGGCAGAGCTGTAACTTACCTCTCCTGCAGCTCCTGTCAGCTCTCTCCTCCTCCGCGCCGTCCGTTCAGCACCTCGGTCAGCTCCCAGTGTAAGTCTCGCGAGAGCCGCGGCTCTCGCGAGACTTACAGTGGGAGCTGACAGAGGGAGCTGCACGGACGGCGCGGAGGAGGAGAGAGCGGACAGGAGCTGCAGGAGAGGTAAGTTACAGCTCTGCCAGCCCCCCACTCCCCCCCACTGAACTACCAATGCTGGACCACCAGGGAGTAAGAGCCCCCCTCCCTGGCCAGCTAGCAAGCAGGGAGGGGGGCTGAAAAAAAAGTAATTAGTAATAATAAAAAAAAAAATTATAATTAAATAATAAATAATAATAAAAAAATAATAATAATTAAATTAAAAAATAATAATACAAACATAATAATTAAATTAAATTAAATAAATAAAAATAATAAGAAATAATAAGAAAAAAAAAATTGCCCACCCCCCACCAAGGCTCTGCAACACACACACACACACACACACACACTGCAGTCATACACTGCACTCATACGCACACTGCATTCATATACACACACGCTGCACTCATACACACACGCTGCAGTCATACACTCACACTGCATTCATACACTCACACTGCATTCATTATACACACACTGCATTCATTATACACACACTGTAAATAAATATTCAATTAACATAATTTTTTTAGGATCTAATTTTATTTAGAAATTTACCAGTAGCTGCTGCATTTCCCACCCTAGTCTTATACTCGAGTCAATAAGTTTTCCCAATTTTTTTGGGTAAAATTAGGGGCCTCGGCTTATATTCGGGTCGGCTTATACTCGAGTATATATGGTAATTTCAATGTATGTGGTATCAGCAATACCAGTCACCCCAGCAGGGTATATTGGGCTTTGTACTGGGCCTCACCCAGATATATATATATATATATATATATGTGACACGAAATCCACCTGACAGCAGCAATATTATAGGGGCCTCACCCCAAATGTACAGGGTTAGCAAACCCTATAGTGCAGGCTACAGTCTAGGCAACTGACCTGGTGACCCCTGCCTGAACGTGAGGAGTATGTGTCCGGTTGCGGAGCGATCAGGAGCCAGAATAACGGAGATCGTGGGTCTACTAAGATGGCAGCCATGGGTCTCGCGAGACGCGAGATCCAAGATGGCCGCCGGAGACGGGAAAAAAGCTCATGCCGGCTGGCGTGAGTGCGGCTGTAGAGCCGCGAGGGAGAGAACGGGTGGAGGAGGGTGATCGTTACCCTCAGAAACCTAAAAGAATGAGGCAAGCACAAAACGATCCGTTCGACAGGTCGGATTGGCGCCAAAAACAAATAGATAGGGGAGCAGGTGAGTTAGAGTCCCTGAAGAAAAGTATACTAATGTGGGAAAGAATCCCTATGACAAAAAGAGAGAACACAGTGTGTATATATATATATATATATATATATATATATAAAAGAAGCATACACAAAATCGCTATAAACAATAAAATAAAGGGAAGAGCCAAAAAGCTCTGACCTGTCTGCAGTCCTTTAAGCAGTATGTCCTGGAAATCCTGCCCAGCAGTTAACAGAGCCTGTCTCCATACAGTAGTACAGTGTAGTGAAATATATGGTAGGGGTATCACCCCAGGTGCACAGGGCATGAACCCTTCAGTGCAGGTCACAGCTCTGGCAGAGAGCACTAACCTGTGCTCAAACCGTTAATACAAGGTTATGGGAGATATTCCTAAGCAGTATGTCCTGGACATCCTGTCCAGTAGTTAAAGGAACACTATAGTCACCTAAATTACTTTAGCTAAATAAAGCAGTTTTAGTGTATAGTTCATTCCCCTGCAATGTTACTGCTCAATTCACTGTCATTTAGGAGTTAAATCACGTTGTTTCTGTTAATGCAGCCCTAGCCACACCTCCCCTGGCTATGATTGACAGAGCCTGCATGCAAAAAAAACTGGTTTCACTTTCAAACAGATGTAATTTACCTTGAATAATTGTATCTCAATCTCTAAATTGAACTTTAATCACATACAGGAGGCTCTTGCGGGGTCTAGCAAGCTATTAACATAGCAGGGGATAAGAAAATCTTAATTAAACAGAACTTGCAATAAAGAAAGCCTAAATAGGGCTCTCTATACAGGAAGTGTTTATGGAAGGCTGTGCAAGTCACATGCAGGGAGGTGTGACTAGGGTTCATAAACAAAGGGATTTAACTCCTAAATGGCAGAGGATTGAGCAGTGAGGATGCGGGGCCATGTTCTATACACCAAAACTGCTTCATTAAGCTAAAGTTGTTCAGGTGACTATAGTGTCCCTTTAACAGAGGCTGTAACAGCATGTTTCCATACAGTATCACAGTGCAGTATAAATATAGTAGGGGGCTCACCCCTTGAGTGCTGGCCACAGCCCTGACAGAGAGCACTAATCCATGCTCTAATAGTTAAAACAAGGTTATGGGAGATATTCCTTTAAGCAGTATGTCCTGGAAATCCTGTCCAGCAGTTAACAGAGGCTGTAGCAGCCTGTCTCCACTCAGTAGCAGAGTGCAGTAAAAATACAGCAGGGGGCTCACCCTTTGAGTGCAGGCCACAGCCCTGACAGAGAGCACCAATCCATGCTCTAATAGTTAATCCAGGGTTATGGGTGAAATCCATTTAAACAGTTTATGTAAATGGCTTAATTCAATATTAACATGTAACCCCAGTAAGACCTCAAACCCCACAGAAGTGAGAGCAAGGAGGGGAGAGGGCAGAAACCATGAATAAGGTACAAACACAATAAATAACAGAAAACAACACAGATGCACAGCAAGAACATACAGCAAAGTATATAAAAAAATATAATATAGGAACAACCCCAAAGAGGCACTGTAAACATAAAGTAATGGAGAAGAGTAATACTCTGACCTGTCTGCTTGATGGAGCAGTAAAGAAAGAGGGGGAGGAGCCTTATCTCTGTGAATACTATACTTCATATTGCATTTTGATTGGTTAATGTTTTCACTTTTCTTTACTGCTATGTGGAGTTAGTAAAGAGAGTTTAATGCAAAATAGGAAGCCTCCTGTCATGTGGTAAAATTATATCACCCACATGGTAATCTAGGTAATTTAGCCACAGGTTCATTTCTAATTCAAAGTGGAGCTGTGGCAAGCCAGTTAAATACCCAAAGTGTCACTCAGCCACCGGCATGCAATAGCCCCTTTTGTTTGCATCATTTTAAATTAGACAAACGCTTCACTTTAACCTTTTGATTTCTTGAACACTTAGTAACAGTTCACGCTTTTAAGTAAATTTGTAGGAAACCAAATTCGATATTGTGAGAATTGTTGTACTTCTGTGTCTGTGAAATTCTAAACTGATTGTGTAATCTGTTTTTTTTTTGTTTTTTTTTATCATCCCAGGAAACAAAAGAGATTGTGGCCATCAAGAAATTTAAAGACAGTGAAGGTATGTGTTAAGTTGTATGTAACTATCTGTTTAAAACGTTGCATACTGTGAAGTCTAACAAAAAGTGAGAGATGTTGGCATTAAAAGAAGGAAATTGTAATGACTGACCTATTTTTTTGATGTCTAAGATAAGGATGGAAACACAGTGTGTTATATGACAGCAGGTTATTTGGATTGAAGCCGTCCCAATCAATTTTTGTAACAAAAACCTCTACATTCTGTAATTTTACACTATTTCCTGCAATAGGGTATATTTTTAATGAACGATGACTGCACTTTTATTTCACACAGCCATTCTTTACCTTTTTTCCTAGTAAGGGGCATCATTTTTTTCCTGTTGTTCTTGCATGTAGTATTGGAAAGTGTGGTAAAGTAAGTTAAACTGACATTTAAAGTTTAGTCTAAGGGCTCTCAAATCATAATGTATTGATTTATTTCTGTCAAATTAAGCTTTGTTAGTGTACCTTTTATTTCTTTGTATTCAAGGCTGCAGAACTTGTCAGTACTATGTAGATAGCAAAGTATAAATAAAACATTTGTATATTTGGTAAAAGCTAAATGTGAAGTAAAAAAGCAGACTTAGCGGAGTTAAATGGAGATGCAGTGTTTTACACTGGCCACTAACGAAGCTGGAGGCATAATCTGACCATATTAGCATTAGCTCAGGTCAGACATTAGCAGCTGTCAGGCAGTCTCTCTCTTGCTGCTCAATGTCTGATTTACCAGTAAGACAACTGTCTACAGGCAAAAGGTGCTAAGGTGCATTTTATTTATTTTATATATATATATATATATATATATATATATATATACACAGTCATGGCAAAAAGAAAGTACACCCTCTTTGAATTCTACAGTTTTACTTATGAGGAAATAATAACATTAATCTGTTACTTAGTAGGTCTTAAAGGACATATATATATATATATATATATATATATATATATATATATATATAAAAACACAAGGATAGATAGATAGATTTGTGTTAGATGACACTGAAATTGCATATGTCTTTGGCCTACATTCTTTATGCAGACATGTAGTTCACAAACATCTGGTGCATCACATTTAGCCGTTGCAACTATACTTTCTTAGTGTTTTATGATGCACAGAGTAAGAAATAAACCTAGTTAACCAACCTACGGTTGTGATGTTTCCCCAGTGCACTCTAGGTTCTTATTACGTAAGTATTTCTCTCAGCACGAAACAAGCCATTGTTTTGTTTGTTGTTCATCTACCTTTGCATATCAGTGACTGCTATTAGGTGAAATCTTTACCCAAGTGCTTGTTTGCTGAATTATTAACAAGGAAAAGTAACAAAGCATGAAGAGATTCCTTGGTTCTGTCTGCTGTTGTTAAGTTTTGCAAGACATTCAAGAATCTTCTTGCAATGCTAGCTTATTCACAAAATGACAATAAGCTGTTTGCAAGCAGTTTATTTAGCAGCCTGGGACTAGCTAACAGGGTTATTCACTAAGTGAGTATTCAAAATGAATTTTAAATTTAAAGGAATACTATAGCGTCTAAAGGTATGGTACTGATGGACATTTTTTAACTCAACTTTTTTCCCCACCTATCTGTGTGTACATGTGATGTTAATGTTGCATTGCATAGCAGTGCAAATAGAAATTTAGCCCACAATGTCCCACACACATTTGCCTTTGCTCTAAAGTCATTCTTTATCCATCAGAAAAACACATTTAAAACTAAGAGACGAACTGGACAGACACAACCCAGACAGAGACAGAACCTCCCCCTCCCTCCCCAGACACCTCAACCCTGATACCCCCCCAACACTACACACAAGCTAACAAGAACAATGCACACGGACGCACAAGCCCAACGGAATACCACCGACAGGAGGTACACGGAATAGCACCACCAAACCCGAATCCACATAGCCTCTCAGAACCACAACACACAGGGATACGGGAAGAAAGCAACTGCACGCCACTGAATGCCAACAGGGCCAAAACCACACACCCGAACACCTGAAAACGGAAAAACTGACTTAAGACACAGGGGCAGAAACCAACCCAACAGACACAACACACAATATCCGATGCCTCCACACCTCACCCGTAAGATTGATACCTACCATGGGCCTGCGTGCCGCAAATATGGTGACAAGCAAGAGACCTGCGTGTCTCACGACAGTTTAAATCTCGTCAAATTGACAATGTGCACAATCTGTACCAATATCTTCTTTACTATGAGACGTATAAAGATATGACTCAAGAGACCTGCGTGTCTCACCGTTACCTTTTACTTGGAAAACAAAATAAAAACCTTATTTACAAAAAAAAATAAACACATTTCTTCTCTGTGACTCCATTCAGTCCATTTGCTTTCATTTACATTTAAAACACTAATTTAAAAAGCTTGTGGTAAAATTAATACAGACAAAAGGGCAGATGTATGTTTGTCTTGTATGATAAAGGTTAGGTTTAGGTGTTAGAGACATAGTCACCAAAACAACTTTAGTTATATGAAGCATTTTTTGTGTATAGATCATGCCTTTGAAGTCTCACTGCTCAATTCTCTGCCATTCACAAGTTATATCCCTTTTGTTTCCATTTATGCAGCCATAGCCACACCTCCACTGGGTGTGACTGACATAGCCTGCAACCCCCCCCCCCCCCCCCCCAAAAAAAAAACCCTTGATTTTATTTTTAACCAGATTTTACTTTAAAAGTTTTTATCTCCTGCTCTTTAAGTTGAACTTTAATTACCTACAGAAGGTTCCTGCAGGGTCTAGCAAGCTATTAACAGAGCAGGAGATGATACAGAATTTGCAATAAAGAAAGTATAAACAGTAGATTACTTTTTTAGGACGTATTTAGGAAGGCTGTGTTAGTCACATGCAATGAGGTGTAACTAGGGCTGAATAAGCAAAATGATTTAACTCCTAAATAGCAAAGAATTGAGCAGTGGGACTGCTGAGGTGTGATCTCTGCAACAAAACTGCTTATTAAGCTAAAGTGGTTTTGGTGACTATAGTGTCCCTTTAAGGTAATTGTTACGCTTTAGAGTTGGGGTAGTAATAGAGGGAATTAGATCTAGGGATGAAAGATGGGTAGCAATAGAAGGTCATAAGATTAGGACTATGGGTTAGGGTTTAGATAATTTTAAATGATTAAAATTGAGGATTGTAATTATTTTAGAGGGATGTACAGTTAGACTTTAGAATTAGGGATGAATTACAATTGCTTGAAAAATTGAACATTAAAGGGACACTGTAGGCACCCAGACCACTTCAGCCCATTGAAGTGGTCCGGGTGCCAACTCCCATCATCCTTAACCCTGCAAGTGTTAGGTCCTCCTCTAGAGGCTGTCTACCAGCCACCAGAGGTTTCCGGGTGCTTAGACGACTTTTGGTCATCTAAACGACCCTGGACGTCCTCACGGTATGAGTGAGGACCTCCAGCGTCACTGGAATACCTATAGGAAAGCATTGAATAATGCTTTATTATGGGAAAATCCTAATGCAAGCAGGCCATTGCCGCATATGCGCATTACGTTTCCCCGGCCGGCGGACGTCGGCGGGTGAAGGAGCGTGGTGCCTGAACCAGCGCTGCCGCTGAGGGACATCGGCACATGACCCAGTTAAGTGGCTGAAGAGGTTTTAACAGGCTTCTACAGTGCCAGGAAAACAGGTTTGTTTTCCTGGCACTAGAGAATTCCTTTAACCTTGTTTTCCTGGCACTGGAGAATTACTTTATCCATTATCACTTCCAGTGCACCAAAACAATAGTGAAGGCAGACAGAAGGTCTGAACAGTCTTAGTGGTTTCCTACGACTAAATTAGCTTTACAATCATGGGACAAGTTAATACAAAATAAACAATGGCCCAGAGCAATGCCATTGTGTATCTTAAAAGTCTTGTTCAAAATGTGCATATTGATATAGACTTATGGCATTCATACTCTATTGACCACTTGAATTATTTTTTCCCCACTAACTCACTTTTGTCTTTCGATAAATTGTAAATTAGGTATAATTTAGGGGATTCTATGATTTCACAATATAATCTTCTAAATTGCAGGATATATTTGAGATACCAAACACAGACCAACAGATGGACTTGCTACAACTGCCTAATCTTGAAAATATCTATTTGCATAATCCTAACCAAAAACACACTATATCCATCTGTTATGTTTATTTCTCATCGGTTCCAAATCAAAAATTAGAATGTATGTTGTTCTAGGAAAGGGAATTGCAATTGGAATTTGATTTGTAAGAGCGGCACAAAATTACTAATGCCCTGCAGGGAATGACCCAACGCTCAAACCATCTTTAGAATCATTTTAAGATCTTATACAGGTTGGTACCAACTAGACTGTAAAAAAAAAAAATTCTGTGTACCCCAGATGTCTCCTATTTGCTGGCACTGCAGTAAATTATAAACTTTTCTAGATGTTATTCTTTCATTAATTCAAATAGTTTCCCCTTCTCTCCCCCCTGAATTGGGATTGTTTAACTTAATTCCTAATATAATTAGTAAACCTGAAAAAAAAAATAGTATTACTGATAAACTTATAGCAGCAACCTCTGTTCTTCCAAGATATTGGAAATCAAAAAACGACCCCCACTAAAAGTCAAATTGTTTCTATATTTCTTGAAAACTATGGATATGAAATGGCCATCAGGCATTCATTCCCATTCCATACACAACTAGACCAAATATGGGATTGTTGGGAAGATAAAGTCAGAAAGGGACGTATTTTGTAAATGAGGTCAATAATTTCATAATGTTTATTCCTGAAATGTGGTAATGCATACATGTTATAGTTCTAACTGGTAAATAATACTTGTTACTTAAACAATGTATGATGGTCTCATGTATTAGGAGATGCAGAGGTTCAGTAAGCACTTCTTCTGAGAGATTTCCCCAGCCTCTTGCGATTATCACACACAATCACATGACATTGCATTACAGAATTGTATAGAATTGCCTTGTTCCCGACATCCATTAGTAACTCCTCTACTATAACAGAATTATTCACTGAAATGCAAATTTTTGTGAATTACTCCAAATTAGTTATTAGAGCTGAAACTTTGCTCTTCACCAGGCAAGACCCAAGGTGCAGACTGTGTAAAGGGGCCTCTGAGACAGTCCAGCACCTAATAGCCGGATACAAGATGTTAGCAGGAACAACATACACAGAGACACACAACCAAGTTGCTGGCATTGTGTACCGAAATATCTGCACAGAATATGGATTGGACCTGCCTAAGTCCAGATGGAAGATACCACAAAGGGTAGTCGAGAATGACAGGGCTAAGATCCCATGGGACTTCAAGATCCAGACAGACAAGCAAGTGCTGGCCAATCAACCCGACATTGTGGTGGTTGACAAGGAACGGAAGACTGCAGTCGTGGTGGGTGTGACAATACCCAGTGATATAACATCAGGAAGAAGGAACATGTGAAGGTGGGGAAATACCAAGGACTGAAAGAAGAACTAGAAAGGATGTGGAAAGTGAAGGCAGTAGTAGTCCCAGTTGTGATAGGAGCACTCGGGATTGTGACTCCCAAGTTGGGGGAGTGGCTTCAACGGATTCCAGGTGGGACATCGGAGATCGCTGTCCATAAGAGTGCAGTTCTAGGAACAGCTAAGATACTGCACAGAATACTCAAACACCCAGGCCAGAGGACCCGAGACTGAGGAATAAACATACCACCCAGGAGGGGTGAGAAAATACATTTTTATATTAATTATTAATATAGAAATAGATATAAAATAAAAATCACTCAATGTTTGTCATTAAATTAATAAACTTTTTTTTCCCAGCAATAAACCAATTATCTGCCTCTTGCGACATCATCAAGGAGGCATGGCCTCCAATGCAATAATCAAATCCAGTTCTCCTCGTCAAAGAGCATTGGGGACATGATGCACATGTACGGCAAGCGTCCTGTGCACATTTAAGTTTTTTATAGAAAAGCATTATATCCAATGCATTCCCATGGGAATCCACATCACGTGGCCAAGTTTTACTCAGTCAGTGCTGCTGAAGCGCTTCTGGCTCTTTGACAGACAACCACCAGAGGTAGATTTAACTCAATGTGAACATTGCTTTTTCTACTAAACTGCAATGTTTTACATTCCAGGATTAAAACGACAGGCCATTGAGATATAGTGGTCAGGGTGACTTTCCCTTTAATGGCTTAACCATTTCTGTGGACATTTTCTCGTCAGCTCCCCTTCACTCCAACACAGGATAGCTTTTCACAAATGGACAGTTTTTCCAGATTTAGGCCTTTCAGAAATATTTTCATATAAGCTTTTTAATTAGAAACATAGAATGTGACGGCAGATAAGAACCGTTCGGCCCATCTAGTCTGCCCAATTTTCTAAATACTTTCATTAGTCCCTGGCCTTATCTTATAGTTAGGATAGCCTTATGCCTATCCCACGCATGCTTAAACTCCTTTACTGTGTTAACCTCTACCACTTCAGCTGGAAGGCTATTCCGTGCATCCACTACCCTCTCAGTAAAGTAATACTTCTTGATTTAATATTTAGAAAAACTGTTTAATATTTTTTTTACATATATATATATATATATATATAATATTAATATGTATTTTTTTTTATATTTTAATATTTTGAAAAACAAATTAAACTATATCCCAGAAATTGAAATCATTTGAAAAGCTTATCCAAAAATATTAAATTGAGGCCTCAGAGAGGAGAATGCTTGGGATATCGACTTTATTACTAAATCTGCAAAAACTGGGCTTTCAGTTTTTTTTCAAGTTATCCTTTGTTGGAGTGTACGGGAGGGGAAAAGGGAACTGACCACGAAGATGTGCGTGTATGGAGAACTAGAAGAGAGGTAGAGTGAAGGGGAGACTTGAGATGCCCTGGACCGATTTAAACTAATGGCCGCAGATTTCAACCAGGCAGCTTCATTTTCAATTAAAATGCTGCCTCCTAGCAAAACACCAAAAAAACCTCACAGGCGATTGGGAGACTATTTAAAACTCCAAAAATCTTAACCACTAGAGCCCTTTGTAGAGGTTATTATGCCAGAAGTATCATGCCTCGGTTGCCCAGTAATGGGACAATCGCTTTAGCAACGGTTTGCCCTCTTACCTGGGTTCCTGCTGGGTTTTGAGGCTCCTTTAACCACTGCTAACACCATTTTGGCTTCTGCCGAGCTGCAGGTGCCAAAAGCTGATCCAGTTTCCCTCTGTTGGTTGAGAGCGAAAACTGACCGCTGTCAGCCAATGAATTGCACACAGTGAATGCATATTTGGACAGAATTGGCATTAGTCAGCATGGAAATCCTGTTCTGGGAAGCATGGGAGAGGCTAGTGAACGGCAAGTGTCATGCTGCACCAATGAGCAGTGCCGAGGTACATTATATCGATTGCATCGCTGTGAGGAGTGTTCTACGTCTCATGCAGAGTGTGAAGATGCTGAAAATTGGTCCTGCAACATTAACAGTCTCATTTTACAAGATCCACTCAACCAAACTGTATTGGTTCTGGTGCTTAGAGTATGTGCTAAAATTCTGAATAACTATGAAATGTCTTGTGAAATATATATTGACACTAAGAATACTTTGATATAACTGTACTATAGAGGGCTGGAGGACTTAATGGTTGCAGGAGGAAGAAGTAGCATTTTATGGTTATGCCTTCAACGCTTACAATTAGTGTCCTTATTTATTTATAACATAGAAACATAGAATGTGACGGCAGATAAGAACCATTCAGCCCATCTAGTCTGCCCAATTTTCTAAATACTTTCATTAGTCCCTAACCTTATCTTATAGTAAGGATAGCCTTATGCCTATCCCACGCATGCTTAACCCCTTAAGGACCAAACGTCTGGAATAAAAGGGAATCATGACATGTCAGACATGTCATGTGTCCTTAAGGGGTTAAACTCCTTTACTGTGTTAACCTCTTCTTTTAACCTTTGCTGGTAAGTTTTATCCTGCAATCCATGAACCAGTTTAGTAGCCCTTCTCTGAACTCTCTCTTAAGTATCAATATCCTGCTGAAGATCTGGTCTCCAGTACTGCGTACAATACTCCAAGTAAGGTCTCACCAGTGTTCTGTTCAATGGCATGAGCACTTCCCTCTTTTTACTGCTAATACCTCTCTCTATACAACCAAGCATTCTGCTAGCATTTCCTGCTGCTCTATTACATTGTCTGTCTACCATTAAGTCATCAGAAATAATCACCCCTAAATCACTTTCCTCAGATGTTGAGATTAGGACTCTATCAAATATTCTGTACTCTGCCCTTTGGGTTTTTACGTCCAAGATGCATTATCTTGCATTTATCCACATTAAATGTCAGTTGCCACAACTCTGACCATTTTTCTAGTTTACCTAAATCATTTGCCATTTGTCTTATCCATCCTGGAACATCAACCCTGTTACATATCTTAGTATCATCTGCAAAAAGACATACCTTACCATCAAGACCTTCTGCAATATCACTAATAAAAATATTAAAGAGAATGGGTCCAAGTACAGATCCCTGAGGTACCCCACTGGTGACAAGCCCAAGCTTCGAATATACTCCATTGACTAAATCCCTCTGTTGCCTGTCACTCAGCCACTGCCTTACCCATTCAACAACATTGGAATCCAAACTTAAAGACAGCAATTTATTGATCAGCCTTCTATGTGCAACAGTGTCAAAAGCCTTACTGAAATCTAGGTAAGCAATGTCTACTGCACTACCCGGATCTATTATTTTAGTTACCCAATCAAAAAAATCAATAAGATTAGTTTGGCATGATCTCCCTGAAGTAAACCCATGTTGTCTCTGATCTTGAAATCCATGTGTTTTTAGATGTTCAACAATCCTATCCTTTAACATGGTTTCCATTACTTTGCCCACTACTGAAGTAAGGCTTACTGGCCTATAGTTGCCCGACTCCTCCCTACTACCTTTCTTGTGAATGGGCACAACATTCGCTAACTTCCAATCTTCTGGGACTACTCCTGTTAACAATGATTGGTTAAATAAATCTGTTAATGGTTTTGCTAGTACACCACTAAGCTCTATAACTTTGGGTGTATTCCATCAGGTCCCATTGACTTATTTGTCTTAACGGTTGGCAAACATAGGTGACATGACTGGATGTACTAATTTAAGAAAGAATGTAGTTTATTTTTATTTTATTTTATTTCAGTCTCTCTAAGTATCTTGTTACATGTAAAAATGAATTGCTGGTATTTCAATTCTATGCTCACAATGTGTTATTCCACATTTTTACTTTTATAGCAGGAAACCAGTATTGGCGTTGCTTTAATTTGAATGTACAATATCATTAGCAGCAATTGCTATTCTTTAGAGAGGACAAATGGCATGAACTTTAAGTAAGATGTACGTTTTTTAAAAAGATTTTATAATAATTACATGTCTAATTTATCTTTTATGTACTATTATCTTCTTATCAGAAAATGAAGAAGTTAAGGAAACGACATTGCGAGAACTCAAAATGCTTCGCACTTTGAAGCAAGAAAATATAGTGGAGCTGAAGGAAGCGTTTAGAAGAAGAGGAAAATTATACCTAGTCTTTGAATATGTTGAAAAAGTAGGTGTATGCAATGTATTTCAAAATTCAATCAATTTAATTTCTTCTTAGTCATGACTATTCTTCATTGATGAAATGGTAGCAAGATTAGAAATTGTAACAATATTGCCTATGTCATCTTAAAGTGGCTCTGTCACTTCAAACGTACATTTATTCTGTTGTTACCTCTTCTTTTCCTCTTTCAGAATCTGTTAGTCTTTTCTCCACATTTGATCTATTTCTCTTTAAAACACAAGTAACAAAGGAATTAAGTAGTAATTACTTTGTCTTATGTATTTGCCTATGCCTGACAAATCTTCTCAATGGGTGAAGCTTAAAGGGACATTAAAAATCAACTTTAGCTTAATGAGGCAGTTTTTGTGTATATATCATGCCTCTGCAGTCTTACTGTTCAATTCTCTGCCATTGAGGAGTTAAACCACCTATGTTTCTGTTTATGCAGACCTAGCCACACTTCCCTGGTTGTGACTCACACAGCCTGCGTGAAAAAATGGTTTAATTGTATTCAGATGTTAACATGCTTTATAGGTTTTTATCAGCTGCTCTGTGAATTGAACTTTAATCATGCACAAAAGACTCCTGCAGGGTCTAGTGCGCAGCACTGCCATTCAGTGTCTCCATCCTCTGCATGAAGACACCGAAACGTCCTTATAGAGATGCATTTATTCAATGCATCTCTATGAGGAGATGCTAATTGGCCAGGGTGGCATTTGGCCCTTTCCCTGCCCCACCTCCTTTGCTGAGATCATCAGAATTGACAATTGGCTGAGATCATCACTTCTGATGATCATGGGTAGAGCCAGCAACAGCAGACAGGAATAAAGGTAAGATTATACAATCTTTAAGGGGGTTGGATTGGCAAGATAGTATTTTTAAGACTATAGGGTTTGTGTTCCTGACCCCATAGTGTTCCTTTGAGCTAAATTTGATTTTGTGAGTATAATTTCTCTTTAAGGCAAGCTTCACTTCCTGTAAGTTTGTTCACTCTTGTTCAGCTTTGTTAAGTGCAGGAAAAAATCATAATGCTTAATAGTCAGCCTACTGGACATTCAAATAAAATTAACATACGTGCTAATTTTTGCACAGATTAATGGGGAGCTATCATTTTCTGGGAGTTTTAATATTATATTTACTTATCCCTATATTTAACATATAGCTATTTGTGAAGGACCCAATCGTGTTCAAACCACCATCTGCACCCTCCTTGCATCTTCTAAATATAGTTAAATCTTACTTTTGTTCCAGTCTGCTGATGCTGGCCCTGCACCTGATCTGCCACCTTGATAAACACAGCCCTGACCAATCAGCATCTCCTCATAGAGATGTATTGACTTAATGTATCTATATGAGGAGAGTTTCGTTCTCTATGCAGAGGGTGGAGACGCTGAATGGCAGTGCTGCACACTGTGCAGCAGTACCCTAGCGAGCACCTCTAGCAGCCATCTGAGGAGTGGCCAGTGGAGGTATCCCTAGGCTGTAATGTAAACATTGCATTTTCAGTGTTTTACTGCAAAAAGCCTGAAGGGAATGATTATACTCACCAGAACAAACACAATAAGCTGTATTTGTTCTGGTGACTATAGTGTCCCTTTAAATATAGAAATCCTCTTTACCCTGCAAAAGTGTCTCCCTTTTATTTGTTGTCATAAACTCTGTCCTTTTTTGCACCTGGCATGGAGAAAGCATGGAGAGTAAAGGAGAAATAAAATTCCATTTCTCTTTTTCCTTTGCAATGTTTGCCCTGTCTAAACTGGATTATGATGTAATATTTTTTTTTTTTTTTTTTTAATTGGTGTAGTTTTTTTTTGTAATAGAAAAAAACATGTTTTATTTTATTTTAAGGGAACACTATAGGATCCAGAACACAAACAAGTATTCCTGACCCTATAGTGTTAAAACCACCATCTAGGCCCCCTGACACCCCTTGTCTCCCTAGATATAGTAAAATCATACTTGTATTCAAGTCTGCAGCTGCAGCTGTACATGATGTACCTGCAGTCTGCTGACATCATAAGAAGTGGTGGTCTGAGCCAATCATAGTGCTTCCCCATAGGATTGGTTGAGACTGTCAAGGAGGAAGATCAGAGGCAGACCCATCACAAGTCAAACACAGCCCTTTCCAATCAGCATCTCCTCGTAGAGATCCATTGAATCAATGCATTTCTATGAGGAAAGTTCAGTGTCTGCATGCAGAGGGTGGTGACATTAAATGGCAGTACTGCACAGCATGCAGTATTGCCCCAGGAAGCATCCGAGGAGTGGCCAGTGGAGTTATCACTAGGCTGTAATGTAAACACTGCATTTTCTCTGAAAAGACCGTGTTTACTGCAAAAAGCCTGAAGAGAATGATTCTACTCACCAGAAAAAAATACACTAAGCTGTAGTTGTTCTGGTCACTCTAGTGTCGATTTAAGGACTCGTGGTTGTGGATAAAACATGATTATTGTTAGCATTTATATAGCTCTTTACAATTATTGAAAGGGGGGATACTTAGAGGTGAAGGCCGTGCTCAAACAAGCTTATGAGGATTTGAGTTAGGTGTGTGTGTGTGTATATAGATAAGTGTCTTACCCAAAGATACTTACTAGTGCCTGGGAACCTGGAAGTTTTTAATCCTTGCGGCCCAGACAAGGGGTTTGTTGTAGAAAACAAGAAAAAAACAGGTTTGTGCCAAGTATAAATTGAAATAAGTATGGATGTATGTGTGTATATGTATATACCGTATATACTCGAGTATAAGCCGACCCGAATATAAGCCGAGGCCCCTAATTTTACCTGACAGGAGCTGACAGGAGCTGCAGGAGAGGTAAGTACAGCTCTGCCAGCCCCCCTCTCCCCCAGTCTGTATTTTGGCAATGCAAATTGCCATAATACAGACAATTGACTTGAGTATAAGCCGAGTTGGGGTTTTTTAGCACAAAAAATGTGCTAAAAAACTCGGCTTATACTCGAGTATATACGGTATATATATATATATATATATATATATATATATATATATATATATATATATATATATATATATATGCAGTAAAACACAATAGTGATAGAAATAGTGATAGATATACCCGAGAGGAATTAAACATGGGTCTTTTTTATATAAGCCTTTGAGGAGGTGATGCTTTAGTGTAGATCAGTCAAAGGTCCTCCTTGGCGTTCAAATAAATTAGGTTTTGATTGAAGTAGGGAGTTCTGTTATTAGCATCTCATGTAAAATATAAGCAGAAAAGAAAAAACAATAGTGCAACCCAGTATGTACAATATCTCAATTATGTGAAGAAAAATAATGCGCTCACAAGGATAGAGCCTTCTATCAGCTCTTAGATAAGGTTCTAAGTGGTATCTTCCCCACTCAGGGATGACACTGGAATTTTTCTCTTTGAGTGTTTACAGTGAAAGCGGCATATGAAAGAATAAAAACAGGATATAGTGCTCACTGTTTCAAACAAATACAAGTGTGTGGAAAAGTATTAAAAAAAAGTATTACAATTTCAAGAGCACCTTATGCTCAATGATATCAGCTTAGGTGGAATGATGCCCACCAAGGATATATATGAGTAGAGGTAGACGCTGTGATGGTCCCTGTAGAGGCTCTTTTAAGATGGTAAAATAAATGCAGGATACAAAATAAAAAACATAAAATTTAGAGGGTAAAAACAATATTTATTGTAATACACCACACAAAATGAAATAAATGCAAATTAAAAAATCCTTCTGAATAGCAAACATAACATCTCATGAAAAAAAGTTTTATTCAATAAGTAATGCTCAACGTTTTATTCAATGGTATGAATTCCAGAGATGTGACTGTTCCCCCTAATTAAATGTTCTGTACATGTAAAGGTGCTTACCAAATTGTAATGTCCTTAACCCCTTAACGACGAGTAACGGACGAGGTCCGTCACTCAGGGGAATGCGTTAATGGCGAGTGACGGACCTCGTCCGTCACCCGATAAAATTAACCCCAGATCGCCGCAATCGCGGCGATCGTTGGGTTAATGGTGCTCCGGTCTGCCTCTGCATTAGAGGCAGACCGGGAGCACCGGATCGGGCTGTCACAGTACATGTGCCCGCTCTGACAGCATGTCAGAGCGGGCACATGTGCTCAGTATACTCACCTCCGCCTCCCTGCACTTCCGGGTTCAGTGTGAAGTGCAGGGAGACGGATCAGTGTTGATCCTGCCCCCTGCTGGAAAAAAAATAAAGTTTAATTAAAATCCCACCCCCCTTAACCCCCCCCCTTTACCCATTTTAATAAAAAAATTAACCCCTTCCCTGCCAATTGATCACTGACTACAGTGATCAATTGGCAGGGATTACATTTTACTATGATCTGATTTATTTTTTTAACCCCTGAGGGTTAATTATTATTTTTTTAACCCTCAGGGGTTAAATTTATTTTATTAATTAATTTAAATATTTTAAAGTTATAAATTTAGCTAGCTGGGGAGGGTGGAAGTTAGTGGGGAATTGGGGGATTTAGTATTAGGCTAACTAGGGGTTAACGTTAAAAAAAGTTTAAAAATAAGCTTTAAAAAGTTAAAAAATTAAGTTAAAAAAAGTTTTAATAACGTTTAAGTAAAAAATTTAAAAAAATAAACCCTTTACCCAGTCCAAATAAAAATTAACCCCTTCCCTGCCAGTCGATCACTGCCTACAGTGATCAAAATACAGATCACAGTATTATACTGTGATCTAATTTTTTTTAACCCCTGACGATTAACTGTTATTTATTTTTTAACCCTTAGGGGTTAAATTTATTTAATTAACTAATTTAAATATTGTATAATTAAATATTTTGCTAGCTGGGGTGGGTGGGAGTTATGGGAAAATGGGGAATTTACTGTTAGTGCTGCTTACTGCTAGTTAGGGGTTAATGTAAAAAAAAAGCTTAGAAAAATGTTAAATCTGTAAAAAAAAAGTTTTACGAAAGTTTAGGAAACTTTAAAAAAATTAATAAGCAAAACAAAAGTTTAAAAAATAGTTTTAAAAAGTAAAAAAAGTTTTAAAAAGTAAAAAAAATACATTTAATAACGCTCATTACCACTACACCTGGTACAAGCTAGCGGAAAAATGATCCCACGCTAAGGTTCAAAATATGCCTTTTGAAATACCCTGGTATGTCTTCTTTAAGAAATGGTATGGCTTTATGGGGTATTTGGATTATATAGCCTGGTAAAATACTCTAAAATGGGACATGGGCACAGCGTAAAAATTTAAAGTTTAAAAAAAAAAAATGGAATGTCAGTGTCCCAAATGTGCCCCTCCGATGTCCACATATACCTGGTAAAGGTACATACGGGGGTATTTTTGTACTCCGCAGACATAGCTGAGCAACATATGAAGTATTATACAGTGGTAGTACACATATGGTTTGCAAAATATACGGTGCAAACTCACTTTGTGTGTCAAAAAGGCAGAAAAAAACGCTTATTACCACTACACCTGTTACACGCTAGCGGAAAAATGATCCCACGCTAAGGTTCAAAATATGCCTTTTGAAATACCCTGGGGTGTCTACTTTAAGAAATGGTAGGCCTTTGTGGGGTAGTTTGAATTTAAAACCTGCGAAGATGCTTGGAAATTGCACATAGGCCCGGCGTCAAAATTCAAAGTTCGGTAAAAACTGATATGGCTTGGTCTCCTATATGGCACTGTAAAATAGTCCTATATGGTCTCCTATATGGCACAAAATAGTGCCATAGACATACAATGGGGGTGTCCTTTTACTCAGAAGACTTAGCTGAGCATATTTTGGGGGGTTTGAACTTAGTGGCACACATGAAATATACAAAATGCCCAGCAAAAATGCAATCCGTATGTAAAAAATGCACAAAATTATTTTTTACCACATACTTTGGCATGTAATGGTAAAAAAATGGGGGCATGTTAAGGCACAATATGCACCTTATGAGATACCCTGGAGTGTCTACTTTTACAAATGGTAGGCCTTTGTGGTGTTTTTTTGAACAGTCAAACTGTTATAATACCCCAAATGGAAGCATAGGCTCATTAAATCCGTCTCTCAAAATTCTACTGTGAATACTGAAAAGGACAGGTCTCCTATATGGCACTGTAGCTTCACGAAATAGTGCCAAAGACATACAATAGGGGTACCGTTGTACTCAGCAGAAGTAACTGAACACATAATAAAACTTTGTACAGGAATAGCACACACCAACTTTACAAAATACACATGAGAAGTTCTTTGTTATACGTTTGTGTGTGAAAACCCCCAAAAAACACAATTTTACTCCAATATTTAGCAGAGGTTGGCGGTAAAATGGCTACGTAGAAAGTGCCAAAACAACCTTAGGTAAATAGCCTGTGGTGTCTACTTTATATAAATATATACTTTTGTGTGGCAATTTTGTTTTCTTTTATGGCTATTAAGCTTACAAGACAAGCATACCAAATTCTAAAATTGCTCCACATTAAAAGTTTATTTTACTCCTTGTGCTTTGTGACCTGTAACTACCAAAAAAAAACTTAAAATCCCAGACACATTATATATT